>NC_090928.1:242939344-243242375 GCF_040938575.1 Ambystoma mexicanum | reverse complement strand
ACGACCCTTCAGTAGGCCGAATGCCTGTTCAATGACTACACGGGTACGTGAGTGGGCATGGTTGTAGTCCTCCTCATGCTGGTCCCGTGGGTTCCGGACTGGTGTGAGGAGCCATCTCTTCAGTGGATATCCAGCATCACCTGTATGTGGACGAGAAACGTATGATGTGGAATGCCATTGATACGTACGCACACCCCCCCCCCCTTCCTGGCAGGTCAATGCCAATTCACATACCCCACATCATCATGCATGTAATGAGACTCACCGAGTAGCCAGGATCTGTTCCCTGCGTGTCGCTCCATGTAGCGTGGTATTGTAGAGTTCCTCAAGACCATCGAATCATGGGTTGATCCAGGGAATCGGGCACAACAATGTGTAATGATCCTGTTGGAGTCACACACCATCTGTACATTCAGGGAATGAAATTGTTTTCGGTTGCGGTACTGGGCCTCCATGGCATGTGGGACGACCAATTCAACATGGGTGCAGTCGATGGCACCAATGCAACCCGGTATGCCGGCAAGTGCATGGAATCCCACTTTTGTGTTGGTTATTTCCTGCTCCGAGCGTGGTAGAGAGATGTAGTCGTCTGCGTGCTTCAGGAGGGCATCGAGCACTTGCAATAGTGTCCGTGAGAACAGTGGCTGAGAAATGCCATGCAACTGTCCGACTGTGTGCTGGTAGGTGCCTGTGGCCAGGAAGTGGAGTACAGACACCACCTTCAGTAGGGGTGGGATGGCGGTTGGGCTATCTATCATGCTGACAAGGTCAGCCTGTGTCATGTCCACAATGGCGGTTATGGTGTCCCGGTCCAGACGGTAGAGGGTGTGGATCTGCTCATCAGTGAGGTTGAACGGATGTGCTCGGAGGCGTGGGATTGCGGGCTGTCTGCGTGGTGGTAGTGGCTGTGCTGGCAGCCCTTGCTGGCCCTGCCTTGGCCTCCTCCTCCTCCTGCCTCTCCTCCGTGCGGCTGGTTGTAGTTGGTGTTCGTCTTCTTCTTGGAGTCGGAGCGCTTGCAGTGCTATCAGGTCCCCCAGGGCCAACATCGCGAGTCCTGCCGGTAGCATTTCGGTGTGGTTGTGGGAGGAGACTGGCTGTGCAATTTATGTGTTTTCAGGCTGTATGGCCTCCACCTGTGGTGATTGATTCCACCTGTGCAAACTGCTCTCCCCTTTGGCCGAGCACGTCCCGCGCACAATGCTGCAATTCGGGGAATTGTATCTTGCTATTGCAATCATGTATTTGTACCCGATGGCCGTGTAAGATTGGTTGATATGTTTATTCTGCTGTGGTCCCATTGTTTCACATACTATCTGTGCAGTCGCGAACTGACTTGTGAGGGGTCAGTGGAACGTAGTACTCGAGTAACGGTGGACCCTCATGCATCACTGCACCGAGGTTCAACGACGGGCGGGGCGTCCCATTCGTGGGTGAAGGCAGTTGCCATTTTCACACACAGCCGCACTCGATGGAATAATTAGTGATTTCAAACGGCCACAGATGCCTTTTCGACGTGATGTTGCAAATGAGGAATTCGAGGGGCGGCGCTTTCGGTTTCCAGCTAGCGGCGAGGAGATGCCCACAGGTCTGACTGCAAATGTAACGTTCTATTGTTCTATGTCCTTGAGACAGGGCCCATGGCGAGGGAGCAATGATTGATATGAATAGTTTGGGATGCGCAATAGCTACGTGGGCGATGAGGCCGTCCGTTCCCAAAAACATGTTACTTCACAACACTGGAATTACGGGCTGGGGCACTGTGGATTTAGCAGGCTGCATAACGCACGGACTCAATGGATGTTTCTAATGTTATGTGAGTAATTATTCAGGCATTTTGATCCCGGGATGAGGGAATGATGGATGGATGCATGGGCAGGTGATTTGATACAGAGTTTGCCATGTACAGGGCTTCTTGGGATCTATCCGCCTCCCCTACGCTATGTGATGCAGGGCTGCCATTGTGGGACCATCGTCCATCTGGCCTTGTTGAGCCCTCCCTGTCTCGAGGCGCCCTCAGACACTTGTGTCCATGCACGTTAACATTCCCATCTGATGGAATCTGTTTTGACAGACGCATGCACAGGTACACTCGTTTGTGATGGTGTTTGCACCTCGATATAGATGGTTATGAGTCGCAAGTGGTTTTGGGGTGGTGATGTCCTTTTGGTTGGGCTAGCATGCATATGGCTGTGGATTTCGTGTGATCATTGAAGTGAGTAGTTGGAATGTAGTTCTGATGGCCATTCTGTTCTTTTTCTTTTCTTTTGGTTGACAGGTATCTCCTCCCCTTTTGCCACTGCCATCTGTATGCCACTCCTGCAGATGGATTTTACTCCCGACACCTGCTGCTTCGTGTTAATCAGTGGAGCAGCATTATGATCTTATGGGACGATCGCCAATGGGCCACATGCCCTTACGCAGTACTGGTGGCTCGGAGCAACATTTTGGCCTTTCAGCTGGACTAGTGCCTCCCCATTGGGACGGGCCTGCGGTTCTGTGCGCTTCCATGTTGCCTTTTCGTACGTGATTGTGGCTCTGTGTACCATGGGGGAACAGGGCGACACACAGGTAGTGGCTGGTCATTTCTTGCGGAAGCAGCCCACAATGGTGATTGGTGTTTTGGAGTTCATGGCCTGATGGCTGTATGGGCTTGGTGATTTTGATGTGCATTAAATTTCTATTCGGATTTGGCCTGTGTAGCGTTTTTCTTTGCAAGTGATGTGGCATATGCCAATTTGGGGGGCGATGTATTGTGAGGAGATCTGCATCGGGTTCCGGCTTCGGGGTTTAGTTGCGTGGTACTGTACTGGGCGCGTTTGCCTACGAAGCCCAGTGAGGTCAGGGATGGGGGCTGCCAATATGACAGTTTGAATGTTGTCATGCTCAGGGGCGGGGGATTGGGTTTTGTGTGACAGATGCCGGTCAGCCAGGTGGACTGGTGGAATGATGTGATTTTCGGAATATTGCTGGTCACAGGTGCCTGTGTTTGCGTGCGTTTCTTGGTGGGGGACTGTGGTCATGTCCATTGGGATGGCTTCTGTATTCGTGCCATCTGTGCCCTGCAGCTCCCATTGGCCCCTGTTGTGTTTCTTTTGTTCGTTGGCATGCATGGGTGACTTGTACATTTCAATGGTTGCATTGTGGCTTCATTGCACCTACGGGGAGTTGTACTTTGTGGGCAGGGAGCGGTGTACAGGCACTCAGTGGGGCCGTTTACGGTTGATTCGCGATGCCGTACTTCTCGCCATGGCGGAATGGTACATTACGCCATGCCTGATGGCGTTAGGTACATGTCCGCTAGGGTCGGAATTGGCGTACCGTTGCACCATGGTGGTGTTTGCGGTTTGGCATGGCGCGCGCGTGCTTGGTGCAGTTAGCGTTGGCGTTCACTACGGTGTCGCTAATGGCTTCGTACTTTGCGGTGACAGGTCATAGTCGCACCGAGCGCTATTCGATGGCGGTATTGCATTTCCGCCATCGTTTTTCGATTTCCGCCAGGGTCGTAATGAGGGCCAGTGTGTTTTCAAATCATCATCTGTGCAATAGATGTCACCCGCATACTGCCTACAATTTGGGACACATTGCAACAGGCTCTGTATTTGGCTTGAGAATGTTCCTGGGCTGTTGTTTAAGCCCTGAGGAATTCTCATGAAATTGTAATGTTTCCCTTAGAATTCAAATGCAGTGTTTATGAAACGTTTGATCTAACGGCAATGTGAAAAACCTGTTCCCCAAGAATAGCAAAGTTTAGTATTTACCCCCCTGGATGTTTCTCAAAAGTCCATAACTGTGCAGATTTTGAACTGTCTCACTGCGTGTGTCTGCGTGTGCGCGTGTGTGTTTGCATGTGTGTGTGTGCGCATTGAGTACTGGTATTCTACACCTAAATGGTATGTACTACCTGTTTAACCCACTTGAAGTATGGGTGTATTGTATGGACATGTCTGTTCTTTTATGACTCCTTGGTCCAACCACTAATCTTATACCACTATTATGTGAGTGATGGCTTGTGCTTTGATTGGATATTGTTTCTGAAGACTATTTGAACCATGTTTTTTTGAACAGTTGAATTTATTCTCGACAATCCCAACATTCTGCATATGTATTAATTAAGTGTTCCTCAATCTCTTTTGAAAAACCTGGTTTATTAGCACATCGAGACCTCCTCTCAGCCAATCAGAATTTTCAGAGTGCATTCACTAACTAATAGTATTGACTGCATTCTGAACATTTTGACTTCAGAAGCAAACAGGGAAACAACAATGCAATTTCCAGGCAAGACTTTTTCAACAAGAAATTCCTCTCTGGGAAGAACTTTCATTCGCTGCAACATCTAACAGATGAAAGGGAAAGCTAAAACATTGGAAAATGCATACAGAAAGAGAAAGCTAAAACATTGGAAAATGCATTCGCTGTCTTGCAGAGAAACTGTTTACTTTTACATGCCACCTAATGCATGCTCATATTAAACCTGTTCCAGTTCAACCAAATTGCAATTAACATGCTTAACCTTTGGAGACAACCATGATATTTAAAAAATAAAAAATAAAATCATATTTAATTTAGTAACTCAGGTTGTCTATTTACTTTAATCGCTTTTAAAGTAACATTTTTAACTTCACCACTAAAACTCAAACAAATGTATTGATACTACCACCATGTATTAATAGCCTTATGGACCTCGAGAGAGGTCATTATCGTTTTGGATAATGACCCTTCCCCAACGTATTGCCCTTGGCTTTGCCTTGAGCCACAACTTGGTTGCAGGTCATTATCCCCAGATAGCGACCCCTCCCTCAGTCTATAAGGCTATAATAATATCTTCTCCCATAGGTATTTCTTTAACATACAGTAGGGACCCAGTCTGTGTCTTGAAAATTGGCTTCAACCTTATATTCTAATTGATCAACATTCCTTGAAGATTATACATTATGTTGCCAGCAGCACGTCCATGTGTTTTTCCCACCCGATTTTTTCAAGGCTATGGATCAATTCTAAGGACTTCACATGCAGAACATCAACATGTGCTGGCAGACGTCGACCATGGCTGGCTCTAGCTACATCCAAAGAAATAGAGAACAATGAGATACACTTTTATAAAGATGACCACACATACAAAAATGCAATTTCTGAGATAGTGAAGAGAGGTTTGATAAGGTACTAAAAACAAGTACAGTCGATGAAATAGTGACCAATAAGGAACTTGAATTGGATAGAAGTTGAGCTACATGCTCTAATACACATTGGTATAAGAACATCTGTAAATACAGGAATGTTAGACATTTAAGAGTACTCAGAATGAAGATATTGCCTTGAAAAAGCCTGGTGGGTGAAACGAATCGCTGTGTTATTGGCAACATAATGTGCACGGAACATAAATCGATTAGAATGTAAGAGTTGATGTAGCACAATAATACTGACGAATTGACACAATTTTTCGTTATGTGAAATATCCATGTGTACATTTTAGGATTTGGTGATTGAATGTATATTGCTATTAAGCTAACTGATTAATTGTCGACTTTGAATTAAAACATTTTGCTGTAGCACTTTAGATGGGGCATTCATTCTTAAATTAAATCTATTTATGTTAATTGAGTATACTCAGTATTGCATTTTCATAAACAGTACATAGCATCCTAAAGTAGTTGAGGGTTATTAGTTTAATGCCCGGTTAAATCTGTTTGGCTGTTTTATATGTAATCTGGGCCAGAGAGTGCCTCATTTTCACTTGGTTATCCCACCTGCAAGTGAATTGTGAATACATGAATGTCACAGTTTTGTGATTCCTTGCCAAATGTTTACTTCTTGACAGCATTCCTCGTGTATTGGAACATCAGACTGAGGTGTTTGTTCATTTGTTATTCTTTTGTCTCTTTATCAGGTTTATGTTTAGCTTAACAACCCTCTCATTAAAAAAGACAGTTCGGAATCTTACCTCTTCCTGTGGCTTTTCTCTGCCTGCTAGCTCTGGCACTTTGAACAGGATCTGCTCACCAAGGGAACTCATGAAATGCTGTGTCCATCTCCTCTTTTGAAGTGCAATCAGATCGCATCTAGGTCACATGACAACTGACATCCAATCCTTGGTGACACTCTGTTTTTGTTAAACATGGTGTGTTTACATGTGGTCGGGATGGTAGGCAACACATGATCAGCACTGCAAGCATAAACATTGACTTTTTATATGTAGTGAAATATGTCAGTATAAACATTTTGGGCCACATTCTCAAACAGTTTTTGGTCGCCAGCTTCGGGGTGCGCCAGCGCATCTCATCATTTGAGCCAAAAAAGAAAAAGCAGACCTATTTTCAAAGGGCATCAGAGTGCAATGCTCATTCAGATGCCCCTTTTCACCCCTTTGTGCCTTTGCGCACATCAGGGGGCCTTTCTGGGCATTTCAATGTACATCCTGAATCCACAAATGGGATGCACTTTTAAAGGCCCTGAAATGAAGGCCCCCCCTAAGCCTGTGGGGACCGAGGCTGTCACACTTGCATTTCCATCCCCTAAACAGCGATGGACATCCTTTTCTCTTTTTTAATCATTTTACTGAGATGGGCCCATTATGGGTATGTGTCGGTCAAATGCGCTCCCTGCAACCAAGTGGCTGCTGGGAGCCTGTCATACATTTATGCCAGGAGCGTGTTCAAGGGGGCTGGACAGCGCATCTTTGCGCCACTCTCCAGCCCCGGCTGAAATGCTCAGGTCCCCTCCGAGAATAAAGTGACCGGGGCATTTCAGAAAGTGGCGCAAAGGAAACGAGCGCATTTGCTGTGGTCTTTTTTTATTAGCGTTACTTTATGAGAATGTGTCCCTTTGTGTTAAACTGTAACAGGGTAGCCTTTTGCATGGACCAGTGTTAGAGTAAAAACGCAAAATAGGAAGCGTTATTCTTTGGTGACATGTTTGGTTCACAATGTTCTTTCATAAGCAAAACAGCTGCCTAGGCTTCCGGACTTCTGTGTTTTTTCGTGTAGGCCATTGTTAAGTAAACATGGAGGAAGCTTAGGAACAATGCTGTGTTAGCACAGACAATGGCATTTGATTCTTTTGTCTAACAGCAGACTAGCCACAGAGCCTGCGCAGAAGAACCGATCAGAGTGGACTACACCTTGTTTTCAGTCCTGTAACCGGAAGTAGTATCAACAGGCGGCATTCTGATAGACACACCTCGGCACATTGACTCCTTGTAATGCAGAGCAAGCAGTGCAGTGGATGTATTGTTGATGCACTGACAAAGCGTGCCACATATGTATGTATTTGCAAGCAACCACAGTGTGTCTGTAGTATGTACTTTACATACGTCCAGTCAAATTGATTGCTTGAGCTTGTAAGCTGTTCATTGTTCAGGCCTTAAATGGGAAGTCATTCAGCGCCTCGATGCCTACGGGTTTTGGCGCTTAATAAATATACAAATACATAAATTAAAGAAATAAATGCTTACAATATGCAACAAAGTCACAGAAAATAGCCCTACTTAAGAACGCGTCTCGTCTCTGTAAAGAAAGGCCCAGAAATATCTTTTGAGAAGCAACACTCACCAGAACAAAAGGTCCAGGTGTCTACATGCTGATTCCGTCTGTTCCTGGCATAGCAATACTTGAATCAGGATCGCAATCCACCTCCCCTGGAAGGTGTTGCAAGGTTTAGCCAATCCGTAAGTAAGGTCTTCATTCCTGCCCAACCCTAGTAGAATGAATGCCCCCCAACACCCTGAAACAAAATAGAAGCTCCCAGAAATGAGAAAGGGGCGTGGTTGAGAACCTGCACAGCACAGTCATGTTCTCATGCCCAAAAAAGCCAAATCTTCCAGCATAAAGTGGCGCCTGGCCTACAACGCCCCACAGATCATAGCCCTCGTGAGTCAGATCTGAGGATGTTGAGATGGAGCTAAGAGTATTTACAGGAAGGCTTGCATTCCCACGCAACCTATGGGGTTTGATAATGTAGGCCTACACCCAATGCTCAATAAGGAGCACCCCCAAAATGGGTAGAGAGTAAGGGGAGGGGTAAGTGAACAATCACAGTTGGGAATGATTACTTACCTAAATAAATGCAAACCCGGAGACCTTTTCTTTTCAGTGATAAACCAAATATACTTTGGTCTACTTCCCCCAATTAGTGGTAGATCCCTTTGCTGCTCAATGCAGCGGGAGTGTGGGGGGAGACAGAATGGCCCTTTGCACTGCTGACCGAGCTAATTCAGACACTGAAGGAGGAGCCGAGACTGGTAACAAACCCCATCCTGGCCTTGCATACTTGCAGGAATTCCAGGCCCTGTATGGCTCGGGAACGTTATCTGGCCATTGCATCAAATGCACTACCATCGAATGCCATACCATAGAAAAAAAAGCATCGAAAAAAAAGCATCAAATGCATTTTTTTAATAATGGGTTTTAAAGGTTAAAAAAGGTGGGTAGGGGGAACCACCCCATTAAAAAATCTTTTTAAAATAATGCATTCCATACTTTTTTTCGATGCATTTTGTTCTATGGTATGGTATTGGATGGTATTGCATTCGATGCAATGACTATAAACCAAACTACAAACTTGCAAAAATATGTAGTAAAATCAAATTGGAACCCTACTTGCATCTTGTTATAGGAAGTGATATGACTGGTCACAAAATCCAGTCATAATTGGTTTTCCCACCCTTCCTAGAGGACTGTCTTCTGAAATTCTTTTTTAACAGTTAATCCCCAGATAGAGGGGATGCTAGAAGATCTAAACACAGAATACGTGATTGTATTAAAAAGCCCTCATCAGCAGGGCACAGAAAAGACACAGAAGGTGGAGTTTTTTACCCTGCAACTAGAGGTTTCTGTCTCTTATCTACAAACAGCACCTATCTTTCACTGCTGTGTACTATACTGTGTGACGAATCCCAGGTTGTCGTCAGTGATTCCGAAGAGGGAGCCCCTTCGGTGGGTATTGAAGCCCCTACCCGATAGTCCCACTGGGGGTGGTAATCAGTGGGTGGATCTCATGGGAGAGAAAGAACACCTTTGAGGCCAGTGACAACCATTTCGGGAGAATGCAGTATCCATGTCAATCACCTGACCCTAGACAATTTCCCTACCATAACCCCACCTCTCCACCTCCTCCCCCTCTGCCCTCGCCCTCATATACCATGTAGTTTTGTAGCCCAGCAAAAGTAGAGAGTACTGAGATGAGGAAGATCTGTATTGAGTTGAAACATCATGCCTTACTCAGTACTTGTATGAGGAGAAATGGAGCATACAGAATACTTACTAGAACCACATTGTGTATTCTGGTGGTTCACAAAATGTGATTGGGGAGAAGCCATGTTAAAAGTAAAGAAGGACTTGACAAAGTGTCATGCCCTCCATGGAGGAATCGCAAGAGCAAGCACGGCCCAGGAATGAAGACGGAAGTTGACCGGGACGTCGAGAAGGAAGTGAGAGAGTCAGAGGCCGGTCCAGGACGTGGGCATCACACAGCCAGAAAGCTGGCTGAAGCTCCGGGCATCACTTAGACCTGGGGAGTGCGCAGGGAAGGAACCGTGCTGCCGGGAATGCTGAGAAGAGTTAGAGAGGCTTCCAAATGCCACCGTAGCCTCATAACAGAGCCAAGCTGCTCCAGAGGAGGAAACACCCATGCAGACCGTGCAATAAGGTATGCGGGTGACCGCAGTGATGCTGAAATTGTGACAGCATGAGCCAAAAGGTTGGAAAAGGAAGGTCTGGGATGCTACAACCTGGGATGAATGGTTCACTGGACAAGGGATTCTACTAATGCCTGACGAGAGTGAACTGAGCCTACGAAGTGGGAAACTAAAGTCAAAGCTGCAAGTCTGGCTCCCGCACCCCTGTGAAGGGTACTGTGAAACTGGTAAACTGTGCATGCAGTACTTGGCAGGCGAGAAAACCAAGTCTGTATCTGTTGCCACAGCTTGGGAGAGCATACAGGCTGTTCTTTTTTGTCACAGTGCCTGGTGGGAGGAAACCAGGTCTGCCAACCAGGTTCAACTGCCCACCACAGCTTGGGAGAGCATCCAGGCTGTTCTTTTTCATCACAGTACATGGTGGGAGGAAACTAGGTGTGCATACCAGGGTTCAGGGACCCACCACAGATCTGGGAGAGCATCCAAGCCATTCTTTTTCATCCTAGTGTCTGGTGGGAGGAAACCAGGTCTGTCAACCAGGGTCGGGAACCCACCACAGCTTGGGGAGTGCATCCAAGTGGTTCTTCTTCGCCGTAGTGCTTGGTAGGAGTAGACCAGGTCTACCAACTGGGGTCAGGGACACACCAAAGCTTGAGAGAGCATCCGGGCTTTTCTTTCTTGTCACAGTACCTGGTGGGAGGAAACCAAGCCTGCCAATCAGGTTCAGGGATCCACCACAGCTTGGGAGAGCATCCAGCCTGTTCTTTTTCATTGCACTTCCAAGCTCCTTTTGTGTGTGTGCAATTGTACCTGGTGAAAGGAACCAGGTCTACCAATCAGGGTCTGGGACAGAGACAGAAAGTAGTCTGAGAAGGGCCAACCAGGGGATGGGATTTCCCCAACAGTGGTTGAACTTTATGAGGAGCCTCACCAATGCATGGCAAAGGGAGATATTCCCCAATACTTTAAGTTCTGAACTGTTTTATTTATTTATTTATTTTATTTATTTAAATTTATATAGCGCGCAAGCAGCCCACAGGCATTGAGGCGCTGTTACTTGTGAGAGCTTAGTTACAGAGGTACAGGAATGGTAGCAGTTGTTGGTACATTATAAGTATTACAGACAAAATACAATACTTGCAGCTTATGCAATTGGTCATTACATTCCAGCTTATGCAGTGGGTCAAATGTGTAGTATTCATGCTGATGCGAGGGACCTTATGTGAAGAGGATGGTTTTCATAGCTTTATGGAAGGCGATGAGGGAGGCCTCACCTCGGATAGTGGGAGGTAGGGCATTCCAGTGTGTGGGTGCAAGATATGGGAAGCTGGAACCACCCGCTCTGGATCTTTTTACTAGTGGCACATAGAGCATGTTGGTATAGGGTGATCTGGTTGGCCTTGTGGAGGAGACAGGGTGGATCCTTTCCGAGAGGTAAACGGGAGCAGTGAGGTGAATGCACTTGTGGGTCAGTGTAAGAGCTTTGAAGACGATTCTTTCCTTAATTGGGAGCCAGTGGGCTAGTTTTCTAGCCTCCGAGATGTGTTCTCTTTTAGCAATGCCTTGGGCCCTGTGTTACGTTCAGGGGAAGAGTACCACCTCTTTTGGGCTGGAAAGACCAAACTTTTACTTTGTTTAAGCTTAGATGCAAGGTACAGAGTTAAGAATCTGACATTTGAGATTGGGACTTCTGCTTTGGACATTGTGACACTATTTCAGGTCCCCCTCTTAGAGTTAGGGCAATTTATGGTTTTCTTTTCCTTTTTATCTTTGAATAAATGTTTCTAATAATCACCATGACCCCTCTGTGTCAGAGTCTTACTTCTACACCCTTACATATGGTGGGATACTGGGATACTGACTTGACTGATATAAACCAATGGACCCAGGGTTATGAACCCTTCCCAACAAGAAACTCTTCTCCAAATAGGAGTAGTTGAGGCCCACGTCACTTTATCCTTTGATCCAACAGCAGATAAATGACTTTTCAATTCTGTACTTCCGAATAGTTCCGAAAGTGATGGAGGGGAGAGGACGCTCTATCTAAGTTCTATCCCTGGAAGACTTTTTTTTTCTTTTCCTTACCTGCTGTCAGATACCTCTAACTATCTCAAAGCAAGAGACGAGGTAGAATCAGAGGAATCAGACAAGTGGAAAACACTGTTGGGAGACTCCTGAGATTCCAGCCCTAAACAGAAGACCTCCCTCCATTAGAGGACGTGGGAAATTATTTAGAGAGTCCCATAACAGACAGTTTGGACAAATAATTCTATCAGAAGTTAGCAGTATGTTCTACTAGATTAGGCATATCCCAAATTCAACCCACTCTAGCACCTCTTTGTAGTTGCCCCAGTTCTCATGATAAAACTCCAGAGGGATCCAGATGCGAACATGAGGACGACCAAACTCCCAGGGATTGGGAAAGAACCCCTTCCAAAACCTCTAGTGACTTTGACTCTGGGAGCAAACAGGAGGCCCAAGTACAGCTGAAACAAAACTCTCAAACATGAGTAAAACTCCCATAGAGATCCTGATTGAACGTCTGGTAAATCATCAGATTTAGGTGGATCTAAGACACCAGAAGGGATTGTATAGTGTAGGGCAGACCACTGGCAAAAGCAATTGACAATCCTCAAAGGAAAACGACTTGGTGCTCCCCTTGCAAGGATAACAAGGTTTTATTACACAAATAAAGAAAATAACATGTCAGTAGTGTCATTCAAATCCGACTGCCACGGAGCGCAGTGGTTAGTTCAAAGCAGGACAGTACATTTTAAAGGCAGTTATCGTCACACATTATGCAAGCAATATACACTAGTTATTCTCCTCTTTCATTGGGCACCCTTATAGACATACCACCCACTCCATATGGGATGCCAAGTAATTGGTTATCATTACTTTGAGCCAATCCCCCTCCATGTGGTCTCTGGTCTTGTTACCGTTGGGAACCCACAGAGGTGATTGGATCCCTATTTGTGAATGCTTTTCACCCCATGAACAACTCATGTGATGTGCACCTGGTAGTCGTACATGGACTTTTTGGATACTCTCAAGGTCAACTGAGCCCTCTGAAAAGCCAGGTTCTTCTTAGGATCCCAGACACGTAGGCGCCCCACCATGCCTCCCCGGTACTGACCTAGATTTGTTATCCTCACCCTGTGCACCTCGCAGTACAAATCACAAGACATCCTACTCCCGCCTTGGCAGCATGCTCTGCCTGGGCCAACCTAAACAGTCACCTTGTGAGGGTTTTAATAGTTCTATTGGTGGACATCTGGTAGTTCAAATAGAGTGACCAGTATCATGGGGCCCCTGGGCACTAAATCTGAACGGGCCAGTTTTGGCAGCTCAGGACCTCTGCGTTGGCTCCCAGGAGATCATCCTTCATGGACAGGCACAGCCCTGTTCACACTTGGCTATGCTCATTCCTTTATGGTTGCATAGGCCTGTGTTGTGAGACAATGGGATGGTTGTATCAATCCAGTTTGAATGCCTTTTTGTCTGCGGTCTGAGCTGGGAACGGGGATGGGAAATGTGTATTGGCGCTAAAATGTAATGGTGTATGATTGCGAACGCTGGAACCTGGGCTGTCTATGCCGCAATCTCAAAAATTGTGATAGTTCTGCACTTATTATCACAGGGCTGTGATGGTTCTCCTACCCTCCATCACTATGAGCTATACTATTTAATCGCCCCTACAGGGCATCCCTCCCTACACTCACCCTTCTACATTATCATGTGACCCTAATACATTTTCCTCAACCTGAATTGCTTTGGGGGTCAGGGGACTTGGATATGCATACCAACAATCACCCCTTTAGTTAATCCTACATTAATTATCTCTGCTGCCAACCTAGCTGCTTCTTGAGTCCTCCATGTTCCTTTCTTTGATATCCATACCCTACACACATTGTGCAAACTCTCACCAACCTGGGAATATTGCTCTGGGGTATATGCAAGATATAAACACCCTCCATCCCCTGATAAGTCAACCCAGTGTTCTGTGTAATTAATTTACTGGGTCTAGTGGGAGTGTGGTCACAGTACCTGGGTGTCTATGGCTCTCTCAATCCTTACAAAGCCTAATTTAATAGGATCTTCTGTTTGGGCCTGCCCATCTTTTGTACCATGAGGTGCATTACTTGCCCCAATTGAAACCATTTGAAATCATCATCATTGCACTATTTGGGATGCTCTTTACGCAGCAAGGAAGGATCATCTGTCAACATCACCAACAGAAGTATCACGATAGGGACCACTATCTTCACCAGCACTCCCAGCCATGGTGGTGATTTATTGTTTTATTTGATATTTGTAAGGCGCCTATACAACAAATGGTGTTTCAAGGCGCCATTGCCCAAGAGAACATTGCATCAAGCCAATCATCTGCTTCAATACCTCATTCACTTTCCATCCCAGTCTTTAGTTTGTGTAGGGTCCCTATGATGTGTGACAGGGATCCATTTGCATCATTTGAGGGTGTGCATGTACAGCAGGAGAGTCCAATTGTTTTGCATACCCCCTCCATGACCGGTAATAGATCCAATACATAACGGTTCTGGAGTCATCAGTCTAAAAGCCCTTATCTCACTCTTGATCACGTTCTATCCTTGCTCCGTATCATATGCCAACTGGATCATTTACCATCGTACTATCTGGAGCCATTTTTAATTTGCTGCTGCCTGGACCCCTGGCATCAGAATAAATGCAAATTACACTTCCGTCTTGCTGAACAGCCAATACTTGTCTGGTATTTCTTTCAGTATCTTGGATGAATCTTCAGACAAATAATTTGATCGCCTCTTCTGTCTTTGTGGTGACTGCTTCTTTCGCTGGGTCTGTAGGGACTGGGATAGGGGTTGCCTTGACTGTGCTGCTACAGGAGTCGGTGCTATTGCAAGGTGTGCTCCAGGAACTACAATTATGGCTGAATGCAGTGTTGTCAACAAGCATACACCCCTCCATGATGGTGGGATGTGCAAATACGCCTGCTGGGCGAACACCAAATACACATCCATTAATGCTGCAGTGCCTTTGTTGTGGTCTGGAATCTATAGAGTCTTGTTGCACCTATTGTTAGTCCCCACTGGAACACTGTCGAGGCCTTGGAAACATAGTCTATATTCTTCTCGGACTTGCACTTTCACAGGGGTTTCTCTAGTTTCAATCCATGTTAGCTTTGAGACATATATGTTCCATACTGTGGTGCATTTGTTGTTCATGTCCAATACTACTTCTTCATCGAACCCCACCAGTGCCTTGGCAGAGCAGTTCACTAACGCTTCTTGCCATCAGTCTGCTACTAATAGTACACCTTCCAGCCTGAGAAGTGGCTGTGGTTTGCACTGTGGGACTTTAACGCTCTGGGTGCATTTTGCTTCATCTCTGTCCATCCCCACAAGTTGCACTCTCTGCCCATAGAACAAGCTACAAAACCGAAATAGAGCCACATGGACTAAACACTGAGCTTCTAGAGGTGACGTCTCCTGGGGTACTAACATTTTGCGTGCTCCCGAGATGTTCTGGATCAAGGAGCAGACATAGCAGCTTCCATTTGCCCTCTGTTTCCTCACTGAGCTCAAGCTCATGGGGCTATACCATTACATTCTGGATGGTGCACATCTGCCATTGCATCTACTCCATGTCCTCACTATTCATTATATCCTCTTCTTTCACCCACCCCCCTCTTTACTCTATGTGACAACTTCCATGTAACTGTACTGGTCACTTGTGCTTTCTGCACATCCATCAATTAATCTGCATATCTGTCAGTGTTTATGTTGTCTTCCCCAAATATGTTCCCTCCCATGTTTACGCACCCATCCCTATCACACAGCCCTATCACACACCCCTTTATATGCCTCAACCATATAACATTGCCACTAATATAAATGCTTATTAGGATAAGAGAAACAAAACATAACCATGTTAATATATACAGTATCCAGGGACAAATGTAGAGCTGTTGTGCTCTTGATGAACCTGGAAAAATGTATTTAATTTGAAAAGCATTATATAGACATACTATGGCAGCGAAAATAACATTAATGCAAGCACCAAACATTTTCATCTGCTAACCCTCCAAAAAGGAGGTTCGATGAAGTTGGTATCTTGTTGAGTGTGTTGAGTTGGCGTTGCAATGATGAGGTAGATATGTTGACAGGAACAAAGAAAGACACTATATATATATTTATATATATATATATTCACTGAAAAAACTTTGTTAAAGGGATGTTATGGTTAAGTTGCTTTAATAAAAACCTATGAAATTCAATGAAAAAACTTTGTTAAAGGGACGTTACGGTTACAAGTAAAATTTGAGGCCTGATTATTGCCCCCAATATGTGCACCATGAGCTGAAACCAAACTCTAAGGAAGTACTTTAAGACCATAGAAGATGGTTAATGTCTAGATATATAACACATTTTCAATTTTTATATTCTGACTGTCAGACCTACATATGTCAGTGAACAAAAATCAAGTGGCACAGATATGTGATGTCATCAATGACATTTGTGATGTCATCTTTGATGTCCTGGGTGTTAGTCTTAGCAGTGCACGGCAGTGGTGGTGGTGGTGCGAGTTATGGTTGATTAGTTTATGATAACTATCAAATTTCTGACTTTTTTTGGTTTTACAGTGAATTTTATAGGTTTTTATTAGTGCAACTTAACCATAACAAAGCTTTCTCAGTGACTTTCATGAGTTGTTGCCAGTGCATGCTAATTTCCTACAACTTACTAATATCATACTAAGCTCAATATAGCAAAATTATTGTCCAGTTTGCAAAGTTTCACCTTAAGACTCTGCCATTTCCCACCTTATAGCATCATTTTTAACACATCTATACAGTTATTGCAAAAATTTGCACTGTTATTGCATTCGTCAACGTCCGCAAACATCTGAAGCCATCACAGACTTTCCGGACAGTGTCACATGACATTGTGCGCGGCCTGATAACGTGTCATCAAACACGTCCACTCCACGCAATCGGGTCCGTGCTTTGCGGACAGTTAGGGACTGCATTTTCTGCTGATACTTTCAAGCTCAAAATGTACCCAGGCACAGCTCATACACCTATTCTTAGTCATTACCCATTAACAATCTAGTACAGAACACATACTTGGAAGAATATTAGCAAAACTGCTATTTATCTTAAAAATGGCATAAGCTATTGGCATCCCTCCTCCCCAGCTGGGTGACCTACACAACACAAAAACTGCAATACTTCCAAAGACAATGAAGAGGACCAAGAAGATGAGGTAGAAAAAGTGCCTACCTCTACCACCCAGAGAGAATCATAGGTGTAGCAGTTCTTTACCACTGTTGGGAATGCACCAAAGGCTGAAGGTTCCAAA
Organism: Ambystoma mexicanum; assembly: GCF_040938575.1. Classification (NCBI taxonomy): domain Eukaryota; kingdom Metazoa; phylum Chordata; class Amphibia; order Caudata; family Ambystomatidae; genus Ambystoma; species Ambystoma mexicanum. The sequence continues at coordinate 243,225,389 of NC_090928.1, read as the reverse complement.
GTGAAATGTACTACCTGGACAGTACTCCTATGGGACTACCTCCCTGCGCCGCCACACCAAATCCAACAACTGCAATGCCCTCAGAAAGGTGGTTCTTAACAAGTTGTAGGCTGTCTTCCTCCACCTCATCTTCCTCAACCAATACTGTAACCACACAGCCTACTTCTGTGGGACAACAGTACCTTTTATATTATGGACCACAGCACTCTGCAGTGGGGAGCAATTTTGAAGTGTTTGTCATGCTGTAATCAAGGAGCATGAGAAACACTGCCCCCTACCTTAGATGTAACACACATGCAACATCTTCCCCTGTCCACCTGCCCCTCCATATTAGTGGTTGATGCCTCTTCCCTCATTTCCCTCCCCTCCTTACTTTCTAAACTCACTCGCAAAAAATAAAAACAATACAATTAAAAGGTTCCTTTAGGAGCCACCTTTCACAGTTAAAAAATAGAACTAAAATAAATAATCTTATAGACTCCATCTACTTTACATTTCTCAATAAAGAAGATAGACTCAATAACATTCTCCAACATTTCCAATAGCATTTTGTGTTATGCTAATGGGAATAGTATGGCGTTTATCCCCAGTTCCAGAGGCTGGAACAGGGCATAATGGCCCGACAGCCCAAGTTATAGGCCCAAGTGAAGTGACGGTAGATAGCGAGTGCTCTGGGCTGTTATCCCCCATTCCAACCCCTGCACCGGGGGGTAAGTGCAATTAGCACCCCAGGTTGCCAAAGCGGTAAATCGGGGAGCTAAAAAAAGATTTTCCTTCCTACAGCCGGATGCGTGCAGCGTCCGAATGTTGGAAGAAAAACCCTTTTCCAAGATGGCCACCATGGAAAGGGAAAGTGGTGCTCCAAGGCCACCTCCGGGAGGCAAAGAGAAGGAGTGAATGCAGTGTCGACACCTGACGCCACCGAAATCAGGTAAGTAGGGGCAAGGGGGTGAATAATAAAATGGGATGGAGAGGGGGTGGGGGGAGTTGGTGGCAGGGAGAGCCAGCCATCAGGCAGCTTGGAACGCAGGCTTGTACCAGGGTGCTAATGGACAATTGTATACTAGAGAAAAATATAAAAGGACAGAAACAATTTTCTGTCCCTAAATACTTTTCTCTAGCATACAATAAGGACCATAATCAATGGACCTTAATAACTACCCACGGTCTCCACAGTCCCCTTTCCAGGCCCTGGATTATTAAAAGACCTGGGTGGAATGTGCACAGGGCAGCCCTTCTAACCTTTGTAATTTTATATTTGTAACACTCCCTCAATGCCTGCTTTCAAACAGTCACACATATATCCACCAATCACTTCCAAAAACTGTACAGATAACCTTATGATCATATTAAGCTTCCACACACCAACTGCAACTTAATCTTCTACAAATCTTTTGCATCTGCATTTCGGATGCCAAGGTCGGACACCACTGGCTAACGACTTGAGGGGAGAAGTCCCAAGGGTGGGATTTATCTTAACCGTAACATCCCTGTAAGACATTTTTTTCTGTCACTTTTATAGGTTTTTATAAGTGAAAATGTTTCATGGTGTTAAAAAGTTATTAATAATTGCTATTCTATATATATGAAAGAACTATAAACCTCCTTTAAGAAACATATTTTTGCAACAAATACTTATGTCTGTCACTATCAGCAGCACATGCTGTGGATGGAAATCATCGTTCAATTGCCTACGGCATAAGGCTCCACCATGGCCCCAGCCATACGAAACCAGCCCTATTATTCACTGCACCTACCTTGCATCCTAGCTCTGTGTCCACTATACCCTAATAATGTAACCAACGGCCAGTGCTTGTGGCTTGCAGCCGTGGCCAGTCTCCAAATCATTGGGGTATGGAATTCAGCCATTTCGCATTCCCCAATAAGGAAATCAGAGTACACATTTGCGTTTGCCGAGGACCAGGCCCACTACCAAAACACCAAATTTATATCACTAGTTTTTCTACTTACATTCTTACACTTTGGAAAAATAAAGCACAAGACATATGTCCAAAAACATGCTTTTAGGTCCTTGCTAATGCTCGTCGTGCAAGTCTGTTGTAATCTAGTCCACCACTGCAAGCTGTAACCGCAAGCAGAATATTTTTTCCCACTCAAACCTACCGCTTTGCCCATGCCACATGCCCTAATAAGCAAATTCCAGTACACATTTCTCCTTGCTGGTGGCCAGGCCCATTTCCCAGGCACCAATGTAATATCACTGTTTTGTGTACTTACATTTTCACACTTTCAAAAAAATTAAATACAGGACATATTTTCAAAACCATGCTTTGAAGTTGTAGCTGACCCTCCTCGTGCATATTTGCTGAAATCCCATCCAGCATTTCAACAAGTACCCAAAAACCACATTTTCTTTCTCCATTCAAACCTATCCCAATTTCAAAAAACCTTACCATATAGCCGGTAACTGGTGGCCATGCCCACTTTAACCCCATTGCTGGTCCCTCGTGATCATGGCCAGTAGCCAGATTGTCCGGGTCATCGCCTGGACAATCTGTCCATGGCTATACCTCAGTCACAAAAGGTACATCACTTTTTTTTGTAAATAAAACAAGGACACATTTGCAAAACCATGCGTTCAGCTCCTTGCCAATTCTCCTTACACGAGTTTGCTGCAAATCTGCCCATTTTTGATTTTTTGAAAAGTATCAAAATGTACATACATAAAATAGTCATTTAACTTAGCCCCCACTTGATAAAATACATTCAGACTTTGCACGAACATTAAAGGTTGGGTGTATAAATCTTTCTGAAAACGTTTCTGCAAATTCGTCAAACGGCAACAAAGTTATAAGCCATCTAAAAACGTTGAAACCCACCCTCTAATTTTGCTCCCTCTTGACAAAATTCCACCAAACTTTGCAAAAACATTCATATCTAGGTCTAAAATCTTTCTGCAAACATCTATCCAGATTCGTCAAATGGCACCACATTTCTAAGCCTTTAAAATATTTGTGGACCCCCTCTAATTGTGTTCCCTCCTGGCAAAACAGCACCACACTTTGCAGAACCATTCAGAGAGTTTGACAAGTTCAATGTTGTTTTTTTAATATGTTTTCACTGCTATGTGAGTGGACAACGGCCGGTGTCCGCGATTCCAACATGGCAGGCGTTTACAAAAAATGGACGCACTTTCCGTTTTTATTGACCAATCGACGGGTGCGTCCGATGTCCGCAGATATCAAGTCACCCTCTAGACCAATCATATGCCGGCCTGCGCCCCAAACAGGGAAGTGAGTTGGCAAACCGAACCCAGATATCACTAATTATTTTTACCTAGTTTTTGACCTTTTTTAAATGAACTACCGGACAGATTTACACCAAATTTTAAAAAGCACGCTTTTTGAGACCAATCTGCCGCTCCTGCTGCAAATTTGGTGAAAATCTGTCCAGTGGTTTGGGCTGTAGGCGTGAGCAATTTTTTTTCCATTGCATCTATGGGAAAAATCACACATTTTGGGACCCCCCTATACCTTTGCCCCTCATGCAGAAAACCTCACCAAACTTTGCAGGATCAGTCTAACGGGACCATACACTTTTATTGCAAAGTGTTGTGAGGATTCATCCAGGGGGCCAAAGTTATAAGCCGCCTAAAAAGAGCTCTTCCTATGGGTTGAGCAACTTAACCATGTTGGAATGATAGCTCAGCGGCAACATGCTCGCCTTAGAAGCAAGACGACACGGAGCAACACAAGTTCGATCTCCGGGTCCACGCTTAGCAACCTCTGGGTATTAAGCACGTTCTAAATAACCTATTGTGTCATATATAACTACAGGGCCCCTATTGCAGGCCCTGTAAATATATTTAGAGATATAGATCTCCAAATAGTATTTAGTAAAGATAAATGTTCACAAAATGTGTATTGTGAAGTGGGATACCTAAATGTGGTCTCAACGTCACTGAAATGAGAGGTGTATATCGTTCCTGAGACACGTTATTCATTCAGACAGCCATTTAGACCCTATCCTGATGACGTTGTTGAAGAAATAATTTGCAATCAATGGTGATAGTTGACTGACTGCAACCATGAAGAAAGCTGATGCCGTGACGACTAAGACCACGATGTAGATGTGTTTTGACATGATGCACATACACATTCCTGCATTATGCAGATACTTAGTCCCTACTACTCTTAGACATGAAGAACATGCCTATGACCCATTTACCTAGAGGACAGACACACCTTTCCTATGCAGTAACCGCAAGTTGCACAAGAATACGTATGAACTAATTGCTGATGCTTAAATGCAATTAACATGAATGGGCATGTAAACAAAGATGGAAGCCACAGCTGCATTGAAATGAATGAAAGACGCTGGAAGGGATCGAGAATACAGAGAGAGGCCTGACATGCTGGCTATGCTGAGAGGCACAGGCCATGCTGTCAATGCAGCTAAGGTGTGCAGCCTTGCCGAGGACACAGACGGAGAGAATGTTTCAAGTAAATAGAAGAGATAGGACACCTGCAAGAGTAAAAGCCAAAAATCCTCATAAATACAAGCAGGAAAATTAAGTTTGTGGTCCCTACACACGTGACCTGAAACCTGCAAGACAGAGCCTATTCATTAGAGCCAGACGGAGAGCGCCATTCCCATCCAACTAAAGGCAGGATGATACAAAAGTAATACCAGGATGAAAGCTTAATGTTCTATCTCAAGGCCGAAAGGATAGAAGATTGGAACTTGTTAGGTACAGGCAGTACCTCTGTGGCTGTTCCCACCACCTTGAATAGTTGCTCAAGGGCTGGTACCCTTCCAAAGCAGCATGGGTGAGAAGACCCTTGCTTACCAATGTTTATCCACCTTCCACGCTAGCTCACACTTTGTTGGGAGGCCCAATCACAGCTCGCTAACCTGACATACCTGTAGTTGCAACATTTAGGAGGTGGTCACAGGGATAGCCACCAGATATGGTTTAGCTTGTAGGGATACTAACCCCCTATGTATCATATATGTAGTTTACCTAACTAACCAATACTATGTTTCCTTAGGTTTTTGGCAATGTAACTTGTATTTTGTGACGTAACAGGCCCTTAAAAGACTGTGACGAGCCTGAGAACGATGAGAAAGTATTGGAGAATTGCTTATTGTTCATTAACTTTATCCATGTTCTGAAAGCTTTCAATAAATGGTGAAATTTGTCTCATTGGTGTACTCTTCCATTTTTGGTGTAGGGGATTTCCTTGGCCCAGTTCCTCTTGCTTGTAATTAGGGAAATTAATGAATCCCTTGCCTAATTTCAATAGTGACAGAAACTTTCAATCCTGTAAAAGAAAGCTTATTATGTACTAAGTACTCTGCATCCATATCAAGAATTATTAATTTTCATACAATTAAGAGGCTATCGATCATGTATTTGATTGTACTGTTTCAGGCGCCGGAGTATCCTATGGGGGACATGCGAACATCAGAAAGGTGCACCCAATACTGCAATTGCTTCACTTTGACCGCAAAGGGGGTGTTGTCCATGACCGTAAATGGACCATTAAAGCTAGGCTCCCTCAGCCTGCGGACAAAGTTGTAAATGTATGCACAGTCCCCAAGGGGCCAACTGGAGAGGAGTTTAGTCCCCAGAATCCGGTGCACCGCTAGTGTCTTCTTCTGTTGGCTTTGGTGCGATCTATTAAGAAATAAGTTTTGTTGAGCGCATCCAAACAGGCACATATTCTTTCAACTCCTACCCCAAGATGGATGAGGCCCTGTGAGCATCAGAAGCACTCCTAGCTGGAGACACAGGCATGTTCAAATGCCTCTGTCACAATTTCATGTGGAGACAGGTGGGGATCCTTACAGGGCTGCCTCTGCATACTGAAAGGGGGCAAGGCAAACAATAGACCCAGTTCTTCTTGAGGGTGACACATAACTTTGATAGCTTGGCCTTTAGGAGGCCATTCATTTGTTCAACTAGGCCGTTGGCCTAGGGATGATAAATGAAACAAACACAACGTATGCTTTATGCCTAATAGAGCTGCAATTTCTTTGAACAGCTCATTGAAGAAGCAGAGGCATATACAAGGTGGGGCCTGCATGGACAAGGCCCACCCAATATCTGTAAATGCCCACTCAGCAGCACTCTGTGCCCATTTACAGGTGTTAATGTCACTGCATTGAGCCCAACTACATTAGCTTCAGGCCCCACTTTTTAGGCAATCCTGGCTACGCCTCTGTGAAGAAGTGTGTGCCATTGTCTGACCTTAATACTTTGCACACTCCCTATCGGGGAAACACTTCTCATACAAGAAATGTAGCCGCACTTTTGGCGTCTGAATGTTAGCATGGACCAGCATCTACCCAAAGGGAGAAGGGGCACAAAACTATTTTTAAATATCTCAATGTGTTGCACCCTTCTCCCATGTCTGTGAAGTCAATATATGGAACAGCCCAGTAGGGTGAGACCGAGTACCTTGTAATGTCTGCAGTGTTTGCCCAGTGTTGTAACTCTGAGAGATACTACGGTTAGATACAAACATATTTAACAATTCATGCATGTTTGGCACGTACCAGTCCTCCTGTATGTCAGCAGCAATGTGCTGCTTTGACACATGAGAAGGAAAGTGTAGCTGCTAGAACATGATCATCACCAATTCATGGGGTATCACCACTTTACCTGTAGCCCTCTGTCTCCACATCAGGTCTGTTGGTGTCTGAACACACCCTCTCTTGACCCACAATACTTTGACCTCTGGTGCAGCCCTGCCCTGTAATTCAATTATTTCACTTATTGGTAGGGATATGTAAGGGGCTGGCAACTGCACTTCCATATTTTCAACTTCAGGGTATTCTGCCATTTCTGGTATTAGGAGATATGCTGTGTACTTTGCTGCTGCGTCTGCTGCTGCATTTCCAAGTGAAATTTCAACTGTGTTATTGGTGTGGGCGGTGCATTTCACCTCTGCTGCTAGAGTGGGCCCATATAAGGCAAGAATTAACCTATTCAGTAAAACTACATGTTGCACCGGGGACTCATCTGCTCTTTCAAATACCCTCCTTTTCCAGTGGGCTAACCCAGAATGCACCGTAGTGGTGACGTACGTCGTGTTGGAATAGTCACTCTGCACCCTTCTGATGCTTCCAACGCTTCAATTAAGGCAATACATTCAGCTGCTTGGGCCGAGTAATGCGTGGGTAACTTTTTTTGCATTAATGTCTCATATTCTTCATCCAAAAAGCAGACCACTTCTGCTCCCTTGTCCCTACTGCCTGTCTCCTGGTCAATAGTTGCTGACCCGTCAACAGAAAACACTTGCCCATCATCAAGGGCATAATCTCACACTTTTGGTGTGCCGTTGTCTGGTCCCTCCTAAGTGGTGCAGTCATGTACGTCATCATCATCATCAATAACAATCTATGTCAGAAACGTGGCTGGGTTCACAGTTTTATACCTAACTATGTGTATGTTGGGGCTGGACGATGTAACTTCATAGGCGGGCACTCACTGTACAGTCAGTGTGGATTTGAATCTGTTGAGGATGGTAAACACTGCATGCTCTACCTACAATGTCACAGAACACCTCATTGTGATTGTGGCTGACTTCGCAATGGCAAATGCTGCAGCAGCGAGTGCTTGCTCACACAGACATTGCCCTTGCATTATGTTTCTAACATACCACTGTAATAGGCCAAAGGCTTGTAGCCCATTGTGCTTTTTTGTGTCAAAACAGCTGTCATCATCTGCCAATCACAATGTAAGAAAAGGGTAAACTCTTGTGTGTAGTAGGGTGTGGCTAGGACTGGGCTGTGGCAATCATATGTTTCCCGAGTCTGCATGTTAACACCCTATTACAAATGTTGGGGGATCCACAGTACCCCTGGGGTGGTCTTGTATGTTGGAATCGCCTCATGCCATGTGTAAACACTGTGAGGTATCGGGAGTGAGAGTGCATTGCAACTGAGAAAAATGCATTTTCCAGGTCGATGACAGTGAAATGGGTTGCGGTTGTGTGGATATTCCATAATATTGTCGCAGGGTAGGGAACCACAGGAAACTCTGCCTGTACTACGTCATTTAGAGGATGCAAATCCTATATTATTCTCCAACTGGACCCTTTTGCTTTCTTAATAGGGTATATGGCCATGTTGCAGGGAGAGTTGGAGGGTACAATTATTCCATGATGTAAGTGCAGTGATGATGTCATTTATTCCCTATTCTGCTTCCTTTGATAACAGGTACTGCTTTACTCTGGGCAACACTGTTCCTGGATTAAGAGTGATTTGTATTGGAGCGACACTGAGCAAGACTCCTATGTCATGTGCACTAGTCGTCCACAAAATTCTGGGGACCTGTGTCAGATCTTCTTGAGCGAAAGATAGAACACTTCCTGCCACAAACATTGGACATGGGACATGGTGATACTGGATCATAATCTCACAGGGGACACACAAAGTGAACACTATTTGTCCCTCATCGTCCTTGTCTTCTAACAGATCAAAGTCAGTCAGTTCCTTTCAAAGGCTTTGTCGGGTCTATGCATAACACAGTGTGCTACTGTCCACCCTGAGTGTCTACCCTATCAGGACAATCGTCGATTTTGACACCACCACTCCTACAATGTCCAATATGAGAATCGTCCCTGCAATGTGTTCTTGGGGCAAAGCAGGCCTGAATATAAAGTCTGATGGTAATCTCCAATACTCATTTTCTGCCCAAGGGATTGCATTTAACAACACTTTGACCCCGTAGATGAACAAATCTGGGTATACTGGAATCCCTCAGGCTTCACTTTGACCGCAAAGGGAGTGTTGTACATAACCGTAAATGGACCATTAAAGCTAGGCTCCCTCAGCCTGCGGATAAAGTTGTAAATGTATGCACTGTCCCCAGGGGCAACTGGAGAGGAGGTTAGTCCGCAGAATCCGGTGCACCGCTGGTGTCTTCTTCTGTTCGCTTTGGTGCGATCTATTAAGAAATAAGTTTTGTTGAGCGCATTCAAACAGGCAGATATTCTTTCAACTCATACCCCAAGATGGATGAGGCCCTGTGAGCATCAGAAGCACTCCTAGATGGAGACACGGGTATGTTCAAATGCCTCTGTCATAATTTCATGTGGAGACAGGTGGAGATCCTTACAGGGCTGCCTCTGCATACTGAAAGGGGGCAAAGGCAAACAATAGATCCAGTTCTTCTTGAGGGTGACACATACCTTTGATAGCTTGGCCTTTAGGAGGCCATTCACTTGTTCAACTAGGCCGTTGGCCTAGGGATGATAAATGAAACAAACACAATGTATGCTTTATGCCTAATAGAGCTGCGATTTCTTTGAACAGCTCATTGAAGAAGCAGAGGCATATACAAGGTGGGGCCTGCTTGGACAAGGCCCACGCAATATCTGTAAATGCCCACTCAGCAGCACTCTGTGCGCATTTACAGGTGTTAATGTCACTGCGGTGAGCCCAACTACATTAGCTTCAGGCCCCACTTTTTAGACAATCCTGGCTACGCCTCTGTGAAGAAGTGTGTGCCATTGTCTGACCTTAATACTTTGTACACTCCCTATCGGGGAAACACTTCTCATACAAGAAATGTAGCCGCACTTTTGGCATCTGAATGTGAACATGGACCAGCGTCAACCCAAGGGGAGAGGGGGCAAAAAACGACTTTTAAGTATCTGAATGTGTTGCACCCTTCTCCCATGTCTGTGAAGTCGATATGAAGCTCATGGAACAGCCCAGTAGGGCTAAACCGAGTACCTTGTAATGTCTGCAGTGTTTGCCCAGTGTTGTAACTTTGAGAGATACTACAGTTAGATACAAAAATATTTAACAATTCATGCATGTTTGGCACGTACCAGTCCTCCTGTATGTCAGCAGCAATGTGCTGCTTTGACACATGAGAAGGAAAGTGTAGCTGCTGGAACACGATCCTCGCCAATTCATGGGGTATCACCACTTTACCTGTAGCCCTCTGTCTCCACATCAGGTCTGTGGGCGTCTGAACACACCCTCTCTTGACCCACAATACTTTGACCTCTGGTGGAGCCCTGCCCTGTAATCAATTATTTCACTTATTGGCAGGGATATGTAAGGGGCTGGTAACTGTACTTGCATATTTGCAACTTCAGGGTATTCTGCCATTTCTGGTGTTAGGAGATATGCGGCATACTTTGCTGCTGCGTCTGCTGCTGCATTTCCAAGTGAAATTTCAACTGTGTTATTGGTGTGGGCAGTGCATTTCACCACTGCTGCTAGAGTGGGCCCATATAAGGCATGAATTAACCTATTCAGTAAAGCTGCATGTTGCACCAGGGACTCATCTGCTCTTTTAAATACCCTCCTTTTCCAGTGGGCTAACCCAGAATGCACCGTAGTGGTGATGTACGTCAAGTCGGAATAGTCACTCTGCACCCTTGTGATGCTTCCAACGCTTCAATTAAGGCAATACGTTCAGCTGCTTGGGCCGAGTAATGCGTGGGTAATGTTTTTTTGCACTAATGTCTCATATTCTTCATCCAAAAAAGCAGACCCCTGCTGCTCCCTTGTCCCTACTGTCTGTCTCCTGGTCAATAGTTGCTGACCCGTCAATATTGCACAATTCCCCCATCATCAAGGGCATAATCTCACACTTTTGGTGTGCCGTTGTCTGGTCCCTCCTAAGTGGTGCAGTCATGTACGTCATCATCATCAATAACAATATCTGTCAGAAACGTGGCTGGGTTCACAGTTTCATACCTAACTATGTGTATGTTGGGGCTGGACGATGTAACTTCATAGGCGGACACTCGCTGTACAGTCAGTGTGGATTTGAATCTGTCGAGGATGGTAAACATTGCATGCTCTACCTACAATGTCACAGAACACCTCATTGTGATTGTGGCTGACTTCTCAATGGCAAATGTTGCAGCAGCGAGTGCTTGCTCACACAGACATTGTCCTTGCATTATAGCTTCTAACATACCACTGTAATAAGCCAAAGGGTTGTGGCCCATTGTGCTTTTTTGTGTCAAAACAGCTGTCATCATCTGTCAATCAGAATGTAAGAAAGGTAAAACTCTTGTGTGTAGTTGGGTATGGCTAGGACTGGGCTGTGGCAATCACCTCTTTCAGTTCTTGGAAACTAGTAAGCATGTCCTCTGTCCATATGATTGTGCTCTTTGCCTTTTGGGCCTATTTTAATGCTTTTAACAGCAGTCGTGTTTAAGTGGTATAGTCGAAAATCCATGCCCTGAAGTAATTACACAACCCCAAGAATTTTTGAATGTCTTTTACCGTTACTGGTCGTGGTGTGCTGCAGACTACTGCAGCGCATTCTGGTGTTATTGCCGTCACATGAATAGAAATAGGCTCACACAGGTATAACACTTCCTGTTGGAAATACTGCAATTTGGCTCTGTCTACTTTGTACCCTTTGTCAGCTAACAGTTGCAACACAATGACAGAAACAGTTCTACATTGCTGTTCATCGGTGCTGCACACCAACAGATCATCCAGATACTGAATAATGGTGCTGGGCACATGTATGTTTCCCGAGTCTGCATGTTAACACCCTATTACAAATGCTGGGGGATCCACAGTACCCTGGGGTGGTCTTGTATGTTGAAATCGCTACATGCCATGTATAAACGCTGTGAGGTATCGGGAGTCAGAGTTTATTGGAACTGAGAAAAATGCATTTTTCAGGTCGATGACAATGAAATGGGTTGCGGTTGTGTGGATATTGCATAATATTATCGCAGGGTAGGGAACCACAGGAAACTCTGCCTGTACTATGTCATTTAGAGGATGCAAATCCTAAATTATTCTCCAACTGGACTCTTTTGCTTTCTTAATAGGGTATATGGCCATGTTGCAGGGAGAGTTGGAGGGTACAATTATTCCATGGTGTAAGAGTGCAGTGATGATGTCATTTATTCCCTCTTCTGCTTCCTTTGATAACAGGTACTGCTTTACTTTGGGCAACACTGTTCCTGGATTAAGAGTGATTTGTATTGGAGCAACACTGCGCAAGACCCCTATGTCATGGGCGCTAGTCGTCCACAAAGTTCTGGGGACTTGTGGCAGATCTTCTTGAGCGTAAGATGGAACACTTCCTGCCACAAACATGGGACATGGGACATGGTGATACTGGATCATAATCTCACAGGGGACACACAAAGCCAACACTATTTGTCCCTCATCGTCCTTGTCTTCTAACAGATCAAAGTCAGTCAGTTCCTTCAATGGCTTTGTCGGGTCTATGCATAACACAGTGTGCCACTGTCCACCCTGAGTGTCTACCCTATCAGGACAATCATCGTTTTGACACCACCACCCCTACAATGTCATATATGAGAATCATCCCTGCAATGTATTCTCGGGGCGAAGCAGGCCTGAATATAAAGTCTGATGGTAATCTCCAATACTCATTTTCCGCTCGAGGGATTGCATTTAACAACACTCTGACCCCATAGATTAACAAATCTCGGTGTACTGGAATCCCTCAGGCAGTCATCTCACTCCCTAAACCATGAATTATCACCATAGCTATTATGTGACACGGTTCCATGTAATAATGTCCCCTCAAAAATATCGCCATGCAAAAATGTCGCCGAAAAATTGCTGTTTTTTGTGGGGACATTATTGCATGGAACACCAATATAATATCGCCACAACCTTTTCCCGGCGATATTATATACGGCGACCATATATATGGGGATAATATTACCTGATACCTGTGACACATCCCCGGGGTCAAACACACCACCCCCTTTCACTGAACGAGATAGTCATGTTCAGCATTGAGCATGTCTCGTCCTAACAAATTGACAGGGGATGTTTTTGAAAACAAGAAGGGAGCCGGTACTGTGTTGACCCCTACTTTGATGGCCAATTCTTTTGTAAAGGAACTGATTTCACTGCCCCAGAGAAGCCCTGTGTGTCCATGATCTCACCTGACAAATGGAAATGCCCCTCCTTAATGCATGATTTGGTGGCACCTGTATCCACCATGAAAATAAAGCCTATCTCCACGCCCACCGAATGCTCCTCTTCTGGGTCAGCAATGACTAATAGTACTGGGCATGCAAGGGTTCTCTGTGGGGTGTCCTAGTCTGGATAAGTATTTGTTCCTGGAAAAATGTGGTAATGTGTGACAGTTACCTTTGGAGACTGCATTATTGTTAGGTATTTGAGGAACCTGTAGCGGGGGCTGGATGGGTGGTATATGCCCCTTGGCTGCTGGGTAATGGCGATTGAAGCTTTGGGAACTTTGGAGGTGGGGCTACTTGAGCTGAGGATTGTGGGGCACCATATGGTACTACAACAGGACCAGGAGCATAGGGCAAGTGGTATGGGGCTGGTGCTCCTGCAGCATACGGGGGCATCTGATTGTACTCACCTCCAAACCTACTTCTACACTCTCTTGAAAAATGCCCTATCCTCCCACATGTCTAACAATGCCCCATTTCTCCCCTTTGTCCCATTCCTCTAAATCCTCCTCTTCCCCCTCTCTGTCCCGTAAATGCCCCTCTTCCCTGCTGATATCCTCCCAGGGGCCACCCTTGATATTGTGGTTGAAACCCACTGTTCTATTCGTATCCTCCTGCCCATGGGCTGTTCTCATGTCTGCCTGTGCTGCTCTGTTCTCTGTCGGTGTGTCTTACAGTGCTGTCACCACTGCTCCTTTCACTGGTATATTTACTAACTTCTTTTGTACTAGTTTTGCTTCCTCTGTCTGAAGTTGCTGGGCCGTTTCCTTCTCTTGTTCTTTCAACTGTATACAGTGATGTATAATTATAGACTGTATTTCCGCCCACCCCTTCACCTCTATCCCCGTGATCTTGTTGAGTACCTTTTGGACCTCCTTGGGGAGCCCCTTCTTGACCAAGAAATAAAAGAATGGGATCATCCGATCTGATGATTTGCCTGTTTCTTCACTCCACATCCCTTGTATTTGTAATATCTGCCAGGTGGAATGTTAACCATCCCCCATTGTGCACTACAGGATGGACTGAAGATCGGGGGTATCGGAGTAGGCACGGCATAAAGCTGCCCACACTTGAGCCCTGATATCATAAAAATTGGTCCCATCATGAATATCATCCCCCAGTTGCCCACCAGGATACCCTGCTTTTACCCATATGTCATCAGCCTGGTCTCCCAATATGGCAACAAATAGAATTTTTAGATCATCCACAGGCAGAGTAACACCTGCAGTTTGTTTGTTAAACATGTAAATCCCCTTCCTTGCCCCCACAGTGAGTGACGGCAGTGTTTTTATGAAATTATTTGTATCCATGTGTGGCCACGGAATATACTGAGCCCTTCCTGGTCCTTTATGCAATAAGGGGAACTGCGTCCCCATCATCTTCTTTACCTTTCTCTTCTCTGCCAGTTTTCCCTTTTCCACTGCAATGTGCCCAAACCTGTTCCTAAGCCTAGGTCCTCATAAGCAATCCACTTGGTGCGAGATCATGTGTGGTTCTTCCTTTCTCCTACTTCATCTACTGTATTCCATTCCTCCTCTCCAACATCCCATCCCCTCTCATCCTTGAATCACATTGTCCCATAATCCAAGCTTCCCGCTCGTTGCCTTCTTGCCCCTCTCTCCTCCTTCTCTGTGTGTACATCTCTGATGGTGGTACTAGCAATCCTGAACAATATGACCCCTGCTCTCCATTCATTGAGTCCCCTGGGGCCTTCTGTCCATCCTCAACCTTGCCAGCTTCTCATGTGTTCTTTTCAAAGCTTCCTCTAACTCTTTCCGAGGTTTATGATCCTGCCTCCTGTGCTCCTGTTCTTTCGTGGCTATAGATGTTATTGGATTGGGAAGATTCTGATATTGGGCCACAGAATACCAATGGGGCGCTGTGGTAGGGGGAGGGACGTATCTAGGGTTTGTATAACCTGATGCTGCCCTAGTTGGGTAGCATCCTAACAGTGTCTTTATGGGTCCCGATGGCATTTGCTCTGTGGGTTCTCTGCACTGGGTGGGGTAGTGGGGACGCATACTGTTGGGGATCTTATTAACGTCTTCACCTGTTCTGTGGGTGCTTTCTCCAAATCTTCTACCATTTTCCACAAATCTAACACTTCTTTTCTATTTTTCTACTTCTTCCCCTTGTATTTAGAGGCCAAGAATACATATGCCCAGGGTTTCTTTGTTATTTGTTCCCTGCTCGGGCCAAAATATAAACAGTCCTCTCTTTGTCTCAACCACCTTGTCGTACTTCAA
Source organism: Ambystoma mexicanum (assembly GCF_040938575.1). NCBI lineage: Eukaryota > Metazoa > Chordata > Amphibia > Caudata > Ambystomatidae > Ambystoma > Ambystoma mexicanum. The sequence continues at coordinate 243,210,223 of NC_090928.1, read as the reverse complement.
GATTTTCTTGTAATACAATGATAGGGCAGAACACATATACTCTAACTGGGTCGTGGGGGCCATTTTGAGCACCACCTTTGTTGTCAACTTATTTTAACTGCCAAATGCTCCTTCTATCTGAGGTCCGAACCCACGGCACCTCTGTTTCCCTGTTGCCCCACCCTGGTTTCCAACACCCTACAACACCCTGTCTCTCCCCTCCCCATTCACGCTGTATACCGTTACCTGTTTTCCCTCCCTCCCCCCTAACTTGTTCTTCCCTCAATCAAAGCTCACACAACTCCACACACTCTCGCAATGTCTCACACCACTCACCACCACTTTTGCCTCACACAACTCCACAAACATTCTACACCATCAACCTGGGCCCACCTTGGTCCACACCAGTACAATATAAAAACACAATTTATTCGGTCGGGGAAATCCCTGGCCCACTCAATATATAGGGTGCCTGTACCTCTTTTCCATCTCTTCTTTAAAGATAAAGCACTGTCTCGGAAAGGACCCTGTAACTCCATTTTCTCCTTTACTTCATATAATATAAAATAAAAAGGTCAAAAACCCTCAATTGCTGCATCACCAAACTCTTCCACACTCTTCAACACTCATGCTCATCTCCCTTGCCCCTCCCCACCTTGTTCTCTTCTGCAAGAGGTGCACTTACATCTGCGTGTTCTCCCGAGCTCCTCCGTGACAGGGTCCAATCAACGGCCTTCACGATCCGGTAGCAGCGCCACACTCCAAAGAACAGACAGGAATTCTCGCAACACAGCTCCTGTAAACCACTCCAGGGGACTGTTAGCTGCAGGAAGGCACGGTATCTCCGGATGTGCAGCCAGGACTCCTACGTCTCTACTGAAAATCTGGATCACATCAGGGTCACCAAATTCTGTAGGGTGGACCACCAGCAGCCAGACAAGAAATTGACAATCCTCTAAGGGAAAAGCCTTGGTGCACCTCTTGCAAGCATAACAACGTTTTATTTCACAAATAAAGAAATTAAAATGTCAGTAGGGGCATTAAAACCTGACTGCCATGGAGCGCACTGGTTAGTTCAAAGCAGGAAAGAACATTTTTAACCCTTTAAGTGCCAGGCTATTATGCAAGTCTATCCAGAAAGGACGAGCATACTCGTCCTTGGCACTTATTAAAGGCAGCTGTTGTCACACATGACGCAAGCAATATACAGTACTAATTCCCTTATTCATTGGGCACCCCTTATAGACAGGATCTGGGTTGTATGCCCGCAAACGTTTTGTTTGCGGGTGGACTGCTTGCAGTGAAACTGCTCGGGCCCCCGTTTTGACCGTTCATTAAAAATGGCGGCCCAAGCAATTTTTGTCCCCTGTCACCAATGTTAAGGATGCGGGTGACACCCCTGAAACCCCTGCTCTTCATGTTCAGAAATGTTCATACCCAAAATAGTGGTAGTGACCGAATTCAGTCAAATCTACCATTTGTTCAAATGTTTTCGATCAATTTGGGTAATACCTATAGACATACTTCCCACTCCATATGTGATGCCAAGTGATTGGTTATCATTACGTTGAGCCAACCAACTTCCACGTGGTCTCTGGTCATGTCACTGTTGGGAGCGACTGAGGTGATTGGATCCCTAATTGAGAATGCGTTTCTCCCCACTAACAACTCACGTGACGTGCACCTGGTAGGCGTACATGAGCTCAGTGGATACTCTCAAGGTCAACTTGACCCTCTGAAATGCGAGGCACTTCATTGGATCCCAGGCACGTAGGTATCCCCACCATGCCTCCCCGGTACTGACCTGGATATGGTATCCTCACCCTGTGCACCTCGCATTACAAATCACAAGACATCTTGCTCTAGACTCCACACTTGGCAGCAGCCCCGCCCTGGAACTTCACCTGGGCTCTGCCTAGACCACACTATTCAGTCACCTTGTGAGGGATTTAAGAGTTCTAATGGCGGGAATCTGGTAGTCCAAATAGAGTGACCAGTATCATGGGGGCACTGGGGCCCTAAATCTGAATGGGGCTGTTTTGGTAGCTCAGGATCCTGCCCTGGCTCCCAGGAGATCGTCCTTAAAGGAATGGTTCGGTCAAAAAATGTTATTGCCCCTACGGGTCGGCCAAGTGTTTTTAAGACTAAGTTAGAAAATTTCCTATGGACCTTACCCGAGTTTTCGTCCATTAAACGCACACGAAAACTGGCATCAGGGAGCTGCCATTTTGTGATAATCCTATCATTTCCCCTATCGCCCTGGCTGACCTGCTTTTGAGGCACTAAATCATATCCCCCGCCCCTGAGCCTGTCATCAGCAGACGCGTACCGCCCATTTCACAACGCCAAAGCACGTCTCGTGCGCTTCAGCTAATGACGTGTCGCCATGGAAATGGTAGGATGCCTCTTTCCTCAATAAGTATAAACAGACCGTTTCACAACACACAGCAGCAGATTTTTGATTCCATTCCTCTCTCTGTGTTACTTTGAGTATTCTGTGACTCGTTTCTGGGCTCTGGTCAGCTACCTTTGTTGCTTGTAGCCCGTGTGAACAGATACCAGTACCACCGCTATAAATTATTTTAGTTTGTTTAACACACAATGGCTATAATAATGCCCTACATGTACGAGCCCGAGTATACCGAGGAGGAACTACTGGAAAGGAAAACACGCGAAAACGATGGGTCTTCAGACGACAGTTGGGAGGACGATTCAACAGCTGAAGAGCCTGGACCTAGTCGCATGGATGGTGTTTCCACCTGGTGCACATGCAATCGGTGTGAGCTAATGCCAACCGAGGACAAGAACTGCTGCTGCTGTGAAAACTCAGGATGCGTGGCCTACATGTCAGAAGGCGAGCCACGACCGCAATGCATCACCGAGCTGCCAGACTTCAGGGTAGCCTGCCTCACACGGTCTGTGTTGAGGATAATGATGGTGCTTATGCACGAACTTCGCGCAACTGTTTGTCCTCGTAATCTGAGTAACGAGTAAGTATTCTGCTTGTCATGCCACTCCTATTTCATGGTCTTCTACTGTATCCAAAATTACATATACATATCATTGTAACACATGAAAGTCGTTCAATAGTGTGCAGTGTCTAGATAGCATTTGTCCGAGCAGAATGCCATTAGTTACAAGAATTGTCATTGACAACAAACGTTTATTAGACTTATCTTTGTTATTTAAAAACAGTTTGTTTCATTCCTTTTCACATGTGGTACAAGCTGGTGGCCTATCGTTCCTTTACTATGGGGCTTCACGGGAGGCTTGGACACCGCGTTCGAAGAGTGACACCCGCCTGTGTCGTTCGTGCCATAAGAGAAACGTTCCCGAGTGACAGCGGTCAGTACAGGGGATTTTCTCTCGCTGTGGTGCAACCTGACCTGTACAATGTTTAAAGTCTTGTATTTTTGTGTCATCAAAATAAGATACAAAATGAAACACCACATGTATTTTAACAACGGTTGTTTCGATTTTTTAAATGAATCAAGTGTGTCTCCATTCAAGGATGGACATCAGACATCTGTGCTCTGAATGGGTGAAGGTCAGGTCACTGTGAAGCAGGGTGGTCATTATCTAAGCTAACATAATATATTCTCAATAATGCATGCACTAAATAACACTTGTTCAAAGTCTTTCAGTCGGTTGTGTCTCTATAAAAGTCACACATATATCTATACTATCAATTAATATTGGATTATACAGACCTTAGGTTAAGGGTCTTGTCCACTATAATACACTGTTTGAAGTGTGAGTCTGTGCTCACAAGAATCTCTGGTATGTGGCATTTTTTATTGATAGGCAACGATATACTGCAGTAGGGGTCTAATGTTAGTTGGGGATCTGCTAGGTGGGCATCATGGCGTGGTCAGTGGTCTGGCACATGAAGAGAATACCTTGCAGGGACACATGGTCAGAATGGCAGTAAGTTTCCACTGGCGAGGGTGCGTGGGCAAGGACACGTTTGTGGAGATGAACGAGCTATGTGCTTAGTTCAGGCTGGTTCACATGCAGGACCGTGATCTCAGAGGAAGAGTGATGTGTTACATTTATTAGCTGTTGCAAATACCTCTGGAGTTTTCCAGTCCGAGTGGGAACGAGGGTGGGGGCCATGTGCTGTGCACAGTGAGGCCTGGTCACCAAGATGGAGTGGAAAGGGGGTACAAAAATGCATGCCCCGTGTCCTGCTCAGTGGTCCCATCTACGCGAATGTCATCCAAAGTTAACATCACATAAGGGCAAGGGGTGAACCCACTACTGGAGGCACTTGGTACGAGTTTCTACTGAGAAGTAAAGGATGAGAGGGGCCTGATGGCCCCTCGCTCCCACACACTTGCCTGCACGCCCCAGGCCCATCCATCCCACCCCCCTCTATCAAAGGCGGTTCGCACCCGGGGATGAGCGCTGGCATGGGGGGGCTGTCACGGGCGCAAACGGCCAAGGTGCCAAACAGCATGTACACTTCAAAAGGTATCCCAAGCCCAGGGGCCATCGCTCACAAGGCCTCCTCAGACCCCGTGTCTCCAGGCAGGCCTCCCCTGAGGCAGGCCGCCCCCCTGCAATAAACATAAGTGTGTCTCCATTCAGCAGTCTTCCTGTGCCTTATCTGCACGCCCCAGGCCCATCCATCCCACCCCCTCTATCAAAGGCGGTTCGCACCCGGGGATGAGCGCTGGCATGAGGGGCTGTCACGGGCGCAAACGGCCAAGGTGCCAAACAGCATGTACACTTCAAAAGGTATCCCACGCCCAGGGGCCATCGCTCACATGGCCTCCTCAGACCCCGTGTCTCCAGGCAGGCCTCCCCTGAGGCAGGCCGCCCCCCTGCAAACCACATAATACCACGACATGCACACGTCATTCATTCACAAACACACCCCTGTTTCTAATACTTTATAAACCACTTGATATGTCTCATGAGAACATCTTTGTGGTTTGCAAGTCAACTCCTGAACCTTCTACCTGAGAAGCACTGAGCTCTATGCTAATCTGCTCGTCGTCGTGCTATCTGTGACGGCTTCGAGCAAACTCGTCAGTGTGCTACCTGTGGCCATCTACCTGTTCTCCTGCAACATACTGCTCGGCCTGCTGAATCCAACTGTTTGTTGGTCAAGGTAAGGCCATGTATCCTAGTCATATTTCGGTCATTTTTACATTTCTATCTATTTGCGATTACAGTACCCAATAGCGCTATGGTCATTGGTCTCATTGCTATTGACTTGAGTTTCAATTGTTATGCTATCAATAGATCTATTTATTTTAATTTGTGTCAATTGTCATCAAATTGCATCCATCAGGGGTCCAGTCTATAATGTAAGCATGTTTCCTTTTCGTGCAAGACAGAACATCCAAGGGACCAGTCACATGTTCAGAGTTTAGTCACACAATTTAAAACATTTCTGTAACTTATGCAAATACTAAGCCGCACATGATGAACTGGTATAGTTCCGGCGACCAAAACAAACCTTGCATTGAGCATGGTATGGTTCATTTACTTTTTTATGACATTTTTATTCATCAAGGTTTTATAATAATCTTGATATTTACTTTTCAGAATTTTCAACAATGCCTGCCTGTTCGATTAGCGGTTACCCTTCGAAGACCCATGCTAAATCTGAAGGCACTACAATGCATGTGTTCCCGAAAACTGTTGATCGAATAAGAGAATGGGTCAGACATTGCGGATATCCACTGGATTAGCTGGAAAGTAGAGTCCAACAAGTCTTTGAGGACAAGAGGGGTGGTCGATACCGCATCTGCAGCCGGCACTTTCCCACGCACATGTACACCACATCTTGGGTAACAAAGAAGAATAAACGTGATTGACACGCAAATTGCTCGCAAACGCTATTCCCACTCTATTCGTCCACATTCCGCCACTGGTGAGTCAAGTGTCCGTTTTTAGCTTTAGGTCTTGCGGTAGTGTGTAGGTAGCCGAATGGATTCATTGATATTTTAGGTGTTGTTTCCAATTTGTAATACTTTCGAAATTGATGTGAGTATATAGCTTTTTGAATAATGACATTTATCAATATATTATTTTTAGATTTCATGACCCACAAACGAAATCTATATATGAGCACAGGAACTGTGCTATATTGCGCATTACTCAAGTATTCTGTCTCCTTACATGGCAATTTTAAATATTGGCATTTCATTATCAAACAATAATTTACCTTTACAACTTCTTGACTATCCTTTGAATCTGAAGCAAGAACATTCTACTTCTGTGACGTGCTCGCAGTTATCAACCACTTCTAGCGCGTATCAGGTAATCATACTTGGCTATTCCGCTACAGACTTGTTTTATGCATGTCAAGTAATAGTTTTTATGTATCGTGTGATTATTTTACCAATTGTTTGGTTAGTGCTTTCCAATTGATATACACCTTAGTTGTCGTCCCCTAGTGTTTGTTTTCAGTTATAATTAGTGTTATCCATACTCATGCAAGTACTGTCTTTCAGGGAGATGCTGAAGCATCCACCACATTGACAACAGCCCTAGATGTTCTTCAGCAGCACGAGGTATGGATACTGACAGCTCCATCGACCGTGATCATCAGGATTGGAACACTTGTCGTTGGATTGTTCTACACCATGTTTCATTCGTGGTTAGCCATTGATATGTACATGTGCGGTCAACCGCAAGTGTGTGTTGTGTTTTCAATATTGTAATCCTTACTAATGCAAATACTATGTTTCAGGCAGTTGTTGAAGCGTCAACCCACGCACTTGATGCAGAGCCTGACATTCAAGTAATTCCAGGGGAAGCTGGACCATGTGGATACGAATCGGCGCAACAGCTTTCGGAAGTGCGCACCACATTGACAACAGCCCTAGATATTCTTCAGCAGCACGAGGTATGGATACTGACGGCTCCATCGAGCGTGATCATATAACGTGATTCCATTTGCTATACTTTCTTCCCTATTAACGCAAGTACTGTGTTTCAAGGAGACGATGGAGCTTCCACTACAATCACAAGATCCCATTTAGATGATGCAGATGTAAAGAAATCGGACAAATAAGTCGATTAAATCTGATCATATTTAAATATTCCTTGATTCTTTTAGACAATGCAACATTTGTGGTTATCTCTTTATATGTACCTGTGCCGTCGACCCCAAGTGTGTGTTATGTTTACAATATTGAAAACCATACTAACGCAAGTACTGTGTTTCAGGGAGTTGCTGATGACTCCACTTCAATACAATCATTCGTGGCAGTCCATGCAGAGCCAGAGGTATGGATACTGACAGCTCCATCGAACTAGGTCATCAGAGCTCGAATACTTGTCGTTTGATTGTTCCACACAAAGTTTAAATCGTGTTTGGCTATTGAGACGTACATGTGTGTTCGTCCTCACGTGTGTTTTATGCTAACAATATTTTGATACACAGTAATGAAAATACTATGTTTCAGGGAGTCGATGGAGCCTCATTCCGTGCTGTCTATGCGGATACAGAAAATATAGTTGTTGCAGCGCAAGAGGAAGGGGAGACATGCGGATACGAATCGGAGCAACAGCATGCAGATGTTGAAGGTCGAGTCAAAAAAGTTGCAAAGAAAAGAAACAAAAATAAGGTTAGTTACAAACAGTTCATAACTTCAGAAATTTTTTTGTGCTGGGGACTATTTTATGTTTTTTTCCAGTCAATTGTACTATAGTTTATCTTGTGTTTAAACTGAACATCCCTTTTCCAATCTGTCCTCTAGTTACCCGTGGGTCTACGAACTATACATACACAGACAGTGAAGCGAATGAGAGATGTTGCTTGCCAGAGTATTTACACTATGGAGGCTATGGAGGAACTATTAATTCAGACGCGGCGTGTTGAGACTCAGGATGCTCATGTCCAATGGCCAGAAAATGAAATGAATGTGTCCGGAGAATCCAGCAAAGTTGTATTGGACCATTGCTACAGTACGACCGCACCACCGCAACAACATGAAACTGGATGTATTGAAGATAGCTCTGAAGTAGTCGCAGATCAATTCACACAATCTACACCCACCAAAAAATTGCCACCAAAAAAGCTGTCAACATTGTTGTGTTCCCCCATCAATGTTTAAGTAGCAGATGTTGAAATGACAGAGAATGAACCAGCAGCAGTATTCACCGACGCATCAGAACTTGATAGCAGCAATATTTCTTTCAAATGTGGTGATATGTCCTCAACGTCACAGGCAGAAACAACTTTGACGCAGGATGATAGTCTGATGAAAGACGGCAAATACATAGTATTCAACAGTTGTTTGATGGATATTATAAGTATGCTGAAATGTGGGCATTCCGTCAGAGGGAAAGTATGTGGGAAGCCATTGATTCATGTGACTCGTCAAAAATAAGGCAGTAACGTCACAATACATGCCGCCTGTAGATTAAATCATACGTTCTCATGGTCTGCACAACCGATGCTGGGGAAACTGCCAGCAGGCAATCTACTGTGTGCAGCTGCATTAATTTTTAGTGGCTCCAGTTTTAGAAAGTTAGAGTCTTTCTTTCAGTTTGTGGGACTCCATTTCATTTCAGAAACACAGTACTACAAATACCAACGTGATTATCTGTTTCTGGCCATTAGTGATGCTTGGAAAATTGAACAATTGTCTCTAGCAAGTACATTCGAAGGCAAACGATTCAGGCTAGCCGGCGATGGACAGTACAACAGCCCTGGATTTTCTGCCAAGTACTGCACCTACCACTTTCAGGACATGGATAGTAAGAAAATTGTGAGTTCGGTGGTCGTGCAGGTAACACAAAGTACATCCTCAGTGGCCATGGAGAAACTAGGATTTATAAAATCAGTGGAATATCTGCAATCGCGGGGAATGCACATCGACCTCATAGCCACGGACAGACGACACGTTTCAATTGCCGAGACAATGAGAGAGCAGTTCCCACATATTAAACATCAATTTGACGTATGGCATCTTGCTAAATCAATCAATAAGAAAATCTCGGCTGCAGGGGAAAAAAAAGGTATGGAAAGTATTTCAGAGTGGTCCCAGTCTATCAGCAACCATCTTTGGTGGAGCTCCAAAACTTGTGAAGAGTCAGTGGAAATACTACTTGAAAAATGGCGGTCACTGATGCACCACTGTACCAACGTGCACCGCTGGTCAGAAAACCTACATTTCCACCAATGTGAACATGGCCCTTTGTCCCCAGTGGAGGCACGGAAGAAGAAGTGGTTAATCCATCTTCACCGACACACAAAGCCATTGAGAAGATTGTTTTCAATAAAACTCTATCAAGAGATTTGAGGGGACTGACAGAATTCTGTCACACAGGAGGTTTGGAGGTGTTCCACAATATGTGCCTAAAGTACAGGCCAAAGCGCTTGCATTTCAGCATACAGGGCATGAGACATAGGACTCTACTTGCCGTCTTGGCCCATAACAAGAATCTCGGCCGTGAACAATCTAGGACTACAGGTAATGTAAGGATGCCTCGCTACACTAAGGCCTTTTCAAAAAGAAGTAAGCAATGGGTCATCAAACCAGTCTATGAGGAAATGGAGTTCGACTTTGTCAAAAGCCTTATTGTTGCTGTATTAGAGAAGCACTGATATGGAATTTTGAACATTTCTGTGCAGAGCACTGATCCATTGCCACCCAACATTGCCACTGTGCCATGTCCCTCCAAAGGAGAGCTGGTTGTGAAGTACAAATCCCGGTTTAAATAATTGTAATACGATTGTCTTTTTGTAAATAAATGTTATTGTACAGTGTGCATACAAAGTACGCTAACCCTAACCCCTACCTTCACCATCCTGGGTGCCAAACAACCTGGGTGTCATCTTTGAATTCTCTCTCTATTCACCTCATATTGCTAACCTGTCTATATGTGTATGTATATATTTTTGTTGATGTAACTAATTTTCGCAATCTCTTGCAAATGCTGCGCACTGTTAATCGAGGGGAGGCTTGCGTATTGCAAACAATAAAACAAACAAACAATAAATCTCACTTTCAACTCAACTCCTCGGGTACTTTATACTTTCCCTGACCTTCCCCAAAAAATAAAGGCCGATTCATGGAATTAATGTGCGCTGAAATTCCAGCGCAAGCATGCAAAACCGTGCGAATCGCAGTGCAAGTGCGAAAATCGCAGCAAAACCCACGCACATCGATTCATGGAAGTCCGTGCACGAGTAAAATCTGGGATGTGCGCTGAAAATCTGCGTGGCACACGCCGGTGCACAGGTCATCTAACGGCGTGCGCTACGGCCACAGCGAAAGCGCACATAGCGCGGCGCACATAACAAAAGTAGGCGTAACGCGGGGCGTGACACGCGGAATGGGGAACAACGCGTGAAAATGTGGTCGTCACGGGGGACGTAAAGGAGGCAAGTGCGCGGAACGCCCACACGCTCGCCTACAACATGTATTCATGGAATCGAATAGGGCAAAGCAGCGCACCGGTGAAGACGCGCACAGGCCTAAACATGTACGCCACACGAAGGCAGGCGGTAGCGTCCCTGCGCATGAAAAAAATGTGCGCCAAAATGTGCGCTAACAAAAAGCACGTATATACAGCTCTGATGATTGTCCCATACTGTGGCCCACTAGGACAAATGACGTGCAAAGGGGTACGCGACAAACACGAACACCCGCTGTGTCAAAAATAGCGTGTGCGTGTGTTTCGGGGGTGCGCGGGAAGTTTCACACGTGATTGGCCTTGGGCGAGCGGGGTGCGTGTAAATCTGGGGTTGCGTGAAGTTTCACACATGATAGGCCCTGTGCGAGTGGGGTGCGTGTATTCCTGGGGTTCGCGTGAAGTTTCACACGCGATTGACCTGGGTATGTGTAAATCTGGGGTGCGTGGGAAGTTTCACATGCGATTGGCCTTGGGCGAGCGGGGTACGTGTATTTCAGGGGTGCGCAGGAAGTTTCACACGCGACAGGCCCTGTGTGAGTGGGGTACGTGTATATCTGGGGTGCAGGGGAGTCCTACACGTGAATTGGCAGTGTGGGTCCTCCCAGGTGTTCCCTCTACACCCTCCACAGCCCCTGCAGGCAGCCCACACCACAGGGGACTACCCTGCATCCCTGGTCATGTCCCGCAGGCAGCCCATCCACCATGGGAATGCCCCCCAGCCAAGCCACATGTCACCTTGCACTACTGATCACCAACGCATGACCCCTCTACCCCCACCCCCCAGCAGTGCAGTGCACTTGCCAACAGGCCCCCACTCATGTCCCACTCATGTCCCCTTGCACCACCACCCCCCAGCACTGAGGGGCACCTGCCAGCAGGCACACTCATGTCCCCTTGCACCCCCACCCCCAGCACTGAGGGGCACCTGCCAGCAGGCCCCCACTCATGTCCCCTTGCACCCCCACCCCCCAGCACTGAGGGGCACCTGCCAGCAGGCCCCCACTCATGTCCCCTTGCACCCCCACCCCCCAGCACTGAGGGGCACCTGCCAGCAGGCCCCCACTCATGTCCCCTTGTACCCCCACCCCCACAGCAGTGCAGGGCACCTGCCAACAGGCCCCCACTCATGTCCCACTCATGTCCCCTTGCACCACCACCCCCAGCACTGAGGGGCACCTGCCAGCAGGCACACTCATGTCCCCTTGCACCCCGACCCCCAGCACTGAGGGGCACCTGCCAGCAGGCCGCCACTCATGTCCCCTTGCACCCCCACCCCCCAGCACTGAGGGGCACCTGCCAGCAGGCCCCCACTCATGTCCCCTTGCACCCCCACCCCCCAGCACTGAGCGGCACCTGCCAGCAGGCCCCCACTCATGTCCCCTTGTACCCCCACCCCCACAGCAGTGCAGGGCACCTGCGAACAGGCCCCCACTCATGTCCCACTCATGTCGCCTTGCACCCCCACACCCAGCACTGAGGGGCACCTGCCAGCAAGCCCCCACTCATGTCCCCTTGCACCCCCACCCCCCAGCACTGAGGGGCACCTGCCAGCAGGCCCCCACTCATGTCCCCTCTACCCCCACCCCCCAGCAGTGCAGTGCACCTGCCAACAGGCCCCCACTCATATCCCACTCATGTCCCCTTGCACCACCACCCCCCAGCACTGAGGGGCACCTGCCAGCAGGCCCACTCATGTCCCCTTGCACCCCCACCCCCCCGCACTGAGGGGCACCTGCCAGCAGGCCCCCACTCATGTCCCCTTGCACCCCCACCCCCCAGCACTGAGGGGCACCTGCCAGCAGGCCCCCACTCATGTCCCCTTGCACCCCCACCCCCCAGCAGTGCAGGGCACCTGCCAACAGGCCCCCACTCATGTCCCCTTGCACCCCCACCCCCCAGCAGTGCAGGGCACCTGCCAATAGGCCCCCACTCATGTCCCACTCATGTTGCCTTGCACCCCCACCCCCAGCACTGAGGGGCACCTGCCAGCAGGCCCCCACTCATGTCCCCTTGCACCCCTACCCCTCAGCACTGAGGGGCATCTGCCAGCAGGCCCCCACTCATGTCCCCTCTACCCCCACCCCCAGCAGTGCAGTGCACCTGCCAACAGGCCCCCACTCATGTCCCACTCATGTCCCCTTGCACCACCACCCCCCAGCACTGAGGGGCACCTGCCAGCAGGCCCACTCATGTCCCCTTGCACCCCCACCCCCCAGCACTGAGGGCCACCTGCCAGCAGGCCCCCACTCATGTCCCCTTGCACCCCCACCCCCCAGCACTGAGGGGCACCTGCCAGCAGGCCCCCACTCATGTCCCCTTGCACCCCCACTCCCCAGCACTGAGGGGCACCTGCCAGCAGGCCCCCACTCATGTCCCCTTGTACCCCCACCCCCACAGCAGTGCAGGGCACCTGCCAACAGGCCCCCACTCATGTCGCCTTGCACCCCCACCCCCAGCACTGAGGGGCACCTGCCAGCAGGCCCCCACTCATGTCCCCTTGCACCCCCACCCCCCAGCACTGAGGGGCACCTGCCAGCAGGCCCCCACTCATGTCCCCTCTACCCCCACCTCCCAGCAGTGCAGTGCACCTGCCAACAGGCCCCCACTCATGTCCCACTCATGTCCCCTTGCACCACCACCCCCCAGCACTGAGGGGCACCTGCCAGCAGGCCCACTCATGTCCCCTTGCACCCCCACCCCCCAGCACTGAGGGTCACCTGTCAGCAGGCCCCCACTCATGTCCCCTTGCACCCCCACCCCCCAGCAGTGCAGGGCACCTGCCAACAGGCCCCCACTCATGTCCCACTCATGTCGCCTTGCACCCCCACCCCCAGCACTGAGGGGCACCTGCCAGCAGGCCCCCACTCATGTCCCCTTGCACCCCTACCCCCCAGCACTGAGGGGCACCTGCCAGCAGGCCCCCACTCATGTCCCCTCTACCCCCACCCCCAGCAGTGCAGTGCACCTGCCAACAGGCCCCCACTCATGTCCCACTCATGTCCCCTTGCACCACCACACCCCAGCACTGAGGGGCACCTGCCAGCAGGCCCACTCATGTCCCCTTGCACCCCCACCCCCCAGCACTGAGGGCCACCTGCCAGCAGGCCCCCACTCATGTCCCCTTGCAAACCCACCCCCCAGCACTAAGGGGCACCTGCCAGCAGGCCCCCACTCATGTCCCCTTGCACCCCCACCCCCAGCACTGAGGGGCACCTGCCAGCAGGCCCCCACTCATGTCCCCTTGCACCCCCACCCCTCCCAGCAGTGCAGGGCACCTGCCAACAGGCCCCAACTCATGTCCCCTTGCACCCCCACCCCCAGCACTGAGGGGCACCTGCCAGCAGGCCCCCACTCATGTCCCCTTGCACCCCTACCCTCCAGCACTGAGGGGCACCTGCCAGCAGGCCCCCACTCATGTCCCCTTGCACCCCCACCCCCCAGCAGTGCAGGGCACCTGCCAACAGGCCCCCACTCATGTCCCCTTGCACCCACACGCCCCAGCAGTGCAGGGCACCTGCCAGAAGGCCCCCACTCATGTCCCACTCATGTCCCCTTGCACCCCCAACCCCAGCACTGAGGGGCACCTGCCAGCAGGCCCCCACTCATGTCCCCTTGCACCCCCAACCCCCAGCAGTGCAGGGCACCTGCCAACAGGCCCCCACTCATGTCCCACTCATGTCCCCTTGCACCCCCACCCCCCAGCCAGCAGGCCCCGACACATGTCCCCCAGCCAACACGTCACCACAATCTATATCCCTGGCCCTTATGGCCAGCCTCCACATGCCAAAGACCCACCCAAGTATTGCAACCACCCACATAGAAATGCCAATTACATGATATAACCCCAATGGCAAGTATGTAAACACCCACAATGGGTGCAAGTGAATGTCAAAACCCATATCATGACATGCATGAAACCAATGAGATAATACCACAAATGGAAGCATAAAAAAATATATATTAAAGATAACATGAACGTAAATCAAATTAAACAAACAACAATGGGAATAACAAAAGAAATGGTCGATGTTCGATAAATAATGAAAATCCAGAAAACATAAGCAAAAGAAATTCAAAAAGAAATGTTGTCCAAAGTCACAGTTCAAAAAATCAAATCCAAGGGAAAATAAAAAGTAAAAACCATTGCTCCATGGCGAACACAAAAAAAATATTAAAACAGATGAATCCAATGTAGAACTATGTACAATTGAAGAATCCAGGGTCCATGAGCCCAACTTAAGAAATGAAACCTACCAAAAACTACTACCTAATGAAAAAACTATATACAAAAATGTGGTGCATTGTCCAAGCGGTCCAAAATAAAGAAAAAAACGAAAGGAAACCTAATACTAACTAACTAACTATTTACAAGGGCAGCGGGCAAGTCCAAAGGCTCACTTGTTGATGTCCCGGGCCAGGGCATCATCAAACTCCTGCTCGATGTCCCGGAGGCGGTCCTCTTCTATGGCCCGAGGGTTCGCAGGGACGATGACATCTGGATCTCCAGGTCCCTGCAAATGGCCTCGAGTCACTCGGCCTGCCTCAGGGCCCTACGCATGGAGTTCTCCGCCCTGACCATCGTGAGCCGTGCCTCTTCCGCCCGCTGCCGCTCCGCATCTATCGCATGGCCCAACCGCTGCCACACGGAAGACACTTCCCGTCCAGGGTCCTCCTGCCCTATGGCCGATGCCTGCCCCTTCGATGATGAAGGCCCCGAGCCATCATGGCTCCCACCTTGTTGCTGCTGCTGCTGTGCCGCTGCCTGTGCCCTGGCTCCTGCTGCCTGCACATCCTCCTCCAGCTGGGGTGCAGTTGTTGAGGTGGCCACCCCTGCTGGACGTCCGACTCCCGACTGTGGCAGGGATGTGTCCTCCACCAGCCTGGCCGCAGGGTCAGAGGCAGCTCACAGGGCACCCAGGTGACACATAGGGGGTTCAGTTGAGGAGGGGGTCGGAACAAGGTCCAGAAAACGGAGGAATCCGGCCCTGGTGAGCTGTCCCAGTGGGTCAACACGGTCAACGAGCCATGCGAGAAGACGTGCACTCTCCTCATGAAAAGACTGCAGGTCAGCTCGCATGGCACGTTGACGCAATGCCACCCCACCCAGGACAGGCTCAACCCGGTGCCGGATAGCCACATCCGCAGGGAGAGGAAGGCCAGTTGGTGTAAGCCAATCCGCTCCCTGAGAACGGGTCTGGACGTAGGTATCCCTGCTGGTGCAAGATGATGCAGTCACAGGATCAGGGACAGGATTACACACAGGCACCTCTGCGGCGGCCTGTGCTGCCTCCTGTCCCTGCCCCTGTACTGTACCACTAGCACCAGTGGAATCCCCAGCTCCAGACCCCGTCTCTGTCCCTTGCACGGCCTCCTCCTCCACCAAATCCCCCACCAACCTGGATGACTCCGTGCCATCTTCCTCCGTCGGGCCCTGTGGGGTCTCAGCTGCCCCTTCGGCTGCCGAGAAGTCCAACTCCAACCTCCGCCTCTTGGACCTCCCCTCGGCAGCTGCGACCTGGGACGCGGCACCAGACTCCTCACTCCCGACGAGATGACAACCTGGGAGGGGAGCCGGGCCTTGCGTCTCCGGCTGGCGGTGCGATCCCTGCCGCTGTGCTCCACAGCACCCTCTCTGCCCTCTTCATCAGTCGACACTGCAGACAGGGAGAGATAGGACACAGGCATCAGGGCACTGTACAATGGACTCATACACACATGACAGTTGCACACAAGTGTCATTGTCAAACCTCAGACATGGCATCACAATCCCCAACACACATGTCATTTCAAATCACACACATGAGCTATTCCACAGCCATATCGCAAGAGCCAGCACCATCCATACACATACAACATGAGCAGGCAAAGGTGAGCCAGACATCACATGAGACACAGGGAGTGCACTAGACATGCACACACGCCACCACACTTAAATGCATGTGCACACCTCCACCAAGTGTCGCAGTGATGAGATCGGCATCCATGTCACATCTGTCAATCAGTCTTCTACATATCAGTCTCACATGCATCCATGTTGCATGACAGTTGCACACTTGTCAGATACACATACATGCACATGTACACAGTGCAGATACATGAAGCTGGAACCAACATCCATGTGTGACACCACAACCTTGACAACTGACCTACACAGTCATTCAAACATGTGTGCTCACACATCTGCATTTGGCCTGCATGCTTACCCACAAATACACCATCCATGTGTCTCACACATGAAAGGACTTGCATGTGTCAGTCTCACGGCCCTGTATATACACATCCATACATGGCCCTACAAAACCACATGTGCAACCTGCACACTACTGGCACACCACCACACGCACAGCTTCCAATCAGTATGCATGTACACTTACCGCTCGACTCCAGACGGGTCTGCCTCTCAAGGACCTGGACGTGGAGCGCTGGGCATAAGCGTTCCAGGACCCTCATTTGGTCTTCCGACAGGTGGCCCCAGCGCCCCTTAGCATCCGCTGCCTTCAAGAGGCGCCGGGCCTTGTTGAGGGTCCTGGACCTGAAGTCCTCCCAGCGCTTCTTGACATGATGGAATTCGCGGACTGCCACCCCCTCCGCGTTGATGGCAGTCACAATGTCCGTCCAGATCCTGGTCCGTCCTTCCTTGTCGACGCGCGACCTTCCGAAGAGGGCATGATACTGCCCCAGGACTTGCTCCACCAGGACACCAACTTCGGTGGCAATGAAGCTGGTGGCCCTCTGCCTCTCTGGCTGGGGGTTGCCAGTGGTCTCAGATGGTGGTGTGCCCGACATGGCAACCCCAGAGGCAGGAGTGGGTGGGTAACTGAGTCCTGGGGCTGGGCTGTGGAGCGATGGAATCCCAGTCGGGAGTCTTCGGTTCCAGCAGGGGTGGTCACAGCAACAGCACTCTGGCTGATGTGCAGGCAGCAAATGGCAGGACACGTGGGCAGCAGGCAATCAGGCAGCAGCAGATGGCAGGTGGGAGCATGCTCGGGTCTCTGGGGGGCAGTAATTCGGCCTTCTGGGCAGGAGCGTGGTCTTACATGTGTGAACGCGTGGCCAGCTTGATACGGAGTAATTTGGCACGTGAAAATCTTGCACGTCAGCGTGTAATTCGAGGAAAGGCCCTTAGCGCGTAAGCGCATCAGCGCATGTACGCGATTTCATTGGACCAAAGGCCCTTAGCTTGTAAGCGCGCCTGTGACGTCACGCGCGCGGGTGTTTCCCTCATAGCACGTGATGACAGAGCACACGTGGAAAAGCTTCACGTCCGAGTGTCAGCGCGTGTAATTGGAGGAAAGGGCGCGTACACGCGTAAGTGACGTGTACGTGTGGGCCGGTTTAAAAGGTACGTGTAGGACGCCATTTCCTTGTACATGCTTTTTGTGGAGAGCGAGTGGGTGGATTCTGTACTTCTTGTCGGTTCACACGCGATTACTTCACAGCGTTTCCAGTTCGTACTCCCTGTTACCTCTGACAGCTTTCATTTTTCTACTTTTTTTGGGCTGTTTCCTCAAACAGTGTTCACTTCTCCTTTTGTCCTGTCTCCTCAGACTGCATACAATTCCTCTTTTGGCGGGGGTGTTGGCAACGCGCGTATTTTTCACATTCTTTTTCCAGGCAGATGGTGAGTTCCGCACGTACTTAGCAACTGTGCTTGCCCCGTGTGTCGCGTACCCCTTCAGAGGTCATTGTAGGCTGCGTGTATTACGCGTACGCTTATTTTTGTGTTTCTGGGTGCCACAGCGTAGTGCGGGTTCATTTTTCCATGCACATGGTCTATGAGGGGTTGCGTGCACGTTTATTTTTGGTTTTGGGCTGCCTGTGCGTTGCGCGACCCGTCATCTTCCCCCAGCGGTCACAGACAGCCTTGTTAGAGCACTAGGGTACGAATTCCATCTAGTACCCCACCCCTTTGACCCCCAATTGCCCAGGACAATAGTTTACTGCTCCTCCCATACACACAACAACATCAGTGCCATGGTTGGGAGGCGACCAAGCGGTAAGGGAGGCAAAGGTGGCCGACCTTCAAAAGGTGGACATGGTGGGCGTGGTAGGGGACGTGGCCAGGATTTGCAGGGTGCCCGTAGACCCCCATATGTGGAGGACCAATCAGGGACACCCATGCCCCCCCCATGGTTAAGGGAAACGTGGCTGAGACCATCCCAGCTCAGCCCCTGTTGGACCAGCCCATTGTGGCACCTGACCTGGCACAGGATGACTCCCTGGCTGACTTCCAGGTCAGCAAGTCTAGGCCACGTGTGGCGGTGCAAGTTGTCACCAAGGCACGTGGATCTGGGGCAGCTATGTCATCTGCTGCCCCAAGTATGCAGGGTGGTGAGGCTGCAGGGGCAGCTGCAGCTCCATCCGCCCCAGCTCTGACTCTCCCAGCCAGGACAGTGTCGGTCCTGGTCCATCATACTGATGTTCCCCCTGCCAACATCACATTTCAGACAATGCCTGCACCAAGTCCTATGGTCAATGTGCATTTGCGCACTCCAACAACCCAGTCCACTGGTGATTCTGCCCCTACTGACCAGAGCGCCGTTAGCCACTCTGGCTCCACTCCACCTTCTAAAAAGAGGAAGAAGGGTGCTCTGGCACGACAGGCTGAGACCCCAGGCACGGGTACACACTCCGGCACATCAAGGAAGCCTTGCTTTAATGACGTGGAGCTTAATGCACTTGTGAGCTATGTGTCGCAACATAGCCACGAAATGGTGGTGACTGCAGGGTCCAAGACCACACCTGGTCAACGTAAGGCACACTGGCAGACCATCGCCAACGACATAAGTGCCGTTGGATTTGTGAGGCGCTCAGCTGATGATTGCTACAAGCGGTGGAACGCCCTGAAACGCAGAGCAAAGGACAAGCTGGCCTCAAGTCATGCCGCTACTCTGGTGACTGGCTGTGGGTCTCCACAAGAGGACAACGAACTCACTGAACATGAGTCTGTTGCTGGGACCTTCGTCACAGAGGAATAGATCCGAGGTGTGGGAGAACTACCCGATTATGAAACATTGTCCGGTGAGTACCCATGCATGTGTGTGTAATGCATGTACATGTTGTTTGGGTGACGGGTTCTGATTGAGTGGCAGGTGAGGGTGTGTGTGACTGAGTAGTATGGGTCACCCATGTGCTTCATCCAAAACATTCTGCAGCCTTGAATTTGGGTGTGACACTATCCCTTCTGCCCACAGTAGTAATTTAGCGCAACATTACGGCAGTTGCCCTTGAGGTGGCATTATGCAACAACATTGTTTGTATTTTTCAGTGTTCTTTCAGGCTGATTGTTTCAATTCTCCCACTTTTGCAACACATTCCTCGGCCCTATTGTAACATATGTGACATGCTTCTGTCAGTGGAGAACCCCACATAGGCCCACATGTGTCACCTTGGTAGTTGAAAGATTTGACCATTCAGGCTGAATGAGTATTGTCCTGATCACATGATGTTTTTGGGCCTGTTTGAATGTGGAACATGCTAGTTGTTTCCTGTCATGTTGAAGTGCACAACCATTGATGTGTACATGGCCCTGAAATCACTGTATTTTTGTACACTGGATGTGTTGCAGTGTGTGGCACATGGCGAATCTTTTCACACTATGTGGCATTTTTCATCTCTTCATGTCCATCTCGCATGGATGGGTGACAGTACTCATTCACTGACATATGGATGTACTTGTGGAATGTACCATGGCTATGGTACATGCCATCTGTGTGATGGCATGTGTCATTTATGTGTATAGGACATGCCACTCACAGGCCAATGTGTGATGGCAGTGCTACCCAGCATGCAGCAAATGTGTTGCTCTTCCATCTTGGTGTCATCAGTGTCTGCCATTTGCCTCCCCTTCCAACTCTGTGGCAGTGCATGCATGGGAGGATTATAGTCATGTGGGACATGTGTAAATCATGTACTGGTTCGTAGCTTGTCAGGCCTATTTGTGTGCTATGGTGCTAATGCCTGTTTCCATTTTTTGTCTTTCATGTTTTTGCAGGGGATGACGCACTTGATGCTGGTGAGGTTGAGGAGATGGTGCAGACCCAGGAGGAACCTGAGGCACAACCGGCCACCAGTGGGGGACGTGGTGTGGTGGTGGGTGAGAACCCACTCTTGCTGCAGACGATACTGTCAAGGGGTGTCTCTGGTTGCACCTCCCCAGACCGCTATTCAGATGTTGATTCGGATGATGAGACCTATGTGGCGTCGCAGGTAAGTGTTTCTGGAAGGGGTTCTGTTCTGTCCAACCCACCTGCACCAGGGGTAGAACCCTCTATGGGGATGTCAGTGTTGGTTAGTCAGCCTTTGGCGGTTACGGGTGCAGGGTCACACTCCACAACATCTGATCCTGTTCGTGGGCCAGCAGATCAGAGGGGGAATGCAGTCCTGCAGCCTCAGGCAGTGCCGGCACAGCAAGGCGCAGATCGCCTTGCCCCAAACAGGTGTGGTGCCCGCCAACGCGGTGGCCGTACGCCACCAGGCAATACCGCATGGGAACAATCCATTTACAGTATGGCAACCCAACAGGCAGCATCAGTTGAGATGATGGCTCAAGCAATGGAGAGGGTGGCCACTTCCATTGTCCCCCCTGAAAGGCAGATGGAGCAACTACAGCAGGCAACAGACTCCATTTGCCAATCACACAGGGAGGACATGTTGGCGTCCAACAGGGACAGACGGGCGGCACTGGAGACTCTATGCCAATCGATTTCAATAGAGTCCCAGGACCACAGGGAAGCCCTGTGGGTAGAACTCCATCACCTCAGGGAGACTCTTGTTGACCTTGAGACTTCCACTAACTTGAGGACAGAACAGCAGCTGGAGCGGCTCACACGTTCGCTCTCAGCTGAGATGCAGGCAACTCGGGAGGAGATCCGGGCATCACGTCAGGTGCTGCATGGGGATCTCCGCACTATAATCCTCCAGAACGAGACCTTCTACACTGCATGCGTGCTGCCATGGAGGACCATACCAGGGCTTTGCGTGGGCTGCCTCCCATAACACCACCACCTCCTGTGGCAGCAGCAGAGGGTGTTCAGAGTGACAGCAGCAGTTCTCCCAAATTGGCATAGCTGTGCAGGCCATGAGCCCATGGAGGTGTTTTTATTTCCCAACATCCACACAGGCGGCTGTTGGTGCGCACCCTGTCCTCGGACCTCCTGGGTGGCCTCCCCCCCCGGCCCCCACATGGCCATTTTTGTTTTTGATTTTTGCTTTTTTGATTTTTGATTTTTGATTATTTTTTGACAGTGTGTTGCCTTGTGTGGCTCCCTTGGGCATCCACTGTATTCCGGCTGGGCACATGCAGGCTTGTCCTGAGTTTGGGTTCGATGCTTGGGTTCATGAGACACACACCACTCCTGCTTCCCGTTTCCATGGGCTTGCAAAGGGTGTGACCAAGTGACAGTGATGTACACAGTGATGTTGGGCTCCCATGAGCTGTGTGGGCAGTCTGTAGTCAATACTGTGTAGACATTCCTTGTGTATATTGTAGTTGTATTGTACACTGCATGTTGGAATTATGTATGCTTCTGCTTATATGTATCCCTCTGAATTTGCAGGTTCATTCCTCATGTCTTCACAAGGCCGTCTACTTTGGAGATGGAGTTCATGTTGTATGCAGTACACAGACACGTTTTGAAGCCTGCAAGACTACATTTGGAAGGGGCGATGTGGTGGCATATTCAGGTTGTAAGACTACGACTACTTTAACTTAGTACTGTCATGTTTTAGTTATGTTTGAGCTTGTGTAGCTGCATTGTATTGTTGGTAAGTATTTGGTCATGTGTGTTGTTAGTTAAACATTACTGGGAGCATATTGTTTGTGGCCAGTTTCCATTAGGCACACTGTACTTTGTGACACTTGTGTCAGGTTTTCGAGATTGCTTTGTTTGCTCTCACATAGCATGACATGCCATGGTGTGTTGGGTGGTGGTGCTGGGGAGGGGTTGGGTGACATGGCAGTGTTCTCATGTTGTATTTTGCAAGGGCGTAATGCATTTAGCAGCATATGTGTTTTTTGATGACACAGCATTGGTGGTGTTTCTGTAGGTAGGTATGCACACATTGTGACACTTCCAGGTGACCAATCTCAGGCTGGTAAGGTAGTGACAGTTGACTGTCCCTTGAGTCATCATCATTGATTGTCAGATGGTATGTGCCAGGGCTGTGTGCACTCCACAGGGGTGTGATTCTAAGTGAAGTAATTAGCCATCAGCTGCGTTCGGGCTGCCTCACCCCATGGCCTTCCCCTCCCATGCGCAGCGGGCGTGCATGTGGTTGGGGATGTGGGGGCACCACCATGTCCACCGGCAGGCCCCGGCGTGTTGCAACGTTGTGCAGGACACATGCTGCCACTATGATCCTGCACACTACTGGGGGAGCGTATAACAGCTGCCCGCCAGAACGGTCAAGGGAGCGAAAGCGTGACTTGAGCACTCCGAATGTGCGCTCCACTATGCCCCGGGTTGCAATATGGGCTGTGCTGTATCTTACCTCGGGTGGCGTGGTGGGGTTCCGAATTGGCGTCATCATGTGGGTGCTCAGAGGGTAGGCACTGTCCCCTAGGGAGGTGGTGATGGGTATCATTAGTAGGGTTGTGACATCTGGCATGCATGCATGTGCTGTGGCATTTATACTCACCGAGCAGCCATGTATCGCCATGCCGCCCAGCTTCTATGTCTCGGTTTAGGGTTGACATTCTGTAAATGAAACTGTCATGGGTGGACCCTGGATAGTTGGCATATACTGAGGTGATGATTCCCTTGGCATCACATACTACCTGGACGTTGATGGAATGCCAGTGCTTGCGGTTTCTATAGATGTGCTCTGATGCCCTGGGGGGACGTAGAGCCACATGGGTGCATTCAATGGCACCTAGGACTTTGGGGAATTGTGCCACCCTGTAGAAATCCTGGACGGCAGCCTGCCTTTCTGCAGGTGTTCTGGGCAGGTATATGTGCCTGCGGACTGATGGGCGTGCAGTCATGATGGCCAAGACCTGGTGTAGGCAGCGTGACTGCGTGGCCTGTGACACCCCCCCCCCACTATGGCACTTGTCCGCTGAAATGATCCAGTGGCCAAAAAGTGCAGTACATTGAGGACCTTCTCCAGGGGGTTGAGTGCTTGGGAGCAGAGGGTGGGTGATGTGAGGTCATCCTCCCACTCACTGACCAGGTCGAGTATTATGTGAGGTGGAAACCTGTACCTAACCATACAACTGGTAATCAGGCATGCCAAAAAGGCTGGTTCTGGGTGTGAAAATTCTGGGCCTGACTATCCTCCTCCTCCTCCTACGGTATACCACGACCACTGCTGCTATATTTATGTTTATCCTGGCGTCTGAGCTTGCTTGTTGTTTGCGCGCACTTTTATGCTGCGCGGGTCCACATATGCCTGCTTCCTGCTGGTGTACGTGTTTCCGGATTAGCGCGTCTTTTTTGGCACGTGCGTGTGGCCGTTCCGCGCATTCGCCTCCTGTACTTCCCCGCCCAGGCCCAATCGCGTGTAAAACTTCCTGCGAGCCCCTGAAGTACACGTACCCTGCTCACCCAGGCACAATCGCGTGTAAAACTTCCCGCGAGCCCCTGAAGTACACGTACCCCGCTCACCCAGGCACAATCGCGTGTAAAACTTCCCGCGAGCCCCTGAAGTACACGTACCCCGCTCGCCCAGGCACAATCGCTTGTGAAACTTCACGCGAACCCCAGGAATATTGGCCCTGTGCGAGCGAGCGGGGTACGTGTAGTTCTGGGGTACAGCGTGAAGTTTTACACGCGAAAGGGCCCTGTTGAGCGTAGTACGTGTATTCCTGGGGTTCGCGTGAAGTTTCACCCGCGATTTCAGCAGGGTACGTGTATTACGGGGTTCGCGTGAAGTTTCACACGCGAAAGGGCCCTGTTCGAGGGAGTATGTGAATTTCAGGGTTGCGCAGCAAGTTTAACACGCGAAAGGGCAACGCCCGTGCACAATACGTCACAGACGCGCTTACACGCTAAGGGCCTTTGGTCCAATGATATCGCGTACGTGTGCTGACGCGCTTACGCGCTAAGGGCCTTTCTTTGAATTACACGCTGACGTGCAAGATTTTCACGTGCCAAATCACTCCGTATCAAGCTGGCCACGTGTACACACACGGAAGACCACGCTCCTGCCCTGAAGGCCATTTTCCTGCCCCCAAGAGCCCCGAGCACGCTCCCACCAGCCATCTGCTGCTGCCTGTCTGCCTGCTGCCCACGTGCCCTGCTATTTGGTGCCTGCACGTCAGCCATCTGCAGGGGTGCAGTTGCTGTGTCCACGCCTGCTGGAACAGAAGACTCCCGACTGAGATTCCATTGTTCCACAGCCCAGCCCCAGGACCCAGTTGCCCACCCACTCCTGCCTCTGGGGTTGCCATGTTGGGCACATCTGCATCTGGCACCACTGGCAACCCCCAGCCAGAGAGGCAGAGGGCCACCAGCTTCACTGCCACCGAAGTTGGTGTCCTGGTGGAGCATGTCCTGGGGCATTATGATGCCCTCTTTGGAACAAGACGCGCCAACAAGGAAGGACGGACCAGGATCTGGACGGACATCGTGACTGCCATCAACGCGGAGGGGGTGGCAGTCCGCGAATTCCATCATGTCAAGAAGCGCTGGGAGGACTTCAGGCCCAGGACCCTCAACAAGGCCCGGCGCCTCGCGGAGGGGGGCCGGGTCAGCCTGAGCAACATCCAGATGAGGGTCCTGGAATGCGTAGGCCCAGCGCTCCACGCCCAGATCCTTCGGAGGCAGACCCGTCTGGAGTTGAGCGGTAAGTGGCCAAGCATTGCTGTGTGAGACGGGGCATGTTGCAGTGTGCTGGTAGTCTGATACTTGCCTGTATGTGTGACATAGGCCATGTATGGATGTGTGTGTGCAGGGACATCATGGTCATGCATGTGGGACCAGTTATGTGTGAACCACATGGTAGGTGCATGTGTTTTAATGCAACATGGGGACCTCTATGCAGAATGCACTCCTGAAAGCATGCCAGTCTCTGTTCCTGGACATGGAGGGGGGGCGAGGAATGGGTGCTGATGTCATATACATTTATGGTGCACGTGTGTGTGTGTGTGTGTGTGTGTGTGTGTGTGTGTGTGTGTGTGTGTGTGTGCGCCAGAGAAGTGTGTGTTTGACTTTGAAATGCCATGGATGCATGTGACTTTGAAGGCAACATCTTGGTTTACAGGGGCCCTTGTACATGGGTGTTGATGTTGATTGCAGGCGCCGGGAGTGTTTCTGCATGTGTGTTGCATGCATTGACCCATGTGTTGTGGAAGGACAGGATGGAAGTAACATTTGACAGTGCCACTCATGTGTTATTGCTTCCTGTCTAGGGTATTTTGTGCTGTACCCTGATGCTTGTGTTCTATGTCTCCCTCTACGCAGCATCAAGTGAAGAAGAGGGCGGAGACGGCGCTGTGGAGCCAAGCGGTGGGGATGCCTCCACCGGGCGGCGACGCATGGCCCAGCCACCCTCCCAGGAATTACCATCATCCGGGAGCGAGGGGGCTGGTGCCGCGTCTGCCACAACGGCTGTGGCGAAGGGCCGGGTGAGCCCCCACAGGGGCTTCCAATGGCGGAAGACAGTGTGGAGACATCCAGGTTGGTGGTCTCCACAGAGGAGGAGGAGCCCGCTACTGAGCCGCACATGGGGCCTAGTGGGGGTAGTACCACTGGTGCAAGTGGTGCAGTCCAGGGCCAGGGTCAGGAGGCAGCACAGGTCACCGCGGAGGGTCCTGTGCATGTCGCTGTCCTTGACCCTGTGACTGCACCATCATGCACCAGCACGGAGGCCCTGTCCCAGGCCCGTCTGCAGGTAGGGGAGAGTGCCATATCACCTGCCTCTCCACTACCTGCGGGCGAGGGGTCCCGCGACTGTATGGGATCCTTCCTGGTGGGTGTCGCATTGCGCACGCATGACATTCATGATGACGTGCGTTCTTCCTGGGTGGAGAATGCACGCCATCACGAAGAGCAGCGTCGTGACGTGGCACTGCTGGGAGGGGCCCTGGTCGGTGGGTTCCTACATGTGATGCGCACTCTGGCGGACCTCTCCTCCTCTGTGGAGGCTATGCGCTGGTCATTCTCCACATCGTCTTCTGGCCCAGATTCCACCAGGGCCCCCTGTGGACCTGGCCTGACCAACACAGCCAGCTTGGTGGAGATCCCATCCCTGCCACAGTCGGGAGTTGGCGGTCCAGCAGGGGTGGACAACACAACTGGAGACCAGCAGATGGAGGATGTGCAGGCACCATCGGACAGGGCACATGGACAGCAGCAGCAGCAGGAGCAGGCTGTAGGTGGGAGCAATGATGGCTCGGGGCCATCAACATCGGAGGGGCAGGCATCGGCCATAGGGCAGGAGGACCCAGGAATGGGAGTGTCTTCTGTGTGGCAGCAGTTGGGCCATGCGATAGATGCGGAGCGGCAGCGGGCGGAAGAGGCACGGCTCACGATGGTCAGGGCGGAGAACTCCATGCGTAGGGCCCTGAGGCGTGCCGAGTGCCTCAAGACCATTCGCAGGGACCTGGAGATCCAGATGTCATCGTCCCTGCGAACCCTCGGGGCCATGGAAGAGGACCACCTCCGGGACATCGAGCAGGAGTTCGATGATGCCCTGGCCCGGGAATTCAACAAGTGAGCCGTTGGACTTGCCCGCTGCCCTTGTAAATAGTTAGTTAGTTAGTATTAGGTTTCCTTTCGTTTTTTTCTTTATTTTGGACCGCTTGGACAATGCACCACATTCTTGTATATAGTTTTTTTTATTAGGTAGTAGTTTT
This sequence comes from Ambystoma mexicanum, assembly GCF_040938575.1. Classification (NCBI taxonomy): domain Eukaryota; kingdom Metazoa; phylum Chordata; class Amphibia; order Caudata; family Ambystomatidae; genus Ambystoma; species Ambystoma mexicanum. The sequence continues at coordinate 243,183,063 of NC_090928.1, read as the reverse complement.
TGGTAGGTTTCATTTCTTAAGTTGGGCTCATGGACCCTGGATTCTTCAATTGTACATAGTTCTACATTGGATTCATCTGTTTTAATATTTTTTTTGTGTTCACCATGGAGCAATGGTTTTTACTTTTTATTTTCCCTTGGATTTGATTTTTTGAGCTGTGACTTTGGACAACATTTCTTTTTGGATTTCTTTTGCTTATGTTTTCTGGATTTTCATTATTTATCGGACATGGACCATTTCTTTTGTTATTCCCATTGTTGTGTGTTTAATTTGATTTACGTTCATGTTATCTTTAATATATATTTTTTTATACTTCCATTTGTGGTATTATCTCATTGGTTTTATGCATGTCATGATATGGGTTTTGACATTCACTTGCAACCATTGTGTGTGTGTGACGGACATGTGTTCATTTACATACTTGCCATTGGGGTTGTACCATGTAATTGGCATTTCTATGTGGGTGGATGCAATACTTGGGTGGGTCTTTGGCATGTGGAGGCTGGCCATAAGGGCCAGGGATCTAGATTGTGATGACGTGTTGGCTGGGGGACATGTGTCGGGGCCTGCTGGCAGGTACCCTGCACTGCTGGGGGGTAGGGGTGCAGGGGACATGTGTCGGGGCCTGCTGGCAGGTGCCCTGCACTGCTGGGGGGTGGGGGTGCAGGGGACATGTGTGGGGGCCTGCTGCCAGGTGCCCTGCACTGCTGGGGGGTGGGGGTGCAAGGGGACATGAGTGGGACATGAGTGGGGGCCTGCTGGCAGGTGCCCTGCACTGCTGGGGCGTGGGAGTCCTGGGGGACATGAGTGGGGGCCTGTTGGCAGGTGCCCTGCACTGCTTGGGGGGTGGGGGTGCAGGGGACATGTGTGGGGGCCTGCTGGCAGGTGCCCTGCACTGCTGGGGGGTGAGGGTGCTGGGGGACATGAGTGGGGGCCTGTTGGCAGGTGCCCTGCACTGCTTGGGGGGTGGGGTTGCAAGGGGACATGAGTGGGACATGAGTGGGGCCTGCTGGCAGGTGCCCTGCACTGCTGGGGGGTGGGGTGCTGGGGGACATGAGTGGGGGCCTGCTGGCAGGTGCCCTGCACTGCTTGGGGGGGGTGGTGCAAGGGGACATGAGTGGGACATGAGTAGGGGTGCAAGGGGGTAATGCGTTGGTGATCACTAGTGCAAGGTCACATGTGGCTTGCCTGGGGGGGCATGCCCATGGTGGATGGGCTGCCTGTGGGACATGACCTGGGGTGCAGGGTAGTCCCCTGTGGTGTGGGCTGCATGCAGGGGCCGTGGAGGGTGTAGAGAGAACACCTGGGAGGACCCACACTGGCAATTCATGTGTAGGACTCCCCTGCACCCCCACTCGCACAGGGCCTATCGCGTGTGAAACTTCACGCGCACCCCAGTAATACACGTACCCTGCTGAAATCGTGTGTGGAATTTCCCGCGCACCCCAGTAATACACGTACCCTGCTGGAATCGAGTGTTAAACATCCCCGCACCCCAGAAATACACATACCCTGCTGAAATCGCATGTGGAACTTCCCGCGCACCCCAGCAATACACGTGCCCTGCTGAAATCGCGTGTTAATCTTCCCCGCACCCCAGAAATACACGTACCCTGCTGAAATCGCGTGTGGAACTTCCCCGCACCCCAGTAATACACGTACCCTGCTGAAATCGCGTGTGGAACTTCCCGCGCACCCCAGTAATACACGTACCCTGCTGAAATTGCATGTTAAACTTCCCCGCACCCCAGTAATACACGTACCCTGCTGAAATTGCGTGTTAAACTTCCCTGTAGCCCAGAAATACACGTACCCTGCTGAAATCGCGTGTGGGACTTCCTGCGCACCCCAGTAATACACGTACCCTGCTGAAATGGCGTGTTAAACTTCCCTGCACCCCAGAACTACACGTACCCTGCTGAAATCGCGTGTGGAACTTCCCGCGCACCCCAGTAATACACGTACCCTGCTGAAATTGCGTGTTGAACTTCCCCGCACCCCAGAAATACATGTACCCTGCTGAAATCGCGTGTGGAACTTCCCGCGCACCCCAGTAATACACGTACCCTGCTGAAATTGCGTGTTAAACTTCCCCGCACCCCAGAAATACACGTACCCTGCTGAAATCACGTGTGGAACTTCCCACGCACCCCGGTAATACACGTACCCTGCTGAAATCGCGTGTTAAACTTCCCCGCACCTCAGAAATACACGTACCCTGCTGAAATCGCGTGTGGAACTTCCCGCGCACCCCAGCAATACACGTACCCTGTACCCTGCTGAAATCGCGTGTTAAACTTCCCCGCACCCCAGAAATACACGTACCCTGCTGAAATCGCGTGTGGAACTTCCCGCACACCCCAGTAATACACGTTCCCCGCTCGGCGTTTGCTGTTTGTCAGCCCTGTATACTGGTCCAGGGTTAGCGCAGCCCTTTGCGCTGAATTGGGAATTTTGATGGCTTTTCCTTGCGCGAGGGTGTTCTTGGAGGAGTAACTGGCGCTGCTGCAGGCTCGCTGCACCACTCTGCGCCACGGCTGGTTTTGGAGGCTAAAATCCATGAATACGCTGTGCGCGGATATCGATTTTAGCGCACGCGGCTGGCGCAGGCATTCACACGCGCACACTGTGCGCCAACCGCGTGCGCCTCTTTTGTGCGAAATTCTATTAATTACCCTGTAAAAGTCTCAATAGTTATGGATCTTTGGGGCTTCAAAGCTCGCAGGCAATGAGGACAAAATTGGGGGCCTTAGAACGCGCCAAGCGAGCCGTTGCAGATGGGAGAGAAGCCAGTTCGCATTTGCACATTGAGGCGCAGTACATAGATGGATTCGAAACTTCAAGTTCTCACAGATGGCTTTACTACGGGATGTTGCAAAGAAAGAATGTATGCTCATTTCTAGTGAAGGTCAGCGGCTTTGATTTTCAGCTCGTGCCCTGAAGAGGCCCACAACTCGCACTGGCAGTATAAGGTTCTATTGTTTTTTGACCTTGAGAGACAGGGACCATGCCGAAAGAACTTCATTTGAAGGGGGGGGGGGGTGCAATAACGTAAGAGACGATAAGGCAGAAAATTCTGAAACTAGACCGAGTTTCATGTTAGTTCAGTATACGAAAAATCGTTGTCAAGAACACAGTGGGATTTACGGACTGCATTACGCAGAGACACAATGGAAATTGCAAATATAATGTAAGTAACTCTTTAGACGCTTTTATACCGGAATAAAGAATTAATGAATGGATGCATGAATAAATGAATGAATGAAGAGCTTGGAAAACGTTTGTGGGATTGTCCTTGTAGTGGGCACATGGGCATGCAGGTCCACATTCCACACGCATGTAGACAAAAAGTCGTTTCTCATTGTGTACTAACCTCGATTTATTTCGTTACTTTTCGCATTGATTTTAGAGCCGAACATACCCCATTGCACTATCCTTGAAAGCAAATAGTTTCAACTCGGCCGTAATAAATAAAATGAATAATATTTATAAAGCTCGGCTGGCGAGACTAATTATACATTTTATGCTTTCAAAACAGGTATATCCTTCCCTTTTGCTACTGCCACCAGTTTCAGACACCGGCAGATGGTTTTTTCAACCGTCAGCTGCAGCTTAATGTAAACAACTGCACAATTCTGATGATTTTATGGGACGATCGCTAAGGGCCCATATGCCCTTACGCGGTACTAGCGGCTAGAAGCAACATATCAACCTTTACGCTGGCCTAGTGCCTACTTGATGGAACAGCCTTGCGGTTCAACGTGCGACAAAAGTGCTTCTTTTAACGAAAACCAACACCCTGTGTACCATAAAGGAACAGCGCGTGACTCACAATAAACTTTTACGGATTTGCGGATAGAGATAAAAGAAAATAAATGGCTTTCGGATTCATATGGCAATTGCTGAATATTCTATAAACATTTAATGTCAAATAAATGTACTTTACCAAATGTACCGTCTTGCTGTTTGATTTTAAAGTACAGTTTCATATTCCGAATTGTGGCGCGCTGTGTTGTGAGTTGATCTGTGTTGGTTTCCGGGTTCTGTGTGAAGTCGCGTAGAAGACGACTGGGTGAGTTTGCCTACGCAGCACAGAAACGTCACGGAGAGAGGCGGGGAATATGAATGTTTTGATAATGTCAGGCTCAGGGGCGGGGGATATGATTTAGTGCCGCAAAAGCAGGTCAGCCAGGGCGATGGGGGAAATGATAGGATTATCACAAAATGGCAGCTCCCAGATGCCTGTTTTCGCGTGCGTTTAATGGACGAAAACTTGGGTAAGGTCCATAGGAAATGTTTCTAAAATCGAGCGACTTAGGCTTAAAAACACATGGCCGACCCGTAGGGGCAATTTCATTTTTTGACCGAACCATTCCTTTAAGGCACAGGCACAGCCCTGCTCATGCTTGGCTATTCACATTCCTTTCTAGCTGCATAGGCCTGCCGCGTGAGACAATGGGATGGTTCCATCTATTCTGTGTGAAGGCCTTTTCGTTTGCCGGCTGAGCTGGCAACCGGGAACGAATGCTGGGACCTGGTCTTTCTATGCCCCAATCTAAAAAATGGTGACAGTTCAGCACTTATTATCGCACAGCTATGATGGTTCTCCTACCCTCCACCACTATGAGCTATACTATTCTCTCACCCCTGCAGGGCAAGCCCCTACCCCCTACACTCACCCTTCTAAATTATCATGTGTCCCTAATACATTTTCCTCAACCTGAATTGCTTTATGGGCAGGGGACTTGGTTATGCATCCCAACAATAGACTAACCCTCACACACACTTTGGAGCTAAGTATTTGTTACAGAGATGTGAGTTCATATGCCACACCACAGTACCAAATACCCAGACGGCTGACTCAGGCTTTCTTATGTCTGAAGCCTCTTGTATGTATTGGTGAAGGTAAAACTTGTTGTGCTACAAAACAACCATCCTGAAATACATTGTTGTAGTTTCAAAAACGAAAATAGACTCTCTATGGTGAAGGTCTAGAACCCGATACCTTCAGACAGGGGTTGCAAAACCTTCGCAGAATCTCGCAATGATGAGCATAAAGTGTTAACTGTTGATTATGTAGCCACACTCGAGACGGTGGAACCAAAGTGTATCCTGTCTTTGCCAGCAGACAACAAAGTGATCTTGGACAAATTATCTAATACCACCGTATAGTACTTTAAAGTCTTCCATGAACAGTCTTGCCTTCTCACATGCTGCTGGCATTATTTAGCCCATTACTTGACCTTTATTTTTATGTAGGCCCTTTGAGTAGTAGGGGTGCTCGACAGAACAGAATGGACCAAATGTTACGGCCTCTGGGGAGAATATTTTCAGGGAAACCTATTTGAAAGAAAAAACAGTTTGCTTTTTTGTACAATTTGAAAGGGTCTTCTGCACATCATACATAGCAATCCACAAGTCTGCATATTGGGTTATTTAAAGCTTGATAATACAAAAGAAAAAAAACACAGATTAAATCTTTTAAGCTCATATCATTTAGTATTCTGGTACTTTTGTACTTTCATCGCTGATGGAGCTAGACTGATTCCGATTTTGCATAACATACCCCTTTATAGATTTGTTTTTAAACATTGTCATGTTGGGTTATGTCATGTGTGTACTTTCCAAGTCAGTTCTACAAAATGGGGTTATTAGAAATGGGAAACAAAGTGGCAAATTACAGAAATTGCCGACTGGGTTCAAATCCCACCTTGACCACCTAATGGGTGTGATGCATGCCAAACTCATTTAATCTCATATTACCTAACCTGCCAAAAGTGTCCTTCCCTAAAAAAAAGAGAGTTAGCATCCCACAAGAGTGATTTTGTTTTCAGGATATGCTCTTCAAAAAAGCCCCACTCTTGATTTGACTATGTTTATTGTTATTGCCTTTAAATTGATAGTTACCATTGATATATTGAACACCAGAGCCATTTGTTTGTTTGCTCTCTAATGGCAACACCATTTAAACACCATAGCCCTCTTCTTATCTCAGTCTATGTCCAGAAGTCCAGAAACATGTACCTTCCTTGTCGATTCTAATCTGTGTCTGCTATCTATTCTATGGTATGTGAACCTTTCTCATTGCTTCCAGTTGGTCTCCTGTATCCATGCTTGAGAACCTTTACACCTATATTTATTCAGTGGTAGGTACAGCTTTTTCATATGACCAATAATCTGTGTCTGCATTTATATTTTAGCATGTAATTCTTCTTCATGGGTACTATTTAAGCAATAAGCTTGAGCACGGTGGGGTGTGGGGGGCATTATCACTTCAGGTAATGCCCCGGGGCCCATAGTTACCAACCCGAGCGATGCGAGGGGCTTATTGCTTAATTAGTATCCCGGCTTGTAAGCTTAAAAAACGGCCACCGGGGAAGGGAAAATTAAGTTTGTTTTCCCATTCCATGGCGGCCATTGAAAACAAAAAACCAAAGCAAATGGCAGCCATGGAAAGGGAGAAGGGACTACATGTAGCCCCTTCTCCCTTCCCATGGCGGCCATTAAAAAAATAAGGAAAAAAGTAAACAAATAAATGGCCGTCATGGTGGGCTGTCACAGATTGGGAGCGGAAGAGCTGGAGACAGAAGGGGTTTAAGCGTGCCTGCTCCCCAAAAGCAGGTAGTGTGTGGGGAGGGAAGGGAAATGTGAGGAAGGGGGAAGGGGAGTGTGGAGGAACTTACCTCATTTCCCGGCGAGGGGAGATGGCGGCTGCCAGCCCTGAGGAGGCTCAGGGCAGCAGGAGTACCGTCTGGTAATGCCTGCGTTCTTAGCCTCCCCATTGGCTGGGAGGCCGCCACACCCCCCTCGCTGGGTACTGTTGTTAAAACGTGTCTGTCCCTATACTCAGACACAAGTACCCTCGTCCCAGGCTGCTAAGCTTGCCCTTGAAATGCTGCTTATGTTTTACTCTGATTCCATCAAGGATGAAGAAGGTAAGGAGACTGGAAGGGAGTACTGTACTTTTGATAGCTACGAGACAGCAAGCTATGGGTTGAGAGCATGATGTGTGTGTTATGCTCACCTGGTATCCATGGGGATGCCACCCAGCCCTGGTTGGATGATTTGCACTCTCGAACCCTCTCCCGGTCCTTTGGTAAGGCCTCTGGTTAAAGATGGGTCTGCAATATAGGAGAGCTGGATTCAATACCAGATTGTCTTTATGTTTTCCCACCTCCCTTGGCCTCAACTCCTTCCTCCCCCTTGGGCCTTCTCCTCACCTTAATATTGTAAAAGGTGGATTCTCTGTCCTGCTCCTCGTGGCAGGGGCACGTAGATGTGGGGGGCGAGCAACAACCAAGTTACTTCACTGGTGCAAGCCCCCCTGTGGGAATCCAGGCCTGCTGCGACTCCGTAGGTTTGCTGCTTTACAGTCTTTATATGCAGTTCTTATGTTTCTTCTTAGTTTGAATAATAATGTCTTGCTTCTTTCCTTTTAGGTATGGAAAGGTATTTTGGTGTTGTTATGCAGTTTGAAGATGAGCATGGGCCGATAGGCGAAAGCACGGTGTACGCGATGCTGTCTGGTGAGTAATGCGCGATGCACGGCGCTGTTTCGCCTTTTATATTGCTAACTTGTGTCTTTTCTCTCCTTGCAGGTTGTGATGTTCCTCGCCGAGCGCCATAATGTTCCAGCAATGATACTGACCAGGAGATGACTACCCAGGTAAGAATTGTGTGGCTTTCTTCATTCGGGAGGAAACGTGAGTAAACGCTTACTAATGCTGTCTTTCTTTCTCCTCTTTCCAGGTTATGGTATTCCAGGACTGGCTCCAAGGTTTTAAGGCCTTTGACCTGGCCCTAACTGGAAGGCTTATTTGCCAATGAGGGCCAGGGGCAAGGGTCATGACAGTGTGGGTGCAACCAGGTAGTTTGGATTCTGCAACTTCTTTGGTTCTGTATAGGGGGCCCCTCAAAGGTGTCTGTGCACCAGGCCACAAAATTACTTAAGATGGCCCTGGGCAGATGGAAAATATTTACTGTCAAAAGTTCAGGGAGATAAAATTAAACCCGACTGAGGGCCTGATTCAGAGGTGCATGTTAAAATGGAAAAGTGCCGGGAGATGCTTTTCCGTGAAGACATGCATTCCGATGTATCGCAGGAGTGGTGGCAATAAACAAAGCCTGCAACTCCTGTAAAGCCATGATTTCCGGCATGAAAACAGCCTTGCCAGCCACCTCACATGTGAGGGGCTGGCAAGGACTGCATTCAGAGGCCAGAACACCCTTCCTGCACCAGCCAAAAGATGCAGACATTAACGGTACCCTTGGAGGTGCCGTAAAAGCCTACAGCACACATTCTCCCATTTCCCAACATCACTTTTCTAGTTCATTAAAAGTTTAAGAACACTTTCCTGAATTAGAAAAGTGGCAGTCTCTTGAGAAATGCTTGCTAAGCCACTGGATCACATGTTTCCCCTGCAAAGATAGATTCTAGCAGCTTTTGCTGCTGAAAAGCACAACATTTCCCCTCCAGTATTTCCACCCATCTCAGAATGATGGTGTTGGGAACTGGAGGGGAGAATGTCAGCTTTCCATGCTATATTTAACACAGGCTCTGAATCAGGCCCTGAGTCTCCAATAGAGTTGGGAGCACAGATCCAAAATATGCTAGCACTTTGGCTAAGGATTGAAATCCCTTCCTGAAGTGATGGAAGCTCTCTCGCTAGAACAATTAGTTAATAGCCTTTCCCACTTCTTACAGAGGGCAGGTCTTCAACTAAATAAACATTCCTTTTCTGATGCTATAGATACCGCTGAAGTCCATGCATAGGCAGCCAAACATCCAGGAAACCACCACTGAGGAGACGAGGGGAAAAGGGAAGCAAGAACTACTACCAACCACCCTCTAAAGATCATAGAGAGTGGGTAGAGAAGCCCTCGTAGGGAGAGATACAATTGTAGAAAAGGGGAACCTAAGCGAGGGTGGATGAAAAGAAGAACAAAGATACATCCCGCATAAGGAAAAAGTAAGACCTATAAGTAAGACCTATACCTCTCGAGAGAAAAGAACTGACAGTCCCCATAATATCTTGCGTATCCTGCAGAGATAAGGGTCACATGGCCAGGAACTGTCCAAAGAACCAGGGATAAGGGTATACACCCATTTCACTGCAGTATTTTTCATTGCGCGTTTTTTCATCGCCGTTTTTATTTCGAAAAAAAACTCATTTTTTTTTGGGGGGGTTACAAAATTCAATATATGGTTGTGGGTGTAAGGGAATAAAAAAAAAGGGGGCTTAAGGGGGTAACCCCCCCGAAAAAACAAAACAAAAAAAATGAGTTTTTCGAGAAAAAAAACGGTGATGAAAAAACCTGCGATGAAAAATACTGCGGCGAAATAACGTAGAACCGGGAGAAGGACCCATGCAGGTGGGCTGGATGGTAGAAGAAAAGTATGATATTATCCCTGATGATGAAGAAGAAACAGAGACCATCAGCAATTGCTTCTGTGTCTCAGACACTTTACAAATGCATGAAGCAATTAAAATAAATAGCAGCCCAGTGTATGCTTTAATCGATTCAGGCAGTAAACAAACAATTAGAGTGGCATGTATGCATGGAGACCAAGAAATATATATCAGGACTCCAGGCTCAATTACAATCAGAGATAGAGTAATCCTTATGAACTCTGCCGTCATCCAGGGACTCACGGAAGAAGTCATCATGGGGACCGACTTCCCGAACTTTGGTCAAATAATAACTGACATAAATAGTCCAAAGAAAAAATATTATTCCCCTATAAATAGTTGGGAGGAAGAAGAAGTAGTTGATTGCCTACCCATCTGGGATTGGAGGACTCCGGAAGGAGAATCCCACAATAATAGCCCCACTTTACCGAAACATGGAAGAGCCCCAGTAGGAGAATCCAGAATCTGAATGGATGGGTATGTGATGAATCCCAGGATGTTGTCCCCTCAGGCCAAGGTGGTGAGGCTGCTACACGATAGTCCACCTGGGGATGGTACTCAGCGGCTGGTTCTCATGGGAGGGGATCCCAGGGGCGGCCATATCGGGAGAATGTTATATCCCTGCCAATCACCTGACCCGAAACCCTGCCCTACCATAACCCCACCTCTCCTTCACCTCCTCCCTCTCTGCCCCATCCTCATATACCATGTACTTTTGTAGCCCAGTAAAAGTAGAGAGTACTGAGATGAGAAAGATCCCTAGTGAGTTGCAACGATTTTGGGTTGTTTTACCATAATGGAAAAAACGGTGACGGAAAAGACTGTAGCAGTTTTGGGCGAAAATATTTTTTTTCCATTACAGTAAAACAACCCACAACCAATAGCTAAGCTGCTCCCACCCACTTCCCCTTTACTTACCTTGCGCCAAAACGCTTGATCGGGAAGGGACGCCACAGGGTCATTTTTTCTTTTTTTTTTCTTTATGCTAACGGCTGCGGGGGACACCCCCGTAATCCCTGCTGACATTATAGTGAACAAAGTTGCGGGGGACCCCATGACCCCGGCTACCCTTGTTTACTATAATGCCACTGAATGGGAGATTTGGTCAAACTTTTCGGGTTTACACATTTTTAGTATGACCAAATCTCCCATTCAGTCTTTTATATTCTGTCTTTTTGGGTATTACCAGTTGCAATGCCATGCCTCACACAGTACTGGGATGAGGAGGAGGCGCGGAGCAGTACAGAATACTTACCAGAACTACTTTGTGCATTCTAGTGGTTCACAAGAGCTGATTGTAAGAAGCTAAAGTAAAATTAAAGAAGGACTAAACAAAGTGTCAAGTCCTCCCTCGAGGAACTGCAAGAGCAAGCATGGGCCAGGAGTGAAGACAGAAGCTGACCGGGATGCTGAGAATCGTGAGTGAGAGTCCGGGGCCGGTCCAAGACATGGGGACCACACGACCAGAAGGAGGGTTGAAGCTCTGGGCATCCCTGAGACCCAGGGAGTCTGCAGGGAAGGAACTACACTGCCAGGAATGCAGAGAAGACTGTGGAGCCACCGCAGAGTGAGAGAGGCTCCCGAACACCCACACAGACCGTTTTATAAGGTATGCAGGTAATCAAAGAGACGCTGAAAGTCTAAGGAGGTGGTGGCACAAGCCAAAAGGATGGTATGGGACCCTACAGCCGTGGGATGAATGGTTGACTGGACAAGGGCTTTGATTAAAGCTTGGCAGGAGAGTGAACCAAGCCTCCAAAGTGGGAAACTAAAGTTAGAACTGTGAGTCTGGGACCCGCACCCATGTAAAGAGAACAGTGAAACTAGTAGACTGTACATGCAGTGCTTCGCAGGCGAGTAAACTCAGTCTGTATCTATCACCACAGGTTGGGAGAGCATCCAGACTGTTTTTTTCATCACAGTGCCTGGTGGGAGGAAACCAGGTCTGCCAACCAGGGTCAGGAACCCACCACAGCTTGCAGAGGGCATCCAAGTGGTTCTTATTTGCTACAGCGCCTGGTGGGAGGAAACCAGATCTGCCAACCAGGGTCAAGAGCCTACTCCAGTTTGGAAACACATCCAGCCTCCTTTCTTGTGTGTGCAATTGTACCTGGTGAAAAGAGCCAGGTCTACCAATCAGGGTCAGGGAGCCAGGGACCGGACGTCTGAGAAGGGCCAACCAGGCGACAGGATTTCCCCAATAGTTGTTGAACTTTACGAGAAGCCTGTACAAGGCCAGGAGAAGGGAGATATTCCCCAATTTTTTTAATGCCTGAAGATTCCAGAACTTTCTTTTGTCCATGGGAAGAGTACCACTCCTTTTGGGCTGGAAAGACCAAACTTTTACTTTAGTTTAAACATAGATGTAAGGGTCAGAGTTAGGATTCTGACATTGGGACTTTTGCTTTGGACGTTCTGACACTAGTTATTTCAGTTGAGGCAGGGAAACCTCACTTAGAGTTAGGGCGAGTTAGGATTTTCTTTTCCTTTTTATCTTTGAATACAGTTTCTAATCATCACCATGACCCCTCCCTGTGAGAGTCTGTTTTCTGCACCCTTACAGCTGTCAGAACATCTGAGTTAGATTATGAAAGTGGCTCATTTGTCCTTTACTCTAAAGGAATGGACTCCTGTGCCCCCAGGTTCCTGTAAAGCCCCCAATACTAGTGTGCAGGGCACAGTACGAAGTGATTTAGGATTCTCTGAAATTGTAGCTGTAAAGCCCTCACTGGGGCATTTACATACCACTACTTTTGATGCCACAAAATATCGAAAGCCTCAACGTAATGTATAGTTAAAGAAAAGAACATGAATCTGAATACACAATTATTTTTGTGTGCAAAGCAGGATTCTTTGCAACAACAGATCCCCTAATATTGATGGATAAGAATATTTAAGTGCTCAGTGAAACCACTTTTTTATACAAGCGATCCGAGTATGCATAGCATTTATTAAAATATATGTCCAGTGGAATTCTGAAAACTGGAAAAGTGTGTAGATTGCCTGAACAGCATTGAAGATTTCTGAGAATCCTTTGCTCTAGTCTAGGCAAGAGTATTGCCAGCAATATTTCCATATCCATAATCCTTTGCTAAGAAAATGATATTGCAATTTTGCCCTTGCAGGGCAATGATGGCAGTGCTGAAGGAGGAGAGTCTAAGCATTAACTATGCCTACACTAAACACTTAGTGGAGACATTATGAGGTTTGCAAGGGCATCCTATTGTATTAGGGGTAATATAAACAGAGCGGAACCAGAATATTTAGACTAATTAGTATACATTAGCTTTCTTAACAGAGAAAGCATACGGCACGTAAAGGCAGTAGCTCTTGACTAATTAATGCTTGGAAAGGTGATCATTGTCTGTGTTGCACAAATGCTCCCAAAGGGGAGCTGGGTAAGCACACCTGTGCACATCTTAGAGGGAACATGGGTTACGTTCACTTTGCAGTTTGTAGTGCAGGCCTAGATTTCCAAACATGCACCCATCTTCCGTTCTCACGGTTTGGGTCTATTTGACCTAAAACATTTGACCTAATCACATTTGATCGAATTTATTTGACCTTTTTTCAGTCTAAAATGCTGGGGGGAGAACCCCGCAACCCCTCCCACTTCCCCTCAACCTCATCTATACAATTAGCCACCCCCATATATATATATTTAATTAATTTTTACTGAAAAAAGGTAAAAAAATTCGATCAAATGTTTTAGGTCAAATGTTTTTAGGTCAATTATGCTAATACGATTCTCTCAGGATGTAGTCAATGAGGGAGGATTGTACGTAGGGATATTCCCACAGTATTCTAGTATGAGTTGCTTATTGATATAAGTGCTTCTGTCTTGCAGATATTTTCAATTGTGTTCCCCTTTGATCTATTTTGAAGGAAATTATGATATATTGTTGGGATCATGAGGGTGCCCTTCAAGCCCAACAAAAGCCTCATGTTCACCTCCACTCGCACATTCACCCAATTTTGCATCGCAAACCCCAAAAAAATGGTAGAGTAGCAATTCCCCTTTGCATATGCCCCCTTTTAGTGTTTCCATCCAAACAAGGGGTCCAACATAAACTAGCATTACTATGTTATGTTATGTTCTACAATCTTACAGAGTGCAGCATTCACCAAAAGGGCATCAGGACGCTAATGAACAGGAAGAGAGTAGCCAAGGAGAAATAAATAAACAAATAAAAACAAGAAAAGAAAAAAACCCGAAAACAGAAAGGTTTTTATAAAGTCGCCAAAATGCAAAACGATCCTCTGTAGGATGCAGAAGCGGGGGGAGCCTATTCCATAACTGGGCAGCCACCACTGAAAAGGCTAGGCCACCGATGCGTGGTCAAGAAAAAGGTGGAACCGCAATCAGAGAAGCAGTCATAGATCTGAGGGAACGGAAGTGTACATAAACACAACATTTCTCCTGTAGATAATCCGGCCCAATGCCATAAAAACGCTTAACAGAAAGAAGCCAGTGCAGTGACTTAGGAATTGGGGAGATAGAAACATAGAAGCCAGAATCAGTGGCCACTCTGGCAGCCGTGTTTTGTAAAATTTGGAGACAAAGAACCAGGTTGAGCAAAGTACCGTGAATTGCAATAATCCAAGGTCTCACAGACAATGGTAGCCAAGACTGGTGAATGGAGATGTGTAGGGAGAAATGGCAGATTTTATGAATAACATACAATTTGAAATGGATCTTCTGACAGACGGCACTAGCTTGCGCCTCAGTGGACAGAGAAGAATGTAAAGTCAAGATCCGTAACCATGGTTACCGGTACAGGCAATGCCCCAAGAGCCACAGGCCAGAAGGCAGGTGTCCAGAGTGGAGCTGCAGACGGTGGACCCAGTACCAACACCTCAGTTTTTTCTCCATTTAGACAATGGCAGTTGTTACACATCCATGTGTGGACAGCAAGAAGACAGAGGCAGCAACGTTCAGTAGCTGACAGCAGATTAAGGTCAGGTTGAACTGTAATCTGCGTGTCATCCGTATATGAATGACACCGGAATACAAAAGACTAAATAAACTTAATTAAAGGTTGAACATAGACATTACACAGCAAAGGGGACTGAGCAGAGCCCTGAGGGACACCACAAGTGATAGGAGAAGGTGCAGAGAGGTAAAGAGAGAGATTAAGAACGATCAGATGAAAAAGACTGAAACCAAGCCAGAACAGCACCAGTGATACCAGCTGACAACAGCCTATGGACCAGGGTACAGTGGTCAACGGTAGTGAATACAGCAGAAAGATCTAATAAGATAAGCGCTCTGACACCCTGATCACCTAGCTGGGCCAGGCCATCGACTATTGAGACCAAAGCAGCCTCATTACCCCTACCGGTCCGAAAGCCCGACTGGAAGGGATCAAGAAAACCAGAGTCCTCAAGAAATGTGCGCAGCAGAGGAGTAACCAGAGATTCGTGCAGCATTATAAGAAAAGGAAGGAAGGAAATGGGTCAATAGTTAGCCGGAACAGAAGGGTCAAGTGAGGATTTCTTCAATAGAGGGAAAACAAGGGCATGTTTAAGAATGGAAGGAATGTGACTAGTAGAAAAATAGTGATTAACAGCAGAGGTTATTGCAGAAATGATGGAAGGCATGATGACATTCAAGACTGATTGCGGAATAGCATCAGAAGGAGATGCAGAGTTCAAAGAGTTAGTAACTCTAACAATATCCTCTGAATCAAACAGCGGAAAAGAAGACCAGAGATGCAAATGGCGAGCCACCACCGATGAGGCAAGAGCCGGAGAAGGGCGAGGGCCAGAAGCAGAAGTTTTCTGTTGAATGGCAGTCATATTGTCATTGAAAAAAAAAGGGACAGTGAGTCAGAGAGTGTTTGAGAAGGTGAAAAAGTATTAGAGGGGGAGCCAGAAGACAGAGATTGAACACGCCTGAACAGCTCCCGATACTGATTGGCCGCATATTCCAGCAAACTAGAGTAATAAGTACATTTAGCCGTATAAATGGCAGGTTGATATGTTGAAGTGGCCTCACACAGAGGGGCTTTGGCCAGGGGGCAATACGAAATACGCCATTTCCGAACTGCTTGTATGCGGAGGAGCCGGAGATCAGCCAAAAATTGAGTGAACCAATGATCAGTCAAATGTCTTCGGGGCTTAGCACATTTAAGAGGATCCAGCTGGTCAGCCGTAGAAGTGAAAATAGTAGAAAGAGTGGTCAAATCAACAGTAGCATTGGAGGCCCAAGCCTCATTCATAACAGTGCAGGTAGCTAGAGGTGAGATGGAACGCCGGCTACGATAAGGCAGATGAGGCAAAGACAGAAGGAGCTCAAAATAGTAATTTCAAAAGGAATAAAGAAATGGCCAGACCATTGAACTCGTAAAAATGGAAAAACAGTAACTAATGCAGGGTTGGGGGGGTGTAAGTTCCAGAGTGTTACCAAGATCATGGGTAGGTTTCCAGATCAATTGGGGCACGCAGAGATCCGACAAGGCAGCTAGAAGACGAAAGGCTTGCAAATCTGTTGAGACAACCATGTTCGTGTTCTCCACCCTAGGAATGTCATTGCTTTGCTAGGCAATGGCCACCATTTGAATATTGTTAGAAAGTATTTTGGGCTCAAGTACACATTTACAGACTTCTGCTCCACCCGCAACAAGAAGCCCAACTCGTTTTCTTATGCTTACATTAGAGCTAGTGGCCTCTAAGAAATTGATTTACCCATTCAGCTCACATCCAGTTTTGACCCAATATTACTTGCAGGGTATCTAGTCAATCTATCGAATTCTAAACCGTCTAAAGCCATACCATAGAAACAAAAGCATAGAAAAAAGTATTGAATGCGTTTTTTTTTTTCAATGGTAAAGGGTTTATTTGAATTATAATGGGTTATTGAGGTCAAAAAAGGAGGGTTGGGGGACCCCCATTAAAAAAAAAGAAAAAAAATGCTTTCGATGCTTTTTTTTCGATGCTTTTTTTTCTATGGTAAGGCATTCAATGCTTTGGCATCCGATGCAATGACTATAAACCTTTCTGCAGTACCCCTATTCCACTTGAGTCGAGAAATGTACGCAATCTGTGGAACGGGCTAGATTGCACACTGCATGCCTTTTTGTTTTCCAATGAATGTGTGTTCTGGGTTAGTTCTGTTTCCTCATTCACGCTGGGGTGCAGGCAGCACCTGCTGCATAGCACTAAGAATAGCGCCTCAATCAGAGCTGCTGCTGAATCTGATAGGAAGGACGCACACCCCACAATACACTGCTGTCATGGACCACCTATACAAGGTGTGTCTCAATAACATCAACTATAACCATAACCAATCTAAGGCCATCCAGAAGAGACTTAAAAAAACATTGGAGGTTTATCAACCCAGATACAACTGGATATTATGCTTCGCACAGTATGCTAATATCACTGGATATTCGAAGTTGTGCAGCCTGCAGAACACATAAAAGCCTTCGAATTATACTCATCGTAACAGATGCGATCTTCTCTATCCAAAACGTTTTATCTTTGGGTCCTATGAGTGGAAACCGTTAAGCAGGTCCAGGAAGTTACACTCACACATCTATATTACAGACTCAGGGATAGTTGATGAGAATGCTCCCCTGGATGCAAGGGACGTTTTCTTTCAGGTGTGAGAATACTTGTCTTCTAAAGTTGCGCATTGTTTATTTTGTTCCTATAGCGCCTTACGCCAAGGCGCTTTACAAAGTTAATGAGTTGGCCCAATAAAAGATATGAAGAGACAAAGTAGAACAAGAGCATAAGAATACCTACCAAGAGACATGAATTACAGAGTGAAATGGAAAGTCAAGCTACATGGCAAGGAGTTGCAAGACAGAAACCCAACCACCAGCATACAATACAACTGAAAGGGGAACAGATCATAACGTCTAACGCCTAAATGTCTACAAATGTCTAAAGTTGTTCCGGTGTCAACCCAGGCAAAACGTCAGCTGGTGACCACCGCAAAACATTGCAGCCACGACCTCAGGCACTTAGCCTGGCTAAGTTGTCTAGAGCCTTAGGTATTGAATGATTTAATTTGCACATGCATAACTTACATAGGCCTTAGGTTCATGAGTATCCTATATTGGGAACCCGGATCTTGGGAATATTGTAGTCCATCTAGTGGTCCTCAGCCTGTGTTGATAATACTAGTTAAAGGTGTTTGGTTAGATATTTGTGGCCCACTGTTTCATTATTAGGGCAAAGATAAGTAGGAAATTAGGACATATTGGCTGATGGCTCTGGGGGGGTTGATGTTCGAGGAGAACACATTTTTTAATGTTGCCTTTCGGCATTTTCTAATTTGTGAGGATACATTTAGGAGACGTGGGACTGAATACAAATGTTTCTTAAAATGTGAGCATTTGGGTATTTTGTAATTTGCAAGAGTACATTTTGTAAATGTGAGACCAAACACAAATGTTCCTAAAACCAATGTAAGAACTCTCCAATGCTTTACCAGCGTCGCCGGGAAATGGCTCTTTCGCTCTATGAGGATAACATTAAGAATTTAATTTTCTGTACGATATGAATGGCTTGAGCAAAAAAATGTAGTTTAATTACATTTCTCCCTTGTTAGAGGAAGAAAACGGATTGATGGATAGCGTAATCCAATGGATGTTTGCCCTGTTTCATTAAGAGGAACACCAATGACTCCTATCGTACGTCTTCATTTTGACATAGCAGGAATATGCAGAAGAAGAACGGCCCTGGACTGCATCCAAATGTATAATTGTTATCCACTCTGCTGGATGGTGTTAATTTCCACATGGGACATGAAATGACAGGAAAGCTGCTTTTCTGTGTCATTTCCCTCCATCCATAAACAGAAAATGCAATTGGATCACTGGCATGCACGTGTGTGCCCACAGCAGAGATCTATAATGGTGGCCGCCATGAAAAAACATGTTGGCCACCATTACTGTGGATCACCATGCACTCTGCCTACCACATGTGCATGGACAGGGAAATCAGAATCCATAGGGATCCATAGATCTCCACCTGCCTCATAAGGTGAGGCGGGTGGAGAAGCATGGGGACTCCCTGGATGGAGGGCTCCTGCATGGGGACTCCCTGCATGGAGGGTTCCTGCTCCGTGCCCGCTTCGTGCAGGGAATCTGGATCAAACTGGCCCAGAGGCAGAAAGATAGGCAGGGAGCTTGTCTCTGGCTGTTTTGCCACCTCCAGAGAGTTAATCAGCCATATTAAAATTAAGGCATTTGTATTTGTCAACGCTCATTTTCTAGAAACCAGTTGTACACTTTAGATCAAGGGCAACCAGGTCTTCATAACAGTAAAACAGAATCCGGCGATATTCCATGATCAATGGTGTCAATTTATTGCATGGTTTGGCATGTCAAGGATATACCAAATGCCATCTTTGGCTCATCAGGATAACAGCCTAAAAAAAGTCACAGAGAATCCCCAGGCCTATGACGAGCATCACATTCCGCTTGAGAAGTCACGAGAGGATAGCTCAGAGGCAATGTGCTTGCCTTAGAAGTAAGATGACGCACAGCAACACAGGTTCGATACTCGGTCCGCCTTAGAAACGTCTGGCTATTAAGGTCTGTGTTGTAAATAACCCATCCGATCATATCAAGCGCCAGGAGCAGGCCTGAGGCGCAGACATGGTATAATATTATTCTTTGACTATTTCTGGGAGAATAATAGGTTGGAGATCAGAAGATAGTTGGTCAGGAAGTTGAACACTGTGGCAGGTCACTGGCAATGATGATGTCACATTATCAAATGTATTATGAAAAATGCTTAATTTTCGTTAGCTTGCAAAACTAAAAGAAAAAGGTTTTCTCTCCCCTCCAAATCACGGTGGTCTCACTTTCTTTTACTGGTTATATCTGTTAGCAGCCCCTTGCTGTAGCTGAAATCAAGACAGCTTGCAATAATTGGCCTCCTGCACTAGCGGTGGTCTGCTAGTGCCAGCTGATTTCGATGCTTTTTGCGGCTTAGCTATTGTCTTACCTCTTATGCAATGTTGGGGAGTGACTGCACTCCAACTCCCAGTTCAGTACCAAGCCCTTGCGTAGTGAAGAGTTAGAACCACAACTACCAATGAGCAGGGTCCGACCGGGGCATAACATTGTCTCCGGCACCAATGAAACAATGGTCCACAGTTGCAAATGGCAATTCATTCCCTTGGTGACAGATTGCTTGAGCAGTATCCAAAGGGCGAGTTTGTTGATGAAATGTGATGCAAGTTGTGCATTTTAAAGATGTTTATTCAGCAACAATGCTCAAAACTACTAAGCGCATGGTGAAGTAATGTATCCAACTGGCTCACATTGCCCAAAGAAATTGGCCCATACCAGCATTTTGCGTTTATGTTTCGGCCATTGCCCGATTGCCCTACAGGCCAGCCCCAGCCTGCCAATAAGCCACTCTGCAGGGCTTGGTGTCTCTCTCTTGGAGCCTCTTGTGCTGGGTTCTCTCTTCTCTTTGAACCTCTCGCAGTATGTATTTGCTTTCTCTGTTTTGGTGCCCCCTACTCCGCAATGGAATGGTGCATTCCAGCCTCCGCAATACAGTTCACTGTGGTTCTCTGCAGGCTTCTCAGCGCCACACAATTGCCCTGTGAAGTGACAGAACCACAACCACAATAAACCCCTCTCCGTGCCTCTTGCTCTGTGCTGACTTTCTCTTTCTTAGCCACTGTCATGAGCTGGATTTTCAGTCTCTTAGCGCCTCTTTCACTGTCTTGGGGAAAGACTGAAATTCAACCCCAATACTGGAATTCACCTCGGTTCTCTTGAGTCCTGGGACCAGCACGCGCTTGTCCTGTGAAGTGTTAGAGCCATAATTCCCCAAGGTCCCTCTCACTGGCGTTCTTTCGCTCTCATCTCATAGTGCCCCTTGTGCTGCATTGGAGAGCAGCTGAACTGCACGTGCCCTCATACTCCCTGTCTTTTCTTCTATTTCACAGCGCTCCACATGCCCTCATGTCATGTGACACCCCCACAACCCTCCACTTATGATTTCCCCAGGCTTGCGGCCACTCTCTAATCTGCATCAGTGTACAGTGACGGCTACGCAGCTCCCAGTGTGGGGTTTCTCTGAGCTTGCCTTCTGTTTCTCTGAGACCCTCAGGCTGCAGACTATTCTTTTTATTTTTTTATTTTTTTATTTAGCATTTAGTTTCAATAGAAACTTTTTGCCATTACATAGGCTTGTGAAATCAACAATTGGCAGAATATACAAGTAAGAAACAAGAATCATCCAATTAATATACTAGAAAAAATGAAAGACACAGTAAGAGAAAACAATGACAAGCTACAAGGCGCATCAAGAAAATAAAAAAAAAGTAGCAGAAAAGGAAAAAACCATAAAGCAGAATGTCATAGATTAATTAGATAATCCAAAAAATGTAGGTTTTCTTTTTTTCTTCTAGTCTGGCAATGATGATTGATACTAGCTCTAAAAGAGCGAATGTCAGAGATAGTCCAGTCCCTTGCAGCAAAAATAACCAAATGTCTTTCTTGGTTAAGGTTCGGTTGTCTGCAAAGAATCTGCATAAAAGATTGCATCAAATATGCACTATTTTCACCAGCTTTTTCATCCGAGCCTAAGCCCTCTACACAATGGTGGACTGCCCTATAGAGAACTCTGGAGATTTCCTGGTGGGCCTCTGCACCCTTGGCCTCTTTTGTGTGGTATTCTATTTGATTTCTAAATGTTCTGATAGGGAACGGGTTGGGCTTGCTGAAAATGTGTGATGTGGGGCCACTTTGAAAATTATTTCCAGTCCCTCTTTTGGTTCTCAGTCCAGTCCTGCCTCTACATCTCCCGCCTCGTGCCATTTTCCTCACACTCTTATCAATGTTCCCCTCTGGGTTTGGTCGCATGCTTCCTTTGACAGATAGGACACTGGTTCCCCTTCATCAGCAACTCAGGTACCAAATAATGTTGCACTTCCGGATCAGCACACCAGAGGCCGATGTTTCACTTTGCTTTCTGCTCTGCCTCTTTTTCTTTGCTGCGCAGTTTAGCAGATCTAGTCATTCGACCATGGATAGTGACAACAGACTGGTGTCTCTTTCTCTCTCACAGTGCCACCTCACCACACCATCAATCCTGTTTTTTTATTTGGTTGTATTAGGTTTAGCTCGCGACACCTATAAGCTGAAACTATTGCATTAGAGTAGAGAGGGAAGAATGGCACTGTTTGGCACATGAGGAGGGACACAAAGACTGCAGGTCTTGTTTGGTTATGTGCCTGGCCATTGACTGCCCATGGCCATGATAATCCCTAGGGCCATTCCCATCAAGTTCTTGCCCATTCCTACCCGGAACTCTTTGAGCCCGCTTTAATCAAGAATTACCATCAAACTTTGCACTCAAGTGCCTGCCAGTGTTTTTTCAAAACTTTCTTCGAATCGCTAAGTACTTAATTGGAGTTGTAAACCTGCTCCTCCTGTAATAAAATGTATTACCAGGCCTGCCTTCAGCCACTCGATTTATACACACTCTGCATGTCCTTCACTAAAGTCCTGTTAAAAACAATCATTGGCAAAGCCAAAAGCTTTGGCTTGTGTATATGTATTAGGCATTTGCCAGCTAATGCTTTCATCCAATAGCAGTAGCTGGCAAATGCCTATTACCTATAGGCACTTGCATCTGCGCAGGCACTCGTACCATTTTGCACTTGCTACGTCAATGGCCATTTAATACCACTATGGCAGTGCTTGGCAGTGTCTTTCGCATGCTTGCACAAAAGTTGGCATTGCCAATGCTTGTTTTAAGAAGTATTCTGTACAACAGAGTGTACTGGTTTGAGTAAGGGAGCAGTTGACTAGTGAAATCGCTTTTATTGCCACTGGCCTTAGTGAGCCTCACCTGTTTAACTCTTTCAATTGCATGGGTTGTTGGGCTCCTAGACAAAGGATGCCACTGAAGGAAGAGAGTCAAACATCAAAACAAATTGGTTTCATCAAGCACAGGATTCAGTTAATCTTATCAACAAACAGTTGTTTTGTGGAAAGAACAGCTTTGGCGGAGAAGTAGGTGGGATGTAACAGGCTGACCACCATCCGGAGGAAGGTGGCATTTAAACTTCAAGTCATGTTTGTGCAAAGAAAGGTTAGATGTCATGTTAGCCCAGTTTTAAACAGAGGGCGAGCCTGCCGAACCACTGGCCGGCTTTGGCTTCAACGGGGGCGCAAGCCTGGCCCGCCTTTTGGACTGGTACCCCCGGATGCCACATGCCTGCCACAGGCCCCACCATGGCTACCCAGTGCACAGTGCAAAAACAAAAAATGTATATTTCTTTGGAAAGAAATGTCAATTTTTGGTTTCACAGTTGACCATTTCTTTCCATTTTGTCTGCCTCGCGTGGACAAAATGAAAGGAAATGGCCATTTCTTTTTTTTATATTTCTTTCCATTTTGCCTGCGGAAATGGGCATATATGAAAAAAATAAAAGCGGCGTTGATGGTGGCACACCAGAGCCGCGTACATTTTTTTTCCTTTTTCTGGGGGAGCCAGGGATTTCATGGACTCGGCTCGTGGTGGGCTCCTACAGCCAGGCATGACCCCCATGCTCGGCCCTAAGCATGAAATCCCTGGTTCCCCCACCTCTAGTTTTGAAAACACACAAGTTGCAGATTCTGATACCTTTCATTGGACTAACTGAAAAGTCTATCCAGAGATGGAGCAAAACATCAGATTATAAAGTCCCACAGATCTCTTCATCAGATTTTGCAGAGTGAAAAGATTTGTAAAGGAAAGCCACAGCACGGATCATTCTCAAAATGAAAAAAGGAATGTTTCAAAGGCTGGAGGAACATAATGAATGGAATGTGGGCCTGGAATTGCTTTCTTATCTAACATGCCATAACCGCTCCTGTATGTAGGGGACAGAAGGTGTTGGAAACAGCACAATGTCTTACATTTGATATAATTGCTTTTCTCACATGCTTTCACAAGCAGCAGCCTATATAATCTAGTATCCACCAATAAGACTCTTCCGAATGAAATTGCTGATTTACATCATTCGTGTCTCTGAATAAGAGGGGTCACAGAACACCCTGGATATAATTCTGCAGCTTATATGATGCTGTCAATGACCTCTATCAAAACACATTTATTTTTTTCTTGTATATAGAGTATTTATTGCGTGTGGGCCTTGCTCTGAGACGCAGTGGAGCATTGTTCAACAATGGGCTAACATGGATAAAGGCAAGGGGCAAAACAGCAGGGCTGTGTTACATTACAGTTAAGCAACAGGAGCAATAATTCGGCCTGAGGAGGCGTCAGCTGACAGGCGAGCACAAGGGAAGATTGTGCACTGTGCGTTGCTGCTTCCGTTGATTTGTTCTGTGAATAACCTAGTAACATCTCGTGAACCCACTGCGTTGAAAGGTCTTGCTGCACGCCTTCCACACAAACATATAGGCAGGTTTTAAAATCCGGGTCACCACATGCAGGGGAAGGTGGTGGGTTGTATTGTGGAGGTCTGGCATTAGGTCACCCGAATTTCCAGGTGCCTCATACACAAGCACAGTGTTTATTGGCATGATTCTTCTTCACTGCACAATTCTCATCAGCCACATAATCAAATGTCACACTTGCATGGAAATAAATGCATTTTTAAATGAACAATCATGATTATTCCCTGTCCTCTGCTGATGCCCAGTATGGGATTATGCAAATGAAGGCATTTCTTTGGTCCTGGGTGTCAACATGTCTTGGCTAGGCTTGTTGACAGGCCTGCTATTGCCTTGGGGATATCCGGGAAGTGGCTGTGTCTGTCAGCACAGTAATTATACATTTATTTATTTATTTGCCACAAGTATTTATGCAGCATTAACTGTTAGAATGAATTGCTAAACTCTGCTCTGGTGAACAGAAGTTCAGGAGGCCACCTTTGTTGGTGAAACAGGGAACACTTCTGGGAAGACAGCCAGACCAATACATGGTAGCTTGAAGAGCAGTCAAGGCAAAGTCACAGGAGGAGTGGGGCTTATCTGAGGTCTTTGATGAGCACACACAGTAATAATCCAGGAATTACCCTTAGACAGTAGTATATGAAAATATACACTTTATTAGGCCCAAGAATAAAAACAAGTGAATAATACAATGCACAGGGAAAACACCACTCAAACAACACACTTTGTAAAATATATATAGTCACTGATGTCAATGCCGTAAAGTTCTAAACCCTGCCAAAACCTGTAAGGCAATGCATACGTAAAAGCACTCGGGCGTGCGTAAAGTCACAAATTACAATTTCTAAGGTGCTGGCAAAGTTGTAGACAGGATTGTAACGGGTTAAAACAGGTTTCAAGAGTCAGGGGAGGGTCTGCTGCGATGAACAGCTATTCCCAACTTCCGCAGGATTTTAGGAAGCATAGGCTACCCAAGCCAAAGAGAGGACCACAAGGCATCCCCCGTGCGTAAAATACAATGGATGAACAAGATACTCACTGCCCTTAGCTCGGTTTGGGTCCAAAGTTTGATTTCTCGCCCTAGATTCGGCTTCAAAGTGCACGGGCGCTGTGGGTGCAGATGCAGGTCCGGTTTAGAACAGGAGCTGTATCTCTGATCTCGGTTGAAGAATAAAGGAAACACCAATGCAGCTGGTCCCAGGGCACAAGAAGGAACGCAGGAAAACCGCCTTTAGTGACCGTCGCTGTCGCACACTGACAGAGGGGCACCCAACTCTCTCGATCTGATGCACGCTTCTCTCTCATGGCCCAAAGCAGCTGGGACAACATTCAGAAAAAGCTGCTTTGCAGTGCAAGCTAGGATTCCCCAAATTTTGAAACAAATCTCAATGCCACTATGCTCCTGTGTGGGTGCCAAGGTTCGTGCTGGACAGTCAACTGGATTGCCCAGGAACACTTCCGAACAAGCCCTTTTGCAGGGCAACCAAGAAGTGACGAGAGTGATTGATCCCACCACTCCAAAGGTTTGAAGCACCTTCGCAAGTCTTCGGAGATCGAGTGCAAAACAGGGATCTATCGGGACAACAGAAGGCTCACAGTGTCAACCTTCTTCTGCATGGTTCTGGATAGTCATTGGATCTGCTCGGCTCTTCTGGGTACTTGGCACTGTCTACAGGTCGATTTGGACCTGTTGCTGATCTGCGGGTCTACATTCAGGACCTCTCCTCATATTCACAAGACCGGTGAGCGCTCGCACCCAGCCAGCCAAAGAGGAGTTCTGCCCCACTCGTGCATACCAGTAGTGGTCCAATCAGGGATCACTGCGGCTCTCATGCTCTTGTGTACACCAGACATCCTGGCACCAGTAGCATGGATTGCGGCCAGATTGTCCCAGCCCACTTCCTGGGTACCCACACACGTGCCCTGCAGTAGCCCATGAAAGAAGCTGCTTTCACAGGCAACTGCATGCCCAAATAAGGAATTTCAGGGCCACAAAGACCAAGTGGAAGATCAACGGACAAAATGGCCAAAGGAGTAGACAATAGATCTCATGGCATGGCCATGGCAGACATTAGACACAGTCATGAGCTAAACGTGGTAAGTGCAATGTGGCTCTGTAAAAAGTTATAAGAATACATGAAAAAGCTTCTGCTGCCACCAGTCCACTCCTGGGCACATTCCCCAGTCTCCAGAAAATCGTTATTGGTTGACTAGAGCCAGAAAACACAAGGACTCCATTGGTACAGTAATGTACTTGATGCAATGAGAAAATGTTACCAAACGTGGCAACAAATTCGACAGACTAAGAGAAACAAAGTTTCTCAGTACTGACAGCCTGAAGGATGTGTCAGTTTTGCCGTAATGATAAGCGAAAGCCCATTGGTGTACAGCTGAAGGCTGTGCTCCTCTGGCAAAAGTCAGGTTTGGATGCTGAAACAAAAGCAGAAATGTTGGGGCCCCACAAATATAGAGGTAAATTAGTCATAAGAGAAATGTCCCTAACACTCGCCCCTCCCAGACTAAGGACAGTGGGAACTAATTACACCCCTGCATGAGTCTCATGTTCAGGCCAGTTAAACATTCTGTACACCCAACACCATTGCTTGGTTGGACATCCGACCAATTCTCAATAGTGATATGATACGATAGGTTATTTATAATGTGCTTAATGCCCAGAGGTTTCCAAGCACGGACCCGGGGATCAAAACTGTGTTGCTCCATGTCGTCTTGTTTCCATGGCAATGACGTTGCTCCTGAGCTATCCTCCCAGGACTGAAGTCAAAACCTTGAAGGCTAATGGACCACCTGAGCCACTTAGGATTCTCAACCTTCATGATCATCAGCCACTTTAAGGGCCTATGGTCAGTCTGCACAGTGAAATTGGCCCACATGATGGAAAAACACTTTTTTTCCACAGTAGACCACCTGAGCTCTCTGTCCTTAAGCTGGCGCCTGATGATTCCAAGAGGGTGTTCCCTGCCTTTCTCATCTAGCTGTGATAGAACTGCACTTATCCCAGTGTCAGAGGCATCTGTCTGCACAATGAAAGGTTTCTGATAGGGACCCTGAGAACAGGGGCCTGGCACAGGGAGTCTTTAAAGCCTTGAAAGGCCTTCTCACATTTCCTCACATTCACCAGACCAAGTGATCTTCTTGGGTTTCTATGGAGAAGTGAGGACAGTCAGGGGGGCAGCTATGGTACCACAGTCTGCCATGAAGTTCCTGTAATACCCAGGGAGACCCAGGAAACCCCTCACCTGGTTTTGGGGTGTAGGAGTAGACCCATCTTGTACTGCTTGTACCTTACTGAGAAGAGGCTGAATTCTCCCTCCACCAAACTCATGCCCAAAGTAGACCACTGAGCCGTGACCAATTTGACACGTGCTGGCCTTTATGGTCAGATGGGCCTTCTGAAGGGCCTGCAACACTATTCCTAGGTGTCCCACATGTTCTTCCCAAGTGGGGATGAAGACTACTATATCATCCAGATATGCAATGCAGAATTCATCCAACCCATTCAGAACATGGTTTACCAGCCTTTGGAAAGTGGCAGGTGCATTCTTAAATCTAAATGGCATTACCTTGAACTGAGAATGAAGTCTTCTCCTTAGCCTCTTCTGTCAGGAATATTTGCTAATACCCTGCTGTGATATCAAAAGTGCTGAGACACTTGGAAGCACCCAGCTTGTCTAACAATTCATCTGTTCTTGGTAGCAGGTATGCATCTGTCTTGGTGACAGCATTCAGAGCCCTGTAATCCACACAAAACCACAATTCAGAGGTACCTGCCTTTGGCACAGACCCACAGGACTGGACCATGGACTACTGGAGGGTTCAATCATGCCTAGATCCAACATCTTGTTGATCTCAGACTTGATGCGGGACCTTACATTATCTGACATCTTATAGATTCTACTTTTGGTAGGCACACTATCTCCAGTGTTAATGTCATGTTTGCACCATGGATTTCAAACCTGGAGTAAATGATAACAAGGGGTGGAATTGCCTCAGTAAAGTTCTCGCTTCACCTTGCTGCCGAGGAGACAGTTGAGAAGCCAATTTGACACGCACAATGGAGCCATCTGAAGGACTGCCTTCGAACAGATCAGGGAGGGGCTCACATTCCTATTCCTCTCTGTCTGATGCCAAAAGAAGAGCAACCATTTCAACCCTAGGGATACGTGCCTTTAGCCTATTTACATGGACTACTTTAAGAGCTTGACCAGGACGCCCAAAGTCCACTAAATAATTCACCTCACCAAGTTGCTCCACAACTTTATAAGGGCCTGAACATTTATCCTGTAGGGCTCTAGGCCTAATGGATCTCATAATCAGGAGTTCCAGGCCTGGGGAAAAATGCACAAGTAAAGCTTTCTGGTCATATCAATGTTTGACCAATTCCTGATCAGCTTTCAGCTTGTCACTGGCCTGAGCCCTCAGTAGGGCTATCCTCTTTCTCAACCCTAGCACACAGTCCACCACATGTGTAGTGACAGGAGAAGTGAGGAGCTCCCATCCTTCATTGACTATAGCTGGTGGTCCCCTGACAGAGTGATCAAAGAGACGTTCAAAGGGACTATAACCAACCCCTTCCCATGGTAGGAGAAGATCCCACTTTCTCCTCTGGGGCACCTTCAGACCTCCAATCATGCTACTGAGAATTCTGTTAAACCTCTCAACTAAGAAATGTGTCTGCGAATGATAAGTTGAAGAAAACGTATAGGAGACCACAGACACCTTCCACATGGCTTGCATGTACTTGGACATGAAGTTGCTGCCTCTGTCAGACACAACTTCTTTAGGGAGGCGAACCCTAGTGAAAATGCCAAGCAATGCTTTAGCATCTGACCTGGCAGTTACTGTATTAAGTGGGATGGCTTCAGGATATCTGGTGGCATGGTCAACTAGCACCAGAATAAACCTGCTGCCAGAGGATGTTGGAGGGTCAAGGGGACCAACAATGTCAATCCCTGCCCTCTCAAATGGTGTATCCACTACAGGGAGTGGTACCAATGGAGCCTGAATCCTTGCATAACTCTTACCAGAGATTTGGCAAGTGACACAACTCCTGCAGTGACTTTCTATCTGGACCTCCATCCTGGGCCAGTAGAAGTGCATGGCTAACCTCTCCTTGGTCTTCTTGATCCCAAGATGACCTGCAAGGGGGACCTTGTGTGCCAACTGCAGAAGGAAGGGTCTCACTGGAAGAGGGGCCACTGACCTCCTATGGTCTCCTTCAGTGGACTCTGTGGGTTCACTATATAGAGCCCCCCTTCCCAATACATTTTATATTTTCCATGAGGTTCACCCTCAAGCTGGGAACAGGCCTGTCTCCTTAGGCCTTCCAAAGATGGGCACTCATGTTGGCCCTTACTAAACTCTTCCCTGTCAGGACCACCTTCTACAAGCAGGCTCTGCAGTTCAGGGTGGTCATAGGTTTGAGAATTTCAGGCAGCCGCTCTTCCTCATCATGTTCAGGGGCTTGGCCAACTGCCCCCACCTCCGTGGTAGGTGAGTTGGGGAAAATGTTCTCTTTCCCTTTTTTTGGTTTCCTTACTCCCTTAGCATTGGGTTTCCCCTTTGACTTTGGCTCAGCCTTGGACTTGGCCAGAGCAGCCTTAGTCTGAGACCTAGTGCAGGATTGTTCTGCTGTATCTCCCACAAGACCCAAGTCTCTGAGATAATTTACCAGCAGAACTCCCCAAGAGACTTGCCTCCGAACACCCACAGGTATCCTAACTACTCCACCATTCACAGCTAGAGTTACAGGCCTAACTGGGAACTTGAGACAGAGTCCATCAGCCAACTTAGTGGACATCCGAGGGGCTATGGCTAGCTCCTTTGGGTTTACCAAAGTGGAATCCACTACAGTTCTGCTGGCCCCAGTGTCCCTAATGGCAGAGGTGTCTACACCATTTACCATGAGACTATCATTAAAGTAATGCATTGTGTTATCAGGGATGGAGGCATATGCTTCAGCTACTCTAGGTTCCCAGGATCGCAGGGAAACTAAGACTACTTCTCATCCTATCCCACAGGCTAAGGATTCAGAGGAGAAGGATGCCACTGTGAATATTTCTTCCTTATCGTGAGAGAAGGCCTGATTCACAGAGTGGACCCCAAAGAATTGTACCTTGTATCTGGGGTCCCCCTTCACATGGCCATTTGCTCCACAAGCCACACAAGATCCAGTGGGTCTTGGGACATAGGAAGGTTTGGAATAACCAGAGTTGTGCTTGGGATGATTAGTCCCACTACCCTGTACATGATCATGTGACTTTCCTGTGTTAAACTCTTTATGGCCCTGTTGGATGAAGATATTTCGGATGTCATTTCCTCTTTCTCTTTTTGTTTCATGTCCTCTTCCTGCTTCCCAAAATCAGGTTTGTCTTTATGGGACACCCTGTGGGATACCCATAAATCTGCTGGAGTTGCCCACTTCTTAGGATCTATCTCCTTAGAGACAGCCAGGTGCTACTTAGGCTCAGGGGAACATGAGGCAAAAATATGTTCCAGCATAACCAAGTGGATCATGACGTCAAAAGTGGTGACCTTATAACCTTCCACCCAACCAGTCACGTTTTTTAAAGATTCAGTAACATATGTGACCCAAGTACTACCTTCTCTAAATCTTTTCAAGTATTGGGCAGGTGTCTTCCCACACATCACGATCATGGTTTGCTTCAATTTTGCAAATTCTCTTCTCTCAGTCTTTGACATTTCCCTAATGGCACAGCAGCCAGAGTGGGGGCCGTCTACTGAGTAACAATGCAATCTTATCAGAATCTACTACTTCTTGTACTTCACCGGCATACTCATGCGCAGTCAGCTAGTTCATGGTGTCATTTTTCTCATCATACACACTGAGCAGATCTTTAGGACATCAAGGATGTGGCGAGGGACCAGAACCATTCCAGACGCTCTGGAGGAGATGTTGGCAGCTTGAAGCTTAGCAAGCTCCAACTGATGTTCCCTATCTTTATGTTTCTGCCCCTTTTCCATCTCCAGCTTAGTCATGTTAAACTCAAGTTCTTTCTCTCTAAGCCTAAGCTTTGGTCTCTGGAGTTCTAACACAACCGCAGCCTCAGAAGAAACAGATGGCACATTGGATTGAACATCATCCTCCTCAGCCTCTCTCTTAATGATAGCAGCAACAGCATATCATGCCTGTTACTGGGAGCCGCCCCGCGCCTTCTGCACTATCATAGGACGGGAGGTGCATAATTATACTTTCCTGCCAATCTACAATCTTTTGTATCACCTCATTTCTTGTGCCAGAGGTAGTGATACCTCTTTCTGCACACAGCCTTCTTAACGTTTCAGACTTAGAAGCACCTAAGGTAATAGCAGTGAATGATTCCATTGTATAGGTTTAGCGGGTGGTTTACAATTACTAGCTAAAAAAGTCACTGGGCCTCATTACGAGTTTGGAGGTAGCCATGCTGTTTTTAGCGGCATGGCTAACCCCAAACCGGGTACCAGGTCTGGGTTCCAGAAATAGGGAATTACCGGGCCATGCCGACTTTGGCGGGCCCGGTAATTCCCATTCTCGGGACCCAGACCCGGTACATCCCCATTCCCATTTGAGCCCCTGTAGGGCTCAATGGGAATGGGGAGGATGCTAACAACGGGCCTGTTAATGACAGGCCCGTTGTTAGCATCGTGGTCTGCTAGCGGGTCCCGCTAAGGACGTCTGGTCTGACCAGACATCCTTAGGGGCACCCGCGAGCAGACCTTGTAATGAGGTGGTAGAGTGATAACTCTACCGCACTCGTTGTAATGAGGCCCACGGTGTTAATTTGTAACTATAATCCAGGTACTACACCAATGTTCAACACCAAAGTACCTCAGTTCTTATCCCACCGCTGTACACCAATTAGTAATATACTTGCTGCAATAATAAAATGATACCAAAAGTGGCAACAAAGTGGAAAGACTTAGAGAAACAAAGTTTCTCAGTACTGAGAGGCTGAAGGACATGCCGTTTTCCCATAATGATGAGCGAAGGTCCAGTGGAGTGAAGCTGAAGGCTGTGCTCCTCTGGCAAAAGTTAGGTCAGGATGCTGAAACAAAAGCAAAAAGTTGGGGGTTAAAGGGGTCCACAAATATAGAGGTAAGTTAGTCGTAAGACACATTTTCCCTAACATGAACCTAGTCAGAGAGAATTTGAGGGCATAAACAAACAAAAAAAAACAATTTCCTTCTCAGCAAAACCCAACTCCAGAGATATGTATGTAGTGGACCCACTCTAAGATAATCAACAGCTAAATTGTATTGATCCGAGATGGCCTTACAAATCCAACAAAAGGGATCACCTGAAAACACTGTTTTAAGAAGGAGGAATCTGTGTGTTTAAAACATCCTTTAATACATAAGAAGGAAAGAACCTTGGCATTTTTTTAAGCATGCCTGCACTCACTGGCAGGCATCAACATTTCTGAACTTTTTTTATCACTCGTGTATACCAGTTCTGTAAATGTCTCTGGCCAAGGAGATTCCTGCCACCATGTTTCCAGAAGGGAGGTGCTCGCTTCAGAGTGCATGGCCATGCTCAGGGGATAGCACAATGCAGATGGGGTCTGGAGGCATCCCTGCTGGAAGGCATGAGTGTTCCATCATGTATGTTTCATTTACACCCCTGAAACAGAGGTGCAAATGTAAACAAATGCGTTGGCAATTCACCACCCAGCACTCACGGTGTAGAAGGCTGACCCCAGTGCACCACTCATGTGGGTTTGGTGAATAGGTGAGTGAAGGCACGCGCCTACTCTTACAGATGGATGGAGAGCCTTGCAGCGCACCCTTTGTGCATCTTCCTGAATGCAAGATCTTTTAATGAATAATGGTACCTCTGTCAAAAAAAAGATGCAGTAGGAGACGGTGATGCACTTTACCTATTGCATTTTGCTTCTGTCACTTTTTAGATAATAATGCCGAATAGTTGGACTTCTGTGATGAGAAGTCACATTATTGAGAATTAAATAAATTAAAACCATCACTGTACTTTAATAAAACCCTTGAATTATATTTGGTATTTTAGGTGAATGATAAGTGAAACGTCACTGAGTACTTTATTAAGACAGTTGCATGTATAACCGTGTTTCAGAATAGATAGGAAAACAGATAAGGGGGGTGGGGGGTAATGTGTTTCAATCATAAACTGGAAGAAAGTGCCATAAACACAAAACATTAGCTTCTAAACTATAATAGATACTATGCAGTTTCCAAGTAATTACATTGAATAGTTTAATGAATTAAAAACATGTAGAGAGTGACATGTTTAGAAGAAGTATGGATGTAAAGAGTATTTCTTTTCATAAGAATGATTATAAGCAGAGACACTGCTATATGGGGCAGACTGGGCTGGTAAGATCCGTCCAGCCTGACCCAGATATGCCTGATCTCACCGATAAGCTCCTGAGGACTCCAGGGCATTACAAGTCCTGTCCGCTCCACACAGCAGTTTTTATCGCTAGTAGCACCCCAGGGCTCCATCCGGGTGCTAATAGGTTGTTTTGTACACACCAATTCTCCTTAATTAAAAACTACATTCCAAGATGGCCACAATGAACAATAGTTAGGGGACTAAGTCCCTTTTTTTCTATTTCAAAGGTCGCCATTAGGAAGGAGCATGCCAGACAAATAAGAGTGTTAAATGGAGAAGGGTGTTGGGGTGCAGCAGGATCTCTGGGGGGTGGCCGTGCAATAGGAGATGGAGGATGGAGCAAAGGACCTGGGGCAACCGCGTGAAACAAAAATGACAGTCACCGGGGAACAGCATGCAGGTGACGGAGAGAATGCTGGCGGTTGCTTTCGGACTGCACCTGCATTCCCGGCCATTAGATTGGTCAGATTCTCTCCCCTGGATGCTAAAGACTAATCAAAAGAGCTATATGACCATTTTAGAGGCCAATGTCAAACACAAATACATACAACTTTAAAAAGGTCTCCTATCTCCTGTTTTGACAAAATTATATTTGGGTGATGCTCAATGCAACAAAAAAAGCTAATTAAACGGGGTCTTGCAACGGTTCAGCTGTTCTATGTAAAATCAAGTTTTTAATTAGGTATTCCAGGAATCCCTGGGCAGCATCTAAAGGTCACACAGCTAAATGTAGCTACAGGAGAGGTGCAAAGAAGGTATCTATCAAGCAAAAAGTGTACCATAATAAACTATCAAATTATATCTTGCTCCGAAATAGATTGAACAGGCCCTAGGGAGCAATGTCATGAACAAGGAGTGACTTGGCAGTGGCAAACACTAAAACATGTTTTTAAATCATGAAACAATAATAGTGAAAGTGTTGCAATTGTACATATTGTCTGAATTGTGTAATTTTCCAGTAGATTTATGACTTGAGAACGGTGCCCTTATGACTATTTGGATGTTTTTTTATAGAGTGATGATGGGATAAGTAGTGATCTATCACAGCGAGGTCAGAAAAATATGAACTTTTGCATATTTCTGTGATTTTTAAGTAATTCATTAATACATACGGGTTAAATGAGTGCAGATGACAAAGATAAATCTTGGTGACAAAATACCTTTGTGGATGTTTTTCTGGATCTCACACAAAATCTACATCTTTGGGATGTGACTGCGGAGTGGTAGGAACATGACTTGGAGCGCATTCTTGCGACACAAAGTTATGTGCTTCGAGATATAGCCCTTTTTCCCTTTGTGCACCCCGTCTGGAGCGTGCTGGATACATACATTTTAAGTGACTTGAACATTGAACAACAAAATCTCAAGATTAAAGAACTCACAAAAAAATAGAAGTTTATGCCTGTCTTTCCTAATGACAACATTATTGACACCTTCTATCAAGCAGTGACCAAGGACATTCACAAATTGGCAGATGGTGCTAAAATGCCTAAACATCAGCCAACCTTTAATTTAAGTAAATCAGAACAACTAGCCATGCACAAGTTAGCGTCCAATCAAACTCTAATAATTAAGGAAGCAGACAAAGGGGGAAACATGGTGATCATGAATAAGCAAGATTACATTACAATGGCCCTTACACATCTTAATACAGCAGGCTGTTATCAGGCCTTACCTACCAACCCCTTAAAGATTTGAAAGTGACAGTGAGCACACTGATAAACAAGTGGCACTCCAGAGGCATCCTGACAGATGTAGAAAAACAATAGCTAACAGTGGAAGGACCAATTATGCCGACTGCCTGTTTCCCTCCTCAGATAAACAAAGCATTTGCAAATATCCCAGAAGTTAGGCCTATTGTCAATGGGGTTGGAGGTATATTAGAACAAATTTCCATCTATATCAATGCATGCTTATCACCCCTGGTTGTTCAGACACCAACCTTTGTGAGAGATACTATGCATATTTTACAGATTATTGAGAATTTATCATTTTGTTATGTTACTTTGCATTTATATTGCGCCTTATGTATCATTGGTATGATCTCAAAGCGCTGGTAGGTTGAACGCCCTCGGGAACCGTAGTTCAAGTCAGTTGAGAGAAAGAGAGAGAGTTGTAAGGCACGTGGGTGCACCGGATATGTGTGCAGCTGGTGTGGCACTTGCATGATAGCTGCTTCTTAGCAGTAGGTGGGGTGTTTGGGAGGTCAGGAATATGTG
The DNA here is from genome assembly GCF_040938575.1 of Ambystoma mexicanum. Taxonomy (NCBI): domain Eukaryota; kingdom Metazoa; phylum Chordata; class Amphibia; order Caudata; family Ambystomatidae; genus Ambystoma; species Ambystoma mexicanum. The sequence continues at coordinate 243,147,668 of NC_090928.1, read as the reverse complement.
TTCATTCTGGAGGGTTGACACCCAGACTGATTTCTGGCTGCGTTAGGCCTGAGGAGACAATTAGGCTAGCGGTGTGTGCTCTGCTAGCTGTGCTTAATTAGGATGTTGAGGAGTAAGAGGCAGGTGTTAGTATGAAAACAGCCATACCGAATTTGTCATAGTATCGCTGGGTTCTAGTTGAGTGGTGCTGTGTAGGAGAGAGTAAGCGTGGTAGTGTGATATGGTGGTTTTCAGTAAGGCTGTTCCATCCACTCTGTCCGTTCCATCCACTCCATCCATTCTGTCCATTCCGTGTGCTCCATCTGTTCCATGTACTCTATCCGTTCTATCCACTCTATCCGTTTCATCCACTCCATCGGTTCCATCCACTCCATCCGTTCCATCCACTCCATCCACTCCATCCATTCCATCCGATCCATCACTCCATCCGATCCATCCACACTCCGTCCGATCTATCAGATCCATCCACTCCATCACTCCAATCGATCCATCCACTCCATCCTTTCCATCCACTCCATCAGATCTATCCACTCGATCTGTCCCATCCGCTCTATTCGTTCCATATACTCCATCCTTTCCATCCATTCCATCTGTTCCATCCACTCCATCTGTTCCATCTACTCCATCTGCTCTATTCATTCCATCTGTTCTATCCGTTCCATCCACTCAATCTGTTCTATCCACTTTACCTGATCCATCTACTCCATCTACTACATCTGTTCCATCCACTCCAATCCGCTCCATTCGTTCCATCTGCTCCATCTGTTCTATCCATTCCAACTTTCGTTCAACTCCTTCTGTTCCATCCACTCCTTCTGTTCCATCCAATTCTTCGGTTCCATCCACTCCTTTGGTTCCATCCACTCCATCCATTCCATCCACACTATCTGTTCCATCATTCTACTTGTTTCGTCCACTCTACCTGTTCCACCCACTTCATCTGTTCCATCCACTTCATCCCTTCCATCCACTTCATCCCTTCCTTCCACTTCATCCCTTCCATCCACTTCATCCCTTCCATCCACTTCATCCCTTCGGTCCGCTTCATCCCTTCCGTCCACTTCATCCTTTCCATCCACTTCGCCCCTTCCATCCACTTCATCTGTTCGATCCACTTCATCTGTTCCATCCACTTCATTCATTTGATCCACTTCATCCATTCCATCCACTTCATTCGTTCCATCCGTTCCATCCACATCATCCATTCCATCCCCTTCCTCCGTTCCATCCACTTCATCCATTCCATCCGCTTCATCCGTTCCACCCACTTCATCCATTCGATCCACTTCATCCGTTCATCCATTTCATCCGTTCCATCCACTTCATTCATTTGATCCACTTCATCCGTTCCATCCACTTAATTCGTTCCATCCACTTCATCCATTCCATCCCCTTCATCTGTTCCATCCACTTCATCGGTTTCATTCACATCATCCATTTCATTCACTTCATCCGTTCCATCCATTTCATCCGTTCCATCTACTCCGTCCGTTTTATCCACTCTCTCCGTTCCATCCGCTCCATCCGTTCCATCCACTCCATCCGTTCTATCCACTTCATCCGTTCCAGCCACTTCGTCCCTTCCATCTGATTCATCCGTTACACATACTGCATCCGATTCATCCGCTTAATCCGTTTCATCCACTGCATCCATTTTATCCGTTTTATCCACTGCATCCGTTTCACCTATTGCATCCGTTTTATTTGTTTCATCCATTTCATTTTTTTCATCCATTTAATTCGATTCTGTTTAGTTTATCCATGTTAATTTACACTGGCAGTTTTAGTTTTCCACTTTTCACGATCGGGTCTTGATGCTTTTTTGATTCAGCAACCTTGGGTTACTGTTTATTGTTGCTGTTTACACTGTTTGTGTTAAGAGTCGATTCTTAGGGGAAGAGCCACGTTTTCAGTAAATTGCGGAAAGACATGAGGTCTTCGGTGAGTCGGATGTGGGGTGGAAGTGAGTTCCACAGAGTGAGGGCTAGGGCTGAGAATGATGATCCACCTAACCTAACTGAGTTGGTTTTTGTTATCACTAGGAGGCGGGCAGAGCTTGATCTTAGAGTGCGTGGTGGATGGTAGGGTCTTAGTTTGTCCTGTTGCTATTGAGGTCCGGTTTTATTCATTGCTCGTTGCGAGATGCATAAGGTTTTGAAGGTCACCCTTCGGCAAACCGGGAGCCAGTGCAGAGTTTTGAGAGACGGTGAGGTGTGATCCCTTGGGCCAAGTGCTAGTAGCAGTTTGGCTGCAGCATTTTGTGCTCTTTGTAGTTTAGTAAGGTGGCACGCATGGACTCCGAGGTAGAGGGAGTTAGCATAGTCTAGTCTTGACATTACAGTTGATTGGACCGCAGTGAGTCTGTTGGGAAAGGAGAGGTATGGAAAAATGCGCCTAGGAATTTTGAGGTGGTAGTGGCAGAGACGTTGTTGACTTGATGCGAGAGGGTTAGGTCAGAGTCGAGAGTGCATCCAAGGTTTTTTACTGAGGTTGAGGTTGTCAGGGAATTGCCCATTGCAGGTGGCCAGGGTAGAGGGTGCAGAAGAAGTTTGGTGTTGCCACACACCATGATTTCGGTTTAGGAGAGGTTTAAAAGGAGATGGTTTGTGGTCATCCAGTAGTCAATGTCAAGGAGGCAGGCAGCGAGGTTGGGTTGGCAGCTGGGTTTTGAGTTAAGGAGTTTTAGGATTAGTTGGGTGTCGTTGGCGTAGTTGTAGCACAGGATATTGTGCGAGCTGATTATTCGTGGGAGGGTGGACATATAGAGGTTGAAAGGGAGGGCTGATAGGCACGCTCCTTGTGGAACTCCGGTATCGACTGGTCGGGGCGAAGGTAAAGGTGGAGAGTAGGGTTATTTGGTTCCTATTGTAGAGGAAGGATGCTATCCACTTGAGAGTGTTTCCACTGATTCTAAGGGAGTGGAGACCGTCAAGGAGGTTTGAGTGGTTGATTGTGTCAAAGGCGGCGGATAGGTGAAGAAGGATTAGTGCACCGCATCCCGCAGAGTTGCAGTGTTTTTAAGGTCATCCCAGATTGAGGCTAGAGTGGTTTCGGTTCCGTTTCACGGTCTGAAACCTGTTTGAGCGGGGTCTAGGAGATTGTTGGCTTCGACAAAGGCATTTAGGTGGGAGTAAGCGGTTTGGTTGATGACTTTAGCAAGGAACCTGGTGTTTGAGATCGGGCAGTAGTTTTTTGGGTCATGAGGGTTGAGGGAAGGTTTTTTTTAGAAGAGTCTTGACATGAGCAGTTTTGAACGCGTCGGGAAAAATTCCTGAGGAGAGGGAGTCATTTATGATGGTTCTTGCGTGTTCTACTGAGCAGGTAGATGCAAATATTTCTTTGAGGGTTGAGGCTGGGCAGGGGTCTAGCGGGGAGCTGGATGGTTTGCGGGCGGAGAGAAGTTTGAGAAATTGGTCAGTTGATATTGGTGTGAAAGAGTCGAAAGTCAGGTGGGTTGCAGTTGCAGGTGGTGGGTTGGCGGGTGGGGTGGGTGGATTGTGTGGTGGGTGCAAGAGGGCCAGTTTGTTGATTAGAGAATTTGTTCTTCCAAGAGCAGTGGTGTGGAAGTGGAGAGAGACTGAGTCACAGAGTGATTGAGAGAGGCTCGATTGGGTGGTGGTACATGATGGTTTGGTGAATTCAGAGATGATTTTGTGGAGTTCTTTGCTAGGGTTTTCACAGTTCAGGATTCAGGAGTTGTAATGGGCTTTTTTTGCTTTCCGGATTTCGGCTTTGTAGTGGCGATGGTGCCGGGCCAAGGTGGATCTGCTCAGGGTGGTTATGACTTTCTGCCATTTGCGTTCGAGGGATTTATATAGTTGTTTTGCGGTCTTCAGTTCTGGTGTAAACCATCTAGGAAAAGGGCCCTGGGGAGCGGATGATTTGCAATTGGGGGTGAGCGGGATTAATGAAGTATTGAGCCATGAGTCAAAGGCGTCAGAGGTTAAGTGTTCATTGCGAGGGCGGTTAGGATGAGGAGACTGAAGGAGCGCGTTAGCCAGGTCGGGAAGGATTTTTAGTTTCTTCCAGCATTTGCATAGATTTGGAGGTTCTGGTTCTAGTACGGGGAGGGAGGCGGGTGAGAGAATGCTGAAAGGGACAATGAAGTGATCGGACCAGATGACATGGGTCAGGGGATTTAGATGTATCTGGTCATGGGAGCGGAAGATGGCATCAAGGGTGTGTCCTTTACAATGAGTCGGCCCGTTTATGTGGGTACGGAGGTTGATCGTGTCTAGGCAGTCGACCAGAGAGTGGGTCATTGGGTTGGTCGGGATGTCGAGCCAGATATTGAAATCTCCTAGAAGAGTGAGAGTGGGATGGTTTAATTGGATGGTGGCTATCGAATCGCAGAGGTTGCTTGAGAATTGTCTGCCGTAGCCAGGAGGTCTGTAGATGATTAGGAAGCTGTGGGAGAATGTTGGGGGGAGGGATAGTTTGAGGATAAGCAATTCGCAGGAAGGGATGGTTGCCTGGTTGTCAGCGATTGAGGCGGAGAAGTGTGACTTGAAGGTGATTGCTACTCCTCCTCTAGAGGGTCGGTTAAGAGGGATGAGGGAGTAGTCTGGGGGGAACGCTACATTGGCGATAGGGGCAAAGTCGTCGGAGAACCAAGTTTCGGTGATAAAGACTAGGTCTGATTTGTCTGAGGTGAGGAGGTCAAAGATGCTGTGTTTGTTTCTTGCTACAGATTGGGCATTAAAATCTCTTACTGGTCCCGCTTGATGTGAGGCCTTATATACGTCAATTGACCATTATAAAGCAATTGAAAGTATCAATTATATATAACGGAAAGATTCAGCTTCGTACTATGAACATATTGAAATGCTCAAAGACTTATTGTTGTGCACGCTCAAAAACAATGTGCTCCTACTTAGCAATGTTTACTATAAACAGTTAATATGGATAGCCGGGGGGGCTAGCTTTGCGCCAGCCCTGGCTAATATATTCATGCACCATTATGAACAAGAATGTGTATTCTCTAATTCATATGTTTTACCATTCATTCATGTATGGAAATGTTTTATAGATAATGTGATTATGGTATGGTCTGGCGCTGTGGAATGTTTGCTTGAGTTTGTGAAATTTCTTAACACCAATGATTGGGTAATTGAGTTCACGTACACCTTCAGTGACACTTGCATTGACTTCTTAGATTTAACAATCTCTATGACTGATAAAGGGTGTGAGAACAAAACATTTTGTAAGAGCACATCAGTCAGTGCAACGTTACACGCTGACAGCTGTCACAAAAAGTCAGTGATCTAGAATATTCCAAAAGGGGAACTCATCAGGGCTAGAAGGAATTGTTCTATCGTTGTCGACTTCAAATTGGAGTGTGAATTGATTAAGAAGAAATTCTTAGCAAGAGGATATGAGAATATAATTCTGAGTAAAGCTGAGAAACAAGTGTGTAGTATGAAGAGAGCTGATTTGCTTACTCCTAAATTACGTGACAAGACTACTCAATCTAGCAAATTGAGACTTATCACTAGGTACAATGTTGACAGCCAAAAGATATACATGATTGTTAAGAGACACTGGCACCCGCTCCAGCTGGATAAAGTTATCAGCAAATGGTTTGATCCAAAAACAAGCTTTATATACAGTAGAGCAAGCACATTGAAGAACATATTATGTCCTTCAATTATGTCCAACGCCCGGGCACACAAACATGGCTTCATAAGGCACAAAACAATGGATATTCATAATGTGGGAGTTGCTCAATGTGTATCTATGCTTTGGAAACCAGGATTGTGGATTTTGGAACATTGGGTATCCATCATGTAAAATCATTTATCAATTGTAATTCCACATTTGTTGTTTATTGTATCATTTGTCTGTGTGGCTTACACGATTAGACCTCTTAAAATTAGAATGAGAGACCATTTGTCAACAATAGCCAAGCAAGAGGCAAAATATCCACTAGCCACACATTGGCAAAATACCCATCAAATGGACAATAAGAAGGATAGTAAATTTGTCGGTATGGTCTCATTACCCCAGAGAGGGGGCAATCTTCTGTTGCAATGAAGACAATTAGAAGATAGGCCTATCTGTCAATACAGGACAGCCTTTTTGGGGCTGAACACAGATCATGAATTGTCTGTATTCTTATGAAGCACCCTCCTTTTCAAACCCCCCCACACTTTTTCACCTTATATTGAGAAGCACACTCTTGTGCAGCAACATACGCCATCAGTAATGTTTGTTCAAATAAGACTTTCTAGCACTGTATTTAATCAAACTATGTTTTTTTTTACGTTAGGTAATTAGTATAATGGCTAATTCCCCTTACAGCAGTTTACAATAATAATGTTTGGATCCAATGTCAGTGTCCCTTATAACAGCAATGTTACGGTTCATATTATATTGACAATGACTTAGAGTATTGTTCAACCATATGCAGTATGTTGGAGTGGTGGATGTGATGTGCCAAACTGGCTACGACCGCATAAGTATTGTTTAAATCCAATGTGCGATATTAGACAGCGCCATATTAGCAATCAGTAGCTTTAATTATGTTTCGTCACTTTCGGGTCCAGCCACATACTACTATTATAGTGTTTATCCTGAGGTTTAGCGGATGGCATAACCTTGTAAAATAACTACAAAAACACAACTCTACATATAGAAAGTGTGGGCTGTACTTTTTGGATTAGATAAGTGCTTGTAATGCACATCGAGTTTTAAAATGCTTGGTTTAATGAGGAATCATGAGCGTAAGCACCAGTCACGTAATTGAAATTAGTCAGGCACCCACATATTTTTAACACAGTATGTCAATAGAATTTGTATTGGCCTATGGTTAACTATCCTCATGTTTCCACTTTTGGTTTGTGCACTTATACAACATATTTATGTATTTGGCAATATGACAAATGTGGTATACCTTCAGCCTCAGAGGAAGAGCGTTGGCTCGAAACACGTGTCAAGCTGATCTTCAGTTCATTAAATCATATGCAACTAACGCATGGACGTCATTGATTTGTGTGCAGTGTGAATGTAAATTGTTCAACTAATCTTTAGAGACTCCACAACACAGCAGCATTAGACATGAAGTACATGTGCAGTCTGCACTGCATCACACAAACACACACTTGAATACACGAAGAACACGAATGTACAGTTCTATAGTTAGAGGACAGATACATATACATACTGTCATTGCTTTTATTATTTTGTCATTAGCCAAATGTAGTAACGCAGAAACCGCAAGGCACAAGGGATCCTGAGCAAGCTTGCTGATGCTTAAAGCCAATTATCATGTGGACATACAGGAGTATATATGGAATCTGATCAAACCATGTATAGCTAACCCACAGGAACAGTAGCATAACATGGACAACGTAGAAACCACATTATAAGGTTTAGGAACATTACAGCAGGCCTCAAATCATTGAGCAGGAGACAAGCTGAGCGGATTCAAGCTGGACAGAGAGCAAGACACGTAAGACAGGGCCCACAGCCAAGGTCAATAGATACAAAGACATTCCAGTCTCCAGACGACAAAGCGACCAGCTGCAGGAAAACGGAATAAATACTCATAATTAAGAGCTGCAGAACTCAACTTTGTGGTCTCTAAACACATGCAACAGCCGAATGGAACAATGGACAATCTTCCAGGGTGGGAAAAAGAAGCCAGTGCCAGAAGTAGCAATGGACGAGAACCAATGGTAAGCCCGCTACTCTGCAACAATGCTATAGTTAGTAAATTGGGGATGGGACAGGCCAGCCACCTGACATGTAAGAGCCAGTAGAATAACACTTATCGGTGACCATATAAGTTATTGGACTCCTGGCGGCCAATCCCACACAGCAATAGGTTTTTGGAGAACGGCCGAGTAATGACGGAGTAGTGACGTAATTTTGTACTAAAACTGGCCTGCGAGCCAGAAGAAGGCGAGACGTACAGGAATCCATTTGTGTTCTTTTATCGATCCCTGTTGGTTTTATTTGTAATTGTTGACTGAGTCCTCCGTGTATACTGGGGGAGGGAGTTAGGCTCTCCAAGTCAGCAGACTTCCAGCATTGCTCTGGCATACCTGGGAGTCTGTCCCAACACCCTTTTCACAGCTTCTCTACTTTCATCTCAAAAATTGGAACAGCAGCTCGCCTCAACCTCCTAAATATTAGGAAAATCAAGCACCTCCTTCCTTCAAACACCGCCAAGCATCTCTTAACCACTTCTATTCTCTAAACTGGACTACTGTGCCAGCATCCTCTTTGGTCTCCCCAACTATGCTTTCCGTCCTCTCGACAAGATCATTAACTTTGATACCAGGACTCTCTTTGAACTCCCTCACTTCATACCTACTTTCTCGTGCTGTCACCAGGCTGGATAGATGACGATGCAAAACAAGGCCAGATTTAAAATATCCAACCTACAAACCTTCTTCTAATCTTTTTTAAACTAGATGTTAACAGCATGTATCTCTTTTCTGCCTGCTTAAATCCAGTTTTCAAAATGTTTTGGAAGATTTCTGAAGATTTTAACAGCCTGTGGAGTTTTCTCTCACTTCCCAATTTTATTTAAAAAAAACAATAAAATAAAATAAATACATTTGGAATCCAGGCTATTTGCACCCTGTTCTATAAATGGAAACGATTAGACGACTCTTATAAAAAATGTGAGTTTAGCAGAATGTGTATGTCAGATTAATTTGAAAAAGGCGGTATGACTTTTCATTGAAAAAAGGCCCTCACTTCGAAACGTGTTTGACTTGGGTGACTGTGTCTCTCTGCTCAGAAATTGGCAATTCATGATACATTTATGAATGTGTCTCTTTGCTGCCTAGTGTACCAGCTAGCTTTCACTTAGAGTGGAATAGTGACCAGTGACCAGATAACTGCATGTCAAAGTGACACCATTTTGCAAGTCCTGTGCTTTCATTTAACAAACTGAAGCATTCTCGGAGTTGTGGTTTTGGTGAACTTCCATTGAAAAAATAGCACTTAGACATTTGATATCATTGTCTTGTAAAATGAAAGCCCACGGCCACTATTACAGAAACTTTGCACCGGTGCAGTGCAACATATTCCATGCCATTTGCATAGGACCCAAAGTTACCCGGAGCAAAAATGCATTGCTTCAAAGGATATTTTTGTACCACAGAAATAATTGCCTGGATCAAAACCCATGCAGAATCGCATCACACTGAATTGATAGAGTTTACGCAATGTGAGTCCTGGACTTTTTTTTCATTGGCAGATCATGACTCATCTGGTCACACTAAGCATGGGGTAATCCACAGCCCAGAACATTACAAAGCGCGGTTGCGCTTCACATGGCCTCCTTTTGTAAATCTAAATGTGAACCTTGGGACTGTAACCTCAAAGAGCGCCATGCTTTTAATATTTAATCGGGTCTCTATAATATAGCCGAGCCAGCCACCGCCGCACATCATTCATTGTTCCGCGAGAATCCTTAAGAAGGCAAGCACGCGATGCTCAAGTCGCTGCAATTCAAATGGATTAAGGTTACCTAGAAAGAAGAAAATCCCAGCATTGTGAGCGGGAAGATCATTTGTGCCGAGGGACTGAAAGGCCTTTGAGAAGATACCAATATATTTGCTGCGGATGTTTGACTATGTTCCCTTTAGTGCCTTCAACTGAGCAAACGAATCTCTTTGTGGGCTGCCCCTTTCAGTTGCTAAAATAATTGTTTGCAAGACTGGTTCCCTTGCTCATAAAACGGCTGTTTGGTCAAAAGCTAATGCGCCACTTCCTCTGCTTCTCAAGTGTTCAGCTTCCCATCAGAAATTCGAGGAGCACCTGGAGATTTGCGCTGTGCTGGAAGCCATGGCGTCATCTACTCTGAGGCTAAGCTTGCATTTTAATGGCGGCGGTTTATAGAACTTTTCCGAATGACGGCCTTCACTCCAGAGAGGGTCGTATGTAGAAACCTGACAGAAACTTTCTGAGTCCTGCATCGCACTGTACTTGCCATTGCTTGCTCTATAGCAGGCAGCCCATGAAAAGTGCCAGGCATCAGTATTAACATCTGAGGTACAGAAAACAAGAGCTTCCCTTAATAAATTATCTAGATGAGAATTTGAAGAGTTGAAAGGCATCGTTCCCTCTCCAGAGTTTACAATGCACTGTCCTGTTCCCATCTCTACATAAAACTTTAAATCCAGTGCAAGGTTTCATAGCCATCACCCCACCCCCCACCCGCACCAGGGCAGAGAACACATTTGGAACTCCTTCCCCTTCCAACAGGGCCTGATAATATGGTTTAAGGGCAGTGGTTTTGTGTTTGTTTGTTTGTTTTATTTGTATGGTGCACCCAACCCAGAGGTATCTGGGCGCCTTTCGATTGCAGGTATACTTTCAACTTAGGTTACAATAGATAGAATAGATATGTACAATGGATTATATGTAAGAAGACAAATACATACAGTACAGTGCAGAAGAAAATACATTAGTAGTCTAGGCAGAGGTTTCATTGCAAAGTCGGGTAGTCAGTCATGTAACTATACATTTAAAAGGCTAGAACTATCTAGTTGGGTCCTTAGCTACAAGACAGTTTATAGTATTATGCCTGAACATAAAAAAGGGTTGGTTCACTCTCAATGAGGGCGGTAGGGTGTTCCATGCTTGTGCTTCCATAACAGGGAAGCTACTTCCCTCTGGATTTTTTTGTTTGAATCTGGGAACGACCAGACAGGATAAATAGACTGTCCTTGTGGGTCGAGAGGTGGATTTTTTGATGATTCTATCAGAGAGATAAAGAGGAGCTGCTTGATTAAGGCATGCATGAGTTAGTGAGAGAGTTTTAAGCATAATTGTGTCTTTGGTGGAGAGCCATTTGCTCTGTCTCCTCAGTTTCGAGATGTGCTCTCTCCTTGGTATTCCAAGTGCTGTTCTGAGCGTGTTATTTTGCAGAATTTGGATTTTATTAGTGATGTATCTGCTCGCCCCCAGGTACAATGCCTTACAATAATCCAGTTTAGAGAGGATGAGAGCTCTAGGCAGAATCGTACAACTTTCTTTTGACATAAAGGGTTTGCAAGCCCTGATCAGTTTACAGGTATATGCTGTGGAGGAGGCCATGACATTAACTTGTTTATCAAGTGTAAAGGCTGAGTCGAGGTAAAAATCTAATGTTTTTACTTCTTTTACCACATTAATGTTGTTCCCATCGATGTTGAAGGAGGTGTATTGTGTGCTGAGTTTGTTGAGGTTAGCTGTGGTTCCGAGTATTAGGAGATCGGTTTTATCATCATTCAGACATAGCCCGAGTATGGCCATCCATTGCTGGATGATAAGGTAGTCTGTAATCACTAGGGCCAGATCCTTGTCGTACTCTCCAGAGAGAGGAATGAGGATCTGGGTGTCATCTGCATAGTTAGTGTAGGCCACACCAGGGCTGGACTAGGAACCAAAAGTGGCCCTGGTATTTCTTTTCCTAAGTGGCCTCTTATTTCACCGAATGAGCGAGCACAGCATGTGAGCTCAACCCTTCTATGAGGGGATTGGGAGTATCCCCTAAGAAAATGTTGAATACAGTTAGTCAAAATTAGGCATTCCTCTCCCCTGCTGATTTCCTATCTGATACTGCACTGGTCAATGGATATCTTCTGATTTTGGGCCCAGGTCCCTGTCTGCCCAGTTTCACACCTGCATTGCCTCCTGGCATCTGGAAATCTGTAACCCTACAGTCCCCCACCTGCACTTTTGGACACCTGCTGTCTGCACTTACCCTTGCGCTTGCCACCTGCTGGCCACACTTCTTGTTATTGTTCTAATCCCATGTACAGCACTGCCCCCTGCCCTTTCCCCTGGCACTTTTCCACTCCCCCCTCCCCTGCACTTGCGCGATCTCAATGTCACTTGGCCTAGTAAGATCATTGTCTCTCTCCTCCCTCTGTTCCCCCTTCCTTGCCTTGTCGCGCCTTGAAACACTTGTGTATAGGTGCGTTACAAATGCCATATCATGTTTTAAACATATATGGATTAAAAAGTCATGCTTTAAATAACACTGTACACCTCTCCCCAGCTCCCCTATCACATAAATTCTCCAAAGTGCTATACACCTTCAACCATGCTTCCCTCCTGCTCCTGCGCCACCAATATCCCACACACCACACATGCCCCCTTACACGTTACCTTGCTTTCACACCACCCATAATATTGCTCCATGCACTGAATACGTTCTCCAGCATCTTTCGAGTTGTCCCTTGCAAAAGTCATCATGAACCCCCTCAAAGACTGCCACTGAATTCCTTCTGATGCACTTGTTCTCCACTCCCATGCCACCAATACCACACAATAACTACACACTTTCCTATGCACATTTCCTCTTTGCCCACCTCCTCGTCATACATATTGCCAGACATCCTTCTTGACCTGTCTACTTTCCCAATACCACAAACACCCCCTCATGAACGACACCCCACAAACATCTGCTGCATACCACTAATACCCCAAAGCGCACTATACAAGCCCTAGTGCCATCAATGCATGGTCAAAAACCTGAAATGATCCCCCACACCCCAGGAATCCCAACATGCATCCACATCTCAAGTCCCGGAGAAGAGGGACACACTTCACAAACATGCGCATATTAACATCATTGGTTTAGATCGGCATACTGTTGTCCAGGGCATCCATCTAGCACTCATAATGGAGGTAAGCACACGTGGGCAGTGCGAGAGGCAGGAGGAGAAGAGAAGATGGCTGGGATCCAGGGGGAACTTTCACTGCATGTGGACATGATGGGCCTGTTTCACAAAGAATTGAAAACGCTTTGGGAATCTGGCCCAGCAACCATTGGTTGATATTGCACTTGCTTTCGGAGAGGGCAACCAACACCAGCACACACATACACTGCCAGGCTCGGACAGGCCTATAGGGCAATGCCGGAAGTGAAGGCCAATCATGCTAGTGTGTGCCAGCAAGTGGTTTACACTAGTAACACTAGCGTTATTGACAATATTTCTTAAGATGCATAATTTGCAAGACCGTTTACCACAAGCTCCCTCCACAGGTACTACAGAAACACTCTGTCACAAGAGGAATTGCATTTTGTGACTGTGGGCCACTTTCTGTTTGTTGCCCGGGCCCTAACCCAGACTGACCAGGGCCAGGTGTGCACAGGAGATCCCCTAATCAGAGTAACTAAAACCTGCTGTAAGCAAGTAAAGAAGAGACGAGAAGCATTAAAACCGCTGCCAGTGGTGCACAACTGGGGCTCATCCCCGCAAGCCGCCATTATGAGAACATTGGGTGTTCCAGGGGCCCACGTCCCATATTACCCAGAGACTCACCTGAAAAAGTGGTTCAGAGAAGCATGTCCCCCTAGTATTAATGGTCCCGGAGGGACACACTTCCCCCCAGCATTAATCTCTCAGGATAGTACACATGTCATCCGAAAATAATACTCAATGAGAATAAATGTCTCAGAGTCCCCCAACAGGGTCTGAACTGATCACAATGTGCAAAACGCGCATAAAAAAAACATTGTAGAGGGCCTCAACGATTATGTGAAGTAATTGTCAATTACCCATTGTTAAAATGGTGTGCCTTGGGATATCGCAGAAGACAAAATGATCATGGAATTCTTACAAATCGAGCACTGGCACTAAATTAAGCCCATACCACAGATTGAATTGGGGGTGGGGGGGCGATCACCGAATAAAATGCAACCCATTCCGCAGGGCCCCTCATATTAAATTAGAAGGGGAAGATAGTGGCCTGGCCCTGAGGTCAAACACCTGCTTCTAGGCAGACAGGGTGGGTGCGGGTAGCAGATGTTTTAATTTTAGCTAAATTCTATCAACGTCTTCACCCAGAAGAATGGCGAATGGCAAATACTCACCCCTCCACCCTCCCACGATTGCCCAGCAACTTGATGTGGCTCATTTTGCAAATGCTTTTTCCCCTGAAGTGCGCACTTTTTTGCAGCAATTCTCCCGAGTCAAAGAATGTGCGCTTCGTTTGCGTTTCCATAATTACTGTAACATTATTTCTATGGTAATTAGGGTAACTGTTTGCCCGGAAACTGCGCCTACAGCATATACATAGAGGGGTAAAAACAGGGGCACATCAATCGACACAAGGAAAGTGCAGTCTTTTACTTTGAGCAAGCTATTGAAGGCCACTTTTTTACAGAAAGTGACAGCTGTTGGCCCAGTCAGAAAGAACCAATAAAACAAAAAAAATAACCTGTCTCAATAAACATGTTCACTTCATAAATCTAGTAGCATGCTGACTAAAGTAGGCCTTACTTACATATAGTACCATAACTGTTGTTTTAAAAAAAATTGGGCCGATTCACAGAGCATTTTCTACTGGGAGTACACCATTATAAAACGCTTGTGAATCAGGCTCAAATATGAAGGGTGCCGGCACTGATCAGTGTTGCCAATCTATGTCTGTTAATGGCCACTGACCTACCCCCGAGCCTTATGCGCCTCCTAATTAGGCAAATATAAACCTAACATGCTGCACCCTGCAACTAGTCTGGCAGTTTCTTCTTAAGTAATGGGCGCTGTGCACAATTATGCAAGGCACAGTACAGACTGCTACTGCCCCATCTCCATTTTTTAAATACTGGCACTGGGCTCCTTCCACAAACTGACCGTCATTCCTCCTTACTATCATTGCACCAGCCCTCTACATAAATCTAGTGGCACCCAGGTAATGTTTTATCCTTCTATCAGAACATCAGCGTGCAGGCAGCCGACCTGGCAATAGCGGAGCCTCTAAATGTATAGTCCAAAATAGCAAAATGTATGCGATTGCTAAATAGGTTATATATTTAGCAATCGCACGGATTCGCACCTCACCTGAAAATCAAATGATTTTAGCTGGCCTGCCGCCTGAGCACTCTGCTCGTCTTGTCTGAGCACTAACAGAGACAGGGTCAGCACTGTTGCTCGGGCTGTGCTCTGCTCCTGCGCAATGTCCACATCACGTGATGTGAGCACAGACAGCAGACAGTCTGTGGCTGCAGCAGGGGCACGTGAAGTTTGTTGTTTTCCGGGCTGTACCCCTCACAAAAGCGTTGAAGAAAAGAAATGTACTAGCCAAAGCCAGTGTGTTAGCGAACTACCCAGGCTGACTTAGATGTTTGTTCGTATCCTTCCCCAAGGACCAGGACGTCACAACAAGCTAGAAAAGAGGCCCTATTCCCCGAGGCCTACCGGGGAAAGTCCCGGGTTCCCAGTGGGCCAGTACTGCCCTGGGCGACACCCAGATGGTCTAGGTCGTCGAACAATGGCTTTGTAAATATATTATACATTGTTGGAGAGACACAAGAACCTTGCGGCATACCACAGGTTAATGGGATGTGATCAACAGCAGCTAGGGGAGAGAAGACTCTCATATTCCTGTTGTTCAAGAAGGATTTAATCCAGGTGATAGCATCTTGTGAAAAGTGCGCCACTGAGGCAAGATGTTTACAAAGTACTTTGTGTGATCCACCAGATAGAAGGCGGCAGAAAGATCGAGGAGCAGTAACAAGGGTATTTTTCCTTTATCTTTAAGTTCATCGATCAGGGTTTTTAGATCTATCAGTGCCGTTTCAGTACCGTGTTGTGGCCTGAAGCCAGATTGGCAGACTC
Organism: Ambystoma mexicanum; assembly: GCF_040938575.1. Classification (NCBI taxonomy): domain Eukaryota; kingdom Metazoa; phylum Chordata; class Amphibia; order Caudata; family Ambystomatidae; genus Ambystoma; species Ambystoma mexicanum. Next base: position 243,132,099 of record NC_090928.1, on the reverse strand, counting down.
CAATGAGGTGAAAGGTCTCTAGGTGCTCCTGTATTTGGATGTAATCCACTTTGTCTAGGATCTTGAGCAAGAATGGTACAGTAGTGATCGGCCTGCAATTAATGGGAATAGTAGGGTCCAATGATTGTTTGTTCAAGAGGGCTAAGACCGAAGACTCCTTTAGGTTACTGGGAACAGTTCCAGGTGCAAACGAGGCATTGATTAGTTTGGAGATAAAAGGCGCCAGGTCTCTGGCGGCTTCTTTAAGTAGCTGAGCCGGGCAGCTATCTCCTTGACACCTGGAGGGTTTGAGGGAGGCAATGATTTCTTCTACCTCATGGATGGAGACTTGTGAGAAGCTGAAATAGTGCAGCGAATTGCTGGAAGGGACCGGAGTTGTATCGGGCTTGCCTATGTTAGGTAGATCAGCTTTTCTGTCTGCAATTGTATTCTGGAGGAGGGAGATTTTATTCACTGTGGCGTTCTGGATATTAGTACAGCAGAGTTTGTCCTTCAGACACTCGTCTGTTTGCGGTATAGGCGCTTCCATTTCTCTTAGAATGGTGAAAAGCTCCTTGGTACTTGAACTCGCTTTATAAATCCTCTCATTATAGGATTCCTGTTTGGTACGTATAATTTCTTTTTTATAGAGGGCAGCTAGGTTGATCAGGTTTGTATTATTTTCCTCAGTAGGTATTAGTCTCCAAAGGGATTCTAGTTTTATTTTTTTCAGCTCTCAAGGATTTTAGTTGCGGAGTGACCCATGAGTTCAGATGAGCTCTGGGTTTACTTTTCCGCATTTTGAGTGGAGCAATTACATCTAGTGCTTTAGTCATGGTAGCGTTGTACACATCTACTTAGCTGTCTGAACTTGTTGAGTTTGGCAGTGAATTGAGGGTGGGCGTGATGAGTGGTATGATCTTATCTACGGTAATGTTTTTTTTGTTCCTTGTAAGAAGTGGAGGTGCTATTAGATTGACTTTAGAGGTGGAAATATTAGCAGATAGGGTAAAGGAGAGAAGGGAGAGAAGGAAGTGATCTGTTCAAGTTTGGGGAGTAATAGATATGATAGAAGCTATTGTATTATAAAGTGTGGGGAAACGCATGAGCCTCGTGGGACACCACAAGTAATGGGGATGGGATCTGCTGCTGCCACAGGGGAAAAGACCCTCATGGTTCTGTTGGCCAGGAAGGACTGTATCCATGTGACAGCAGAAGGGGAGAAATGAGCAGCAGAGGAGACGTGGTTACAGAGTATTTTATGATCGACCAAGTCGAAATCTGCTGAGAGGTCTAGGAGGAGTAGGATAGCAGCCTTACCCTTGTCTTTAATGTCGTCGATCTGACTTTTGAGATCAACAAGGGCCGTTTCTGTTCCATGCTGAGGTCGAAAGCCAGATTGACGCAGTCCCAGTAATTGGTTGGATTCAAGATAATTCTGGATTTGCAAGTAAGCAACTCTATCCAGGATTTTTAGCAGGAAGGGAACGGTGGTGATAGGCCTTTAATTAGTAGGAATGGCTGGGTGCAGGGTCTGTTTTTTTAGAAGAGGGAGGACCCATGACTGTTTCAAATTGTTAGGTACTGAGGTGGTAGAGAATGATACGTTTATAAGTTTAGAAATAAATGGGGAGAGGTCTCTTGCGGCATCTTTTATAATCTGTGCGGGACAGCTGTCCCCTTTACAGTTTGACGGTTTGAGAGAAGTTATAATTTTTTGCACTTCTAGTGCGGTTACCTTTTTGTTGGTATTGGACGTGGTAGGTGATCTAGGGGTGGGTAGGTTACTGTTGGAGAGTTGTAGTCTTTTACTTTCAATTTTCATTTGCAGGCCGGTGATTTTATTCACAAGGGCGTTTTGGATGCTGGTGCACCATAATTGATCCTTCACAGACATGTCCATAGGTGGATTGAGGTTTTCTAGCTCCTTCAAGATAGTAAATAATTCTTTTGTATTGGAGCTAGCATTGTTTATTCTTACATTATAGGCTTCCTTTTTGGTGCAAATTATTTCTTTTTTATAGAGGGAGGATGCATTGGTGAGATTAATTTTGTGTTCCTCAGATGGATTCATTTTCCACAGGGTTTCCATTTTAGTTTTCTTATTTCTTAGTATTTTAAGTTCCGGTGTGTACCAGGAGTTAAGATGGGCTCTAGGTTTACGTTTACGTAATTTTAAGGGGGCAATGATGTCAATGGCTTTGGACATGGCGTCATTGTAGGTGTCTACAAGTACGTTAGAGTCCGATGTGTCAGGGATCATGTTAAGGGTAGGTAGACCCAATGGAATGAGGGTTTCTACGGTAATGTTACGCTTATTTCTAGTCAGACAAGCTGGTGCCGGGGGGAACTGTATGTGGTTCGGGTTGTTGGTGCTAATATCAAATGAAAGTAGGAGATGGTCAGTCCATATGAGGGGTTGGGGGTCCTTACAGGTGATGTAGCAGTTGTAGGCAGCTAGCCAGTCTAAGGTTCTGCCCTTCTGATGCGTAGGTAAGGTGATGAGTTGAGTGTAGTTGTGTTCACAGAGGGCATTAGCAAGAGAAGATGCAGGGGTATCGTGAGGATCATTGTAACCCAGTTTAAAGTCATGTAGGATAATATTCTGTGAGAGAGGTTTAGATTTCTCTGCTATGAGGGAGGTTATATCTTCCTCGAAGGTCCCTGTTGGGCCAGGGGGCCTGTATATTAGTTCCAAGGTGATAGTGGTCTTAGGTGAAGTTTGTATTTTAATGGAAAGGTGTTCACATGAATTTAGTATGGGGACGGTGACAGATCTAATATCAAGCGAGGATTTGAATATGAGAGCTACCCCTCCTCCACGAGCATTGGGTCTGTCGGCCCTAAGGATGGAGTAGTTGTCAGGAACCGCAAGGGTTAGGTAGGGACCTGCTGCTGCATGAAGCCAGGTTTCTGTGGTGGCAAGGAAGTCCAGGTCTTCTGAACTGATGAGGTCGGCGATTTCAGTAGGGTGAGCAACAAGGGATCTGGCGTTAAGTAAGGCTCCTTTTAGTGAACCGGTGCTTGCATGGCTATTTTTGTTGGTGTCTTTAGTCGTGGGCATAGTTAGTGTTTTACTCGGTAAGGTGAGAAGTCTGCAGCCTAGTCTGTTGTTGCGGTTGGTGATGTTGGGGTAGGCTTTAGGGCGATATTCTGTTATTTTGGGTGAGTTTTGGTTGGTGTCACAGTGGGCATCTTTGGCAAGGTCAACGCGGTTAAGTGGAGGGTGACCTGGAGTGACGCCAATTTTTGCAGTATGGTCTATAGGGGCACTGTGGGGAAGGGAGGCAGGCTGGGCAGGAAGGGTGTGGGGCAGGGAATGGGGTGATGTCTAGGGCAGCCAAGCTTGGCTAGACCATTGCTAAATGGGATGTAGCTGCTTCTACTACAAGGCGTGTGATTAGGCATGACACAGAAGGGGAACATGATGAGGATGAGCCAGGCTGGCATAGTTCAAGGCAATGGGAGGGCGTGAGTACAGTAGCTAGATTGGAGTTGTGTGTAAACTGGCAAAAATGGAGCAGACAACAAGCTGGTTAGGGTAGCAGCTAAGCACAACGCACGTGCACAGTGGTCAGTGAGTGACCATAGGGCACAATACAATTGCACAGTGGTCAGTAAGTGACCATAGGGCACAACACAATTGCACAGTGGTCAGTAAGTGACCATAGGGCACAACACAATTGCACAGTGGTCAGTGAGTGATCATAGGGCACAACACAATTGCACAGTGGTCTCTGGTGACCCTAGTGTACAGCACAGTTACATTAGGCACAGGGAACATCATACTAGGCAATGCAGAAACACAGATTGGCAAGGTGCAATTTTGGCGCGGGGCACTTAAAGGCTAGGCAATGCAAAAACACACATAGGCAAGGTGCAATTTTGGCGCAGGACACTTAAAGGCTAGGCAATGCAAAAACACACATAGGCAAGGTGCAATTTTGGCACAGGGAACTTCTAGGCTAGTCAGTGTAACCTGGTAACAGTAATAGATTCAAATGAATGAAGTTATTTAAACAATGGGAGTAGGTCTAAATCTGGTGGACACAGTGATGCTACGAGTGCATGTGACTAGTGAAGCAGTGATGGTTCAGCTAGGTGTTATGGTCCTCTGTGAGGGTTAATCATACAGCAGTAGTAACGGAGGTTAGTTTCATCATTGTGGGGACAATAGCTCGTAACAACAAAACCGGAAAGTGGCAGCAATTTCACAAAGTTCATATAGGCAGTAACTTCAACAATAGTTAGACGGTTGTGATCCTGGTGGATGCAGCATATGCCTTGACTTCGTGATAGTGCATCGGGTGATGGTGCCTCAGGGATCCAGATGCGTGATTTGGGCAGACTACAGTCTTAGGTGGTAAAGGCAGAGTGTTATGCCATGGGTCAGTGCAGTTAGGTGGCGGAAAGGGTGGCAGTAATGTTTTAGCAAAGCAGGCGTGATTTCACAGATCGAGGGGCAGGGTAGGCAGGATAAGGCAAGTGTGACTTACCAGTATTGGGTGGCAGCGCTGGGTGCCCAGAGCCCATACGGCCCCAGACAGGCTCACGACAGGCACTGTGCCTTTGTATGGGTGCCTTCGTTTCGAGCCGGCTCGAGCTCGAGGCTGTTTTTATAAATTATGATTTTCCCTTTTTTCCAAGGAAGTCAAATCTGTCTGTTCTTACATACTGCTGTGTTTAAAAATCAGGCTTTTCCCTTTCCTGTAGGGAAGCCGAATCTGTCTGTTCTTGCATTTGCTGTTGTGTTTAAAAATTAGGCTTTCCCCTCTTTTCTAGGAAATTCGAATATGCCTGTTCTTGAATTTGCTGCTGTGTTTATAAATTAGGATTTTCCCCTTTCTCTAGGAAAGTCTCGTCTGTCGTTTTTGCATTTGCTGCTGTGTTTAAAAATTAGGTGTTGCCCACTTTTCTAGTAAAGTCGAATCTGTGTGTTCTTGCATTTTCTGCTGTGTTTGTAAATTAGGATTTTCCCTTTTTTCCACAGAAGTCAAATCTGTCTGTTCTTGCCTTTGATGATGTGTTTATAAATGAGGCTTTTCCCTTTTCTCTCCGAAAGTCAAATCTGTGTATTCTTGAATTTTATTGCTCTCTTTAAAAGTTAGGCTTTCCCCTTTTCTCTAGGACAGTCGAATCTGTCTGTTCTTGCATTTACTGCTGTGTTTAAAAATGAGGCTTTTCCCTCTTTTCTAGGAAATTTAAATGCATATGCTCCGTCATTTGCTGCTGTTTTTATAATTTAGACTTTTCCCTTTTCTCTAGGAAAGTCTAATCCATCTGTACTTGCATTTGCTGCTGTGTTTAAAAATTAGGCTTTTCCCACTTTTCTAGGAAAGCCAAATCTATCTGTTCTTGCATTTTCTGCAATGTTTAAAAATCAGGCTTTTCCCTCTTTTCTAGCAAAGTCGAATATGTGTGTTCTTGAATTTGCTGCTGTGTTCATAAATTAGGATTTTCTGTTTATTCTAGGAAATTCTAATCTATCTGATCTTGCATTTGTTGCTGTGTTTAAAAATCAGACGTTGCCCTCTTTTCTAGGAAAGTCGTATCTGTGTGTTCTTGCATTTGCTGCTGTGTTTAAAACTTAGGCGTTGCCCTCTTTTCTAGGAAAGTCGAATCTGTGTGTTCTTGCATTTGCTGATGTGTTCATAAATTAGGATTTTCCCTCTTTTCTAGGAAAGTCGAATCTGTGTGTTCTTGCATTTGCTGCTGTGTTAATAAATTAGGATTTTCCATTTTTTCTAGGAAAGTCTAATCTGTCTGTTCTTGCATTTGCTGATGTGTTCATAAATTAGGATTTTCCCTTTTCTCTAGGAAAGTCGAATCTGTATGTTCTTGCATGTGCTGATGTGTTCATAAATTAGGATTTTCCCTTTTTTCTAGGAAAGTCGAATCTGTGTGTTCTTGCATTTGTTGCTGTGTTTATAAATTAGGATTTTCCCTTTTTTCCACAGAAGTCAAATCTGTCTGTTCTTGCCTTTGATGATGTGTTTATAAATGAGGCTTTTCCCTTTTCTCTCCGAAAGTCAAATCTGTGTATTCTTGAATTTTATTGCTCTCTTTAAAAGTTAGGCTTTCCCCTTTTCTCTAGGACAGTCGAATCTGTCTGTTCTTGCATTTACTGCTGTGTTTAAAAATGAGGCTTTTCCCTCTTTTCTAGGAAATTTAAATGCATATGCTCCGTCATTTGCTGCTGTTTTTATAATTTAGACTTTTCCCTTTTCTCTAGGAAAGTCTAATCCATCTGTACTTGCATTTGCTGCTGTGTTTAAAAATTAGGCTTTTCCCACTTTTCTAGGAAAGCCAAATCTATCTGTTCTTGCATTTTCTGCAATGTTTAAAAATCAGGCTTTCCCCTCTTTTCTAGCAAAGTCGAATATGTGTGTTCTTGAATTTGCTGCTGTGTTCATAAATTAGGATTTTCTGTTTATTCTAGGAAATTCTAATCTATCTGATCTTGCATTTGTTGCTGTGTTTAAAAATCAGACGTTGCCCTCTTTTCTAGGAAAGTCGTATCTGTGTGTTCTTGCATTTGCTGCTGTGTTTAAAAATTAGGCGTTGCCCTCTTTTCTAGGAAAGTCGAATCTGTGTGTTCTTGCATTTGCTGATGTGTTCATAAATTAGGATTTTCCCTTTTTTCTAAGGAAGTCAAATCTGTCTGTTCTTGCATTTGCTGCTGTGTTTAAAAATGAGGTGTTGCCCTCTTTTCTAGGAAAGTCGAATCTGTGTGTTCTTGCATTTGCTGCTGTGTTAATAAATTAGGATTTTCCATTTTTTCTAGGAAAGTCTAATCTGTATGTTCTTGCATGTGCTGATGTGTTCATAAATTAGGATTTTCCCTTTTTTCTAGGAAAGTCGAATGTGTGTGTTCTTGCATTTGTTGCTGTGTTTATAAATTAGGCTTTTCCCTCTTCTCTACGAATGTCGAATCTGTCTGTTCTAGCATTTGCTGCAGTATTTAAAAATTAGTCTTTTCCCTCTTTTCTAGGAAAGTCGAATCTGTGTGTTCTTGCATTTTCTGCTGTGTTTATTAATTATGATTTTCCCTTTTTTCCAAGGAAGTCAAATCTGTCTGTTCTTACATGCTGCTGTATTTAAAAATCAGGCTTTCCCCTCTTTTCTAGGAAATTCGAATCTGTCTGTTCTAGCATTTGTTGCTGTATTTAAAAATTAGGCGTTGCCCTCTTTTCTAGGAAAGTCGTATCTGTGTGTTCTTGCATTTGCTGCTCTGTTCATAAATTAGGATTTTCCGTTTTTTCTAGGAAAGTCTAATCTGTCTGTTCTTGCATTTGCTGATGTGTTCTTAAATTAGGATTTTCCCTTTTCTCTAGGAAAGTCGAATCTGTGTGTTCTTGCATGTGCTGATGTGTTCATAAATTAGGATTTTCCCTTTTTTCTAAGGAAGTCAAATCTGTCTGTTCTTGCATTTGCTGCTGTGTTTAAAAATTAGGTGTTGCCCTCTTTTCTAGTAAAGCCGAATCTGTGTGTTCTTGCATTTTCGGCTGTGTTTATAAATTATGATTTTCCCTTTTTTCCAAGGAAGTCAAATCTGTCTGTTCTTGAATTTTCTGCTGTGTTTATGAATTAGGATTTTCCCCTTTTTCTAGGAAAGTCTCGTCTGTCGTTTTTGCATTTGCTGCTGTGTTTAAAAATGAGGTGTTGCCCTCTTTTCTAGGAAAGTCGAATCTGTGTGTTCTTGCATTTGCTGCTGTGTTCATAAATTAGGATTTTCCATTTTTTCTAGGAAAGTCTAATCTGTCTGTTCTTGCATTTGCTGATGTGTTCATAAATTAGGATTTTCCCTTTTCTCTAGGAAAGTTGAATCTGTGTGTTCTTGCATGTGCTGATGTGTTCATAAATTAGGATTTTCCCTTTTTTCTAGGAAAGTCGAATCTGTGTGTTCTTGCATTTGTTGCTGTGTTTATAAATTAGGCTTTTCCCTCTTCTCTACGAAAGTCGAATCTGTCTGTTCTAGCATTTGCTGCAGTATTTAAAAATTAGTCTTTTCCCTCTTTTCTAGGAAAGTCTAATCTGTCTGTTCTTGCATTTTCTGCTGTGTTTATTAATTATGATGTTCCCTTTTTTCCAAGGAAGTCAAATCTGTCTGATCTTACATGCTGCTGTGTTTAAAAATCAGGCTTTCCCCTCTTTTCTAGGAAATTCGAATATGTCTGTTCTTGAATTTGTTGCTGTGTTTATAAATTAGGATTTTCCCCCTTCTCTAAGAAAGTCTAATCTGTCTGTTCTTGCATTTTCTGCTGTGTTTAAAAGTTAGGTGTTGCCCTCTTTTCTAGCAAAGTCGAATATGTGTGTTCTTGAATTTGCTGCTGTGTTCATAAATTAGGATTTTCTGTTTATTCTAGGAAATTCTAATCTATCTGATCTTGCATTTGATGCTGTGTTTAAAAATCAGACGTTGCCCTCTTTTCTAGGAAAGTCGTATCTGTGTGTTCTTGCATTTGCTGCTGTGTTCATAAATTAGGATTTTCCGTTTTTTCTAAGAAAGTCTAATCTGTCTGTTCTTCCATTTGCTGCTGTGTTTAAAAATTAGGCGTTGCCCTCTTTTCTAGGAAAGTCGAATCTGTGTGTTCTTGCATGTGCTGATGTGTTCATAAATTAGGATTTTCCCTTTTTTCTAAGGAAGTCAAATCTGTCTGTTCTTGCATTTGCTGCTGTGTTTAAAAATTAGGTGTTGCCCTCTTTTCTAGTAAAGCCGAATCTGTGTGTTCTTGCATTTTCGGCTGTGTTTATAAATTATGATTTTCTCTTTTTTCCAAGGAAGTCAAATCTGTCCTTTCTTACATGCTGCTGTGTTTAAAAATCAGGCTTTTCCCTTTGCTCTAGGGGAGTCAAATCTGTCTTTTCTTGCATTTGCTGCTGTGTTTAAAAATTGGGCTTTCCCCTCTTTTCTAGGAAATTTGAATATGTCTGTTCTTGAATGTACTGCTGTGTTTATAAATTAGGTCATTCCCCTTTCTCTAGGAAAGTCTCGTCTGTCGTTTTTGCATTTGCTGCTGTGTTTAAAAATTAGGTGTTGCCCTCTTTTCTAGGAAAGTCGAATCTGTGTGTTCTTGCATTTTCTGCTGTGTTCATAAATTAGGATTTTCTGTTTATTCTAGGAAATTCTAATCTATCTGATCTTGCATTTGTTGCTGTGTTTAAAAATTAGGCGTTGCCCTCTTTTCTAGGAAAGTCGTATCTGTGTGTTCTTGCATTTGCTGCTGTGTTCATAAATTAGGATTTTCCGTTTTTTCTAGGAAAGTCTAATCTGTCTGTTCTTGCATTTGCTGATGTGTTCATAAATTAGGATTTTCCGTTTTCTCTAGGAAAGTCGAATCTGTGTGTTCTTGCATGTGCTGATGTGTTCATAAATTAGGATTTTCCCTTTTTTCTAAGGAAGTCAAATCTGTCTGTTCTTGCATTTGCTGCTGTGTTTAAAAATTAGGTGTTGCCCTCTTTTCTAGTAAAGCCGAATCTGTGTGTTCTTGCATTTTCGGCTGTGTTCATAAATTATGATTTTCCCTTTTTTCCAAGGAAGTCAAATCTGTCTGTTCTTGAATTTGCTGCTGTGTTTATAAATTAGGATCTTCCCCTTTCTCTAGGAAAGTCTCGTCTGTTGTTTTTGCATTTGCTGCTGTGTTTAAAAATGAGGTGTTGCCCTCTTTTCTAGGAAAGTCGAATCTGTGTGTTCTTGCATTTGCTGCTGTGTTTATAAATTAGGCTTTTCCCCTTTCTCTAGGAAAGTCTCATCTGTCTGTTCTTGCATTTGCTGCTGTGTTTAAAAATTAGGTGGTGCCCTCTTTTCTAGTAAAGCCGAATCTGTGTGTTCTCGCATTTTCGGCTGTATTTATAAATTATGATTTTCCCTTTTTTTCCAAGGAAGTCAAATCTGTCTGTTCTTACATGCTGCTGTGTTTAAAAATCAGGCTTTCCTTTTCCTCTAGGGAAGCCAAATCTGTCTGTTCTTGCGTTTGCTGCTGTGTTTAAAAATTAGGCTTTCCCCTCTTTTCTAGGAAATTCGAATATGTCTGTTCTTGAATTTGCTGCTGTGTTTATAAATTAGGATTTTCCCCTTTCTCTAGAAAAGTCTCATCTGTCGTTTTTGCATTTGCTGCTGTGTTTAAAAATGAGGTGTTGCCCTCTTTTCTAGGAAAGTTGAATCTGTGTGTTCTTGAATTTGCTGCTGTGTTCATAAATTAGGATTTTCCGTTTTTTCTAGGAAAGTCTAATCTGTCTGTTCTTGCATTTGCTGATGTGTTCATAAATTAGGATTTTCCCTTTTCTCTAGGAAAGTCGAATCTGTGTGTTCTTGCATTTGCTGCTGTGTTTATAAATTAGGCTTTTCCCCTTTCTCTAGGAAAGTCTCATCTGTCTGTTCTTGCATTTGCTGCTATGTTTATAAATTGGGTTTTTCCCTTTTCTCTAGGAATTTTGAATCTGTGTATTCTTGAATTTGCTGCTGTGTTTAAAAATGAGGCTTTCCCCTCTATCCCTCTATCTAGGTTCTTTCCTATGTCCTGATAGCTCGCTTCTAGGTGTTGTGTGTTCTGCTATATGATGTAACCTAGGCCTTTTAGCCTCGTGGGCACTTGACTCTAGTTGTGTCATTGCTGTTTGTTGTAGTTGGTGTTGTGCTCTTCAGTTCCTCCCTTTCTCACTGCCTCTCCCCCCTTTCCTCCTCTCTGCATTCTCCCTCATTGGTGCTCTCAATCTCCCCCATCTTCTCTAATTGCTATTCTATCACCTATAATACCCCTCTGATCACAAAGGAAAACGTTCAAGAAGGCTCTCCTGGTCTCCAATCCAGGCCTGCCCAACACTGAAACCTATGTCGAAGCTTCTTCCAGGCTGACTTTCATCCAACATCCTCTTTGTCGTTCCTTCTCCGGACCTTTGGATTCCCCTTATGGTCTCTGTGCTCTCCCCTTTCTCTTCCTCTTCCATTAATGGTGGCACTCATTGGGAGGTACTCTTGGCTTCCTTCCTGTCCTCTAGGGTCATCATTAATGGCTACCTAAATGGCACTGTCATGGTCCAGGGCTCTCAGCCCAACCTCCTCCTTATTCAATAGCGTCTTCCGTCTCTCATCAACTTCCTCCACTCTTCTGCCACTCATCCTTCTGCCACATCCCTGGCCCCTCTGCCACCTCCGATGGGTGTGCCACACTCTTCTACCCCTCCTCAGAAAAGTGGTACCCTGCTCCACTTAGCTACCCACAACTCTCGCTCTGCCATCAAACACTCCTCTGACATCTGCCACGTCCTTGAAGACCTCGACCTAGACGTCCTTGCTCTCACAGACACGTGGTTCACTGCTAGCTCTGTCATAAAGTTTGACACTCACCTCCCTGAGGGGTACAAGATCCTCTCTAAGCCCAGGCCTAACAGGCCCGGGGACTGGAGTTGGCTGGATCTCCCCTGAGTGGGTCCCTGCTACTATCATACCCACTCAGGCCTACTTCTCTTTTTCTTTCTCTCTCCCTCTCCCCTGCCAAGCTCCTTTCTTGGGGGTAGATCCTTATCCTCTGCAGGTGCCTCCCTCTGGAACAGCCTCTATGCCGCTCTCCGTCTTGAGCTGGACTTCCTTAAGTTCTGGAAACTCCTCAAGACATTCCCCTTCTCTTCCTCTTTCTCCCTCCCTCACCCCTGCTAACCTCCTTTCTCTTCTATCCTGCTTCCCTCCTTCTTTCTCTTCCCCAACCTTCTCAGATCGCGGACTGGTCGCCTGGTACACCTCCAGAGCCTCACAGACCCAGGCTCCCCCGCCAGTCCTGCACTTGCTTCCAGGCATGTGGACTTTGCTTGGCACTACTGCACTCAGAATATGTTCCATGAGAGGGGCAACCACTCTGCACTTAACCCAGGCCCCTGCTGGATTGGGTGCACTTGCCCCCTTCCCGTCCCTCACACTTCCTGTCTGCGCACTTGCATAACCTTGAATGTACTAGGCCTAGCAAGTTTGTCTGTCCTGTCCTCCCTCTGTCTCCCCTCCCTAGCTTGGTTGTGCCTGAAATACTCATACATAGGTGCATTAGATGACCAACCACTAATTAATCTGAAATGTCACCAGGCCTAGTGTGGTAGTTTTTTGTTTCTGTATGCCTACCCCCCTTCTCTCCCCACTCTTTGTCACGCACTTACACTAGTAGAAATGCCTCTGGCCTAGTATGCTAATTATTTTTGTTAGATCATTCGGAATCTTCAAGGCCTAAGAACGACGACTATATTCCCTTGTTCCCTTCCAGCCTGAAGCGCTTTGAAGCACTTCATTGTGTATAAGCGCTTTACAAATAAACAATTACAATTAAAATTAGAAATGCCTTGTCTGCATGCTTGGTGTCTCTCGTGGCCTCTCTGTGTCTATGGCCACCATCTATCAGCCTCATGGCCAGGTCTCCCACTTCCTCTCAGAATGGGCTGAGCTCACCTCTTCTCAAAAGGTACTCCTCCTCAGAGACTTCAATATTCAGCTTGACTCCCCTGATGGGCTCTTCTGCAACCTCTGTGACTCGCTTTCCCTCCGATTCTTCCCTCTGGTCCGACACACTCAACCGAACACACCTTGGATGCTCTTATCTCTTCAGACATCCCCATCTCCAACTCTCTCATTACTCTTCTCTCCTGGTCTGCGTCTACCGGCTATGCCCCGCCCACAATGCCAGCCTCCTTCTCCATCATTCGATCTATGAAGCAAGCGTCAGTTGTCGCTTTTTCCACCGCCTTCACTCCCCTCCCTACTTCTGCCACTGACTCTGACACAGCCCTTACTAACCTTCAACTCTCCATGTCCAACACTCTGGACATCCTTGCCCCTGTCATGCGGATCTGCATGAAACCTGCCTCCAAGTGCAATTCCTGGTATGACTCCGACCTGGCTGCTCTGAAACACAAGTACAGAGCGGCTGAGCGGGAGTGGCAGGCTTTGAGAACATTCTCTGACAAACTGGCCTGCCATCTGCTCCAAAGGCAATACAGACTCTCCATCTGCTCTTAAGAATTGGGCCTATATCCAAGCCTGCATCTCTGTGACCACTAACAACAGGGCTGAACTTTTCAAAATCTGCAAGGAACTCGCCAACCCTAGTGCAGTCTCCACTTCTCCTCTGCCTTCCCTGGCACTCTGCACTCTGCACTTCTCTGGCCTCACTTCATTTCTAAAAACTCAAGGCATCTTGTCCTCACTCTCCTCTACTCCTCCCCCTTCTCCCTCACCTACATTTGGGCCTCCCTCGGTTCCCTTCCCCTCATACGCTCCACTTTTTCTCCCATAACACCTGATGAGGTTTCTAGAAAGGTCCACTCTATGAAAGTCTAGTCCAAACAGGTTTTATCCTGCTCCTCCAGAACTATCAAGGACAACATTGTCTCCCTTGCTCAGCCATGGCCAATTTCTGCAATCACTCCTTTGCCACTGGATCCTTCCCCTCACTCCTCAAGCACTCCCTTGTGCACCCTCTCCTCAAAAAGCATTCTGCCGACCCTTCATGTCCGGCAAACTACTGCCTTATCTCCATTACCCACTTCCTGGGCAAACTCGTGGAGAAGCTGGCCATCTCTCAGCTTATCCACCACACTGAATCTGTTGGCTGTCTCCATGACCACCAGTCTGGCTTCAGAGCTGCGGGAGGCACGGAAACTGCTCCCCTGAACACTTGTGAAGACCTGCTATCTAATCTCGATTCCAATGCTTCCTCTGTTCTCAACCTTCTTGACCTTTCCTCTACCCTTGATACGGTCAATCATACCAGCCTTATAAACCGGCCCTGTGATAACCTTGGCATCACAGACCTAGCACTGGACTGGTTAACCTACTTCCTATCTGACCGACCTTCACAGGTTCAACTGGGCCCTTTTTTCTCCACCATCTCACTCTCCACCTGAAGAGTCCCTCAGTACTGTATCCTCTCGCCTTGACTTTTCAACATCTACCTGGCCCCTCTAGCCCATTTGATCTCCACCTTCTCTCCTAACTTCCAGTGTTATGCAGATGACACACAGCTCTCATTCAAGCTTCCCTCCTCTGCCCCCTCTTCTTCCTCTCTCATTCCTGACTGCTTGTCTGCTATTCAGACATGGTGCACTGCTAACGATCTTGGCCTTAAGGCCAGTAAGACAGAGATCCTTCTCATTGGGACACCTGCTCCCTCTTTACCTCCTACACTCTGGCCACCCTCCATGGGCTCCATCCCCTCACCCTCCTGTGAGGCAAAAGACCTTGGTGTCATCTACGACTCCTCTCTCTCCTTCTCTCCTCACATCACAGACCTTGCCATGAAGGCCCACTTTCAGCTGCACCTCCTCAGATGCATTCTCCCTTTCCTGAACTTCCCCTAGAAACTCAATGTCTCCAGAGCTCAAGTCCTTTCCAGGCTGGACTACTGCAATAGCCTCTTCCTTAATCTGCCTAACTCCTCCCTTCGCCCCCTTCAACTAATCCGGAATAGGACTGCAAGATTTATCCTTGCTCTCAAGCCCAGGCACCGCATCTGTTAGTGCCTTAAATCTCTCCACTGGCTCCCGGTTGCTGCGAGGATCCAGTTCAAGACCCTCTGCATCATCCACAAGGCTTTCTGGGGCCTGGGATCCCTCTGCATCCAACTCTCTCCCCCTAAATACCTCCCTGGTAGAGCCCTTCAGTCATCTAGCTCTAACTCTCTGCAGTTCAGTCGCTTTTCCAAGCAGAGAGTGGGAGGGAGATCTCTCATCCACAGGTGCCTCCCTCTGGAATGGCCTCCCTGCCCCTCTCAGACTTGAGCCGGATCTTATTAAGTTCCGGAAGCTTCTCAAGACTTTCCTTTTCTCTTTTGCCTTTCCTATCCCGCTCCCCTGCTAATGTCCCTGTCTGCTCTTGACTGGCTGTCTGGTTCCTTCAGAGTCTTACAGGCCACCAGGCCCCCTTTATCCAGTTTACCCCTGTACTTGGGTCTCCCCTGACCACCCCCCTCAACCTGCACTTGCCCTTCTGTGGCCCTCCACTTGCACTAGCCTGGCTGGTCCTGCACCCTTGAAGCCCTTCCAGCCCGTCACCTCGCACTTAGCTCACAGCCCTTGCTTCGAATGTACTCTCTGCTTTGCCCTGGCTCTGTCCACCTGGCCTCCCTTGGTAATCGCTTTTCTCACAGGCACTTTAGCCCTAACCAGCACTCCCCGTCCCCTCTCACCTGCACTTCTCTTTTCCCACACTTGCGCGATCTGAACTTCACAAGGCCGAGTAGATCGTTTTGTTCTCCGTTCCCCCACCCTCTTGTCTTTTTGCGCCTAGAAACACATTGTGTACAGGCGCATGAAAAATTCTCAATAAATTAAATATGGAATGGTTTGACTGTGATAAGGGTGCGTCTGATGCTGGTTACTGCTGATATGGTATGTTGCGACTTAAGTGTTGCAGGTCTCGCAGGTCGGTCTTTGGTTTTCAATTATTTTGAGTTTCTTACACACTGATTGGTCTGTGTCTCATATGCTGTTAGTGTTCTGCTGTCTCTAAGTCATTTTGCACTGCTGTTATAGAATGCTGGTGAGGTTAACAGGGTGGGTTTTTGGAGTGGTTCTGAAAGTGGAATTTAGGGAACTGGATGCAGTGACAGTGGTGCTTGTTCCCTTCATATCAGCAGAGAGCAGAACCCACTGTCAGGCATAATCCCAGTGGGATGTAAACATGAGCAGAATTCCAGCGTGATATACCGAGACGCAAAATCACATAGGAAGTTCTTAGAGGCAAAATCACAATGGGCAGATTTTTTTATGGAATGTACCTAGAAGCAAAATTACAATGGGAATATATCACAGTGGGTGTATCTTAGAGAAACATCATAGTGAAATGTACCTTGGAGGAAAATCAGGGAATGCGTCAAAAAAGGGAATACACAAATCCAGGCAGGGGCGAGTGGGGGGATCACCCTTGCATTTAAAAAGAAAAAAAGTGGAAAAAAAGAACAAACATTTTCGAAATTCAAAACAAATCAATTTGTTGTTTTAGGCCTTGTTACTTTTTTCTCGTTATTTTAACATTGATCCGAAAATCACAGTAGCCGAAAAGTATACATTTATGAGGTCCCAGAGTGCAGGGGCAATTAAAGTCAGGTCACTTACCTGGTCAACCAGTAGTCTGTGTCTGGGGCAAGGATGGGCAGCAGGGCAAGGGAGTTCCGGAAAATGGCTATAAAGATGTCAGTCTTTACCAGCTGCTCAACCAAGACTCTGCCTTAGGGGCATGAGTTGTAGGGCAGCACTGGTAGTTATGTAACTCTTGTGGCTAATTAGGATCTGGGATGGCAGATGGTGTGTTTTTTAATATTTGAGTCCCAAATGGGTTGAAGAATTTCTGAAATGAAATATAAAGCAGTGAGCAGGCAAAGATATTAGATGGCAAAGATACCTTCAGGGTGACATAAAACTGCCTCCTTTCATGACACTATTTAAAGATGTTGTCACAGGTTTCCCCCCTTCTCACCTGTCTGTATTGTTTGTTTGTGATCTTCGAAGATGTCTTCTTTCGCACTGTTCGGGTTTTGTATAACCCTGTGCATGGGTCTTCGGGTTCCAGTGTGCGGTTCGTGACCCGTCTCCAGGAAGCGTTCAGTTGTCTGGGAAAATGTCCAGGAAATGGTGAGGAGCGCACTCGGAGAGGCAAGTGCGATGGCAATCCAGGAATGTAAGGTGAGAAAAAAGGAGAAGGATGAAAAGAGGAGGAAATTCAGGGGACCGGGAACCAGGAATCAGAGGAAATCGCTGTATGAACTACGGCAGCACACGTCGGACTACTACAAGTGGTAGCGTTGAGACGCGCAGGGCCGCAGGGGCATGTCTGCTTTATAGAACGTAGAGCGTACAACGCAGAGACTGGCAAACAGCGCTCCACGTTCAGCTGCCATGTTGGGAGTACTGCTGAGCTCAGTCCCCTATGGGTCAGGGACCATGAAGTCCAGAAGGGATGCATACGGTGGTTCATGACAGCATGCCTCCTCCGGGAATCCAGTTCCTCCGGGTTTGCCCGGGTGTATAAGGTGGTACCTTCGAAGCAGTCTGGGGGCATTTATGTTTGAGACTGGTTCCCAGGTGTGTTCACTGGGAGGGTACCCTTTCCACTCAACCAGATACTGTAGCTCTCCACGTCGGTACCTGGAGTCACATATTCTAGAAACCTCGTATTCTAACTGATCATTGACAATTACAGGTGTACATCTTGGAGCAGTTCGGGAGGACTGGACGTATGGTTTCAACAGAGAAGTGTGAAAAACTGGGTGGATCCTCTTCCAAGATTCTGGTAGTTTAAGTTGGAAGGCCACTGGGTTAATGATTTCCTTTATGGAAAAAAGGGCCATAATACCGGGGAGCCAATTGATTTGGTCGTAAGTGTCAAGGCAGAGGTTTCGAGGATAGCCAGACCTTATCACCTACTGTGTATGAAGGCCCTGGTCTTCTTTTGGAGTCCGCATAGTGCTTGGTGTTTGTTCAGGCCTTTTCAAGGTGTTCTTTTGCTTCTTTGTGTACGTTGATGAGGGTTTCAATCCAGGAGTCAACTGTAGGAACTGGGGTAGGATGTGGGAGAATGGATGGTAGAACCGAAGGGTGAAATCCTTGGCTACAGAAGAAGGGACTGGTTTTGACAGCTGAGTGATCCGAGTTGTAGGTGAATTCAGCCACAGGTATTAAAAGTGACCAATCGTCCTAGACCTTGGTGGTGAAACAGCGAAGATATTGCTCCAGGGTTTGGTTCACGCGTTCAGTAGCTCCATTGGTCTGTGGATGATAACCTGAGGATAGGGCACGTCGGATTCCTAGTATACAACATACGTGTTTCCAGAACTGAGATATGTACTGGGTCCTCTGTCAGATATGATCTTGGAGGGTAGTCCGTGAAGTCGGAATATGTGTTCCAGGAAGATTCCGGCAAGTTCAGAGGAGGATGGTAGTTTATATAAAGGTGTAAAATGGGCCATGTGGGTGAATAAAGCAATGGTAACCATGATAGTTGTGTATCCCCTGGAAGGTGGCAGTTCCACAAAAAAGTCTGTAGCGATGAATTCCCAAGGTCTTGTTGGCAGCGCAGGTTGGAGCAGGAGACCCGCCGGTTTCTTGTTATCATGCTTGTTTTGAGTGCAGACTGCACAGGTTTGGATGTAATACTGAACCTCATCCTTCATCTTTGGCCACCAAAACTGTCTTTGTATTAGACAGAGGGTGTTGGTGATGCCACAGTGTCCTGAATGAAGGGTATCATGACATAGGCTTGTGATCTTTTGTCGTAGTCTCTGCGTGGGGATGACCAGGCAATTGTCCTTGAATAAATATCCGCCCTTCGTCTTGAGGTTCCATCGGTTCTTCCCATTAAACTCCTTCCAGATTTCAGAGGACTGAGTTTGAATCCGAATGTCTTCTAGGAGATTGATTGCTTGGGCAACAAATATTGTGTGGGGAAACATCTTTGGGAAGGATCGGTCTTCAAGAATTTCGTAGTCAGGACGTCGGGACAAGGCGTCAACTATTATATTGTGTGTTCCAGGAACATGATGGATTTGAAATTGGTACTGGGCAAAGAAGAAGGCCCAAGGGCTTGACGACTGTTCCTACATTCCAGGGATTGCAGGACTTGAAGATTCCGATGGTCCGTGCGGACCTGAACAGGATGTTTCGCTCCCAGGAGTAGATGACAATAGTCTGTGAAGGCTTGACGGATGGCTAGTAGTTCCTTTTCCAAAACAGAATAGTGGGTTTCGCTAGGAGTCAAGGTGCGAGAAAGATAGGCAATGGGGTGTTCTAGCTTGTCATCAAATTCCTGTTTTAAGACTGCCCTGATGACGTAGTTAGAGACATCAGTTTCCACTAGGAAGAGTCGATCAATGTCGGGTTGAGCCAAGATGGGGGCTTGTGTAAACTCCGACTTTAACCGTTGAAATGCCTCACCTTGGAGTGTTGTCTAGTGAAAGGGTGTATCCTTCTTTAACAATGTAATGATCGGATGTACTATCTCCGAAAAGGAAGGTATGAATTTCCGGTAGAAGTTAGTAAGCCCCAGGAAGGATTGAATTTGTTTCACAGTAGTTGGAACAGGCCAGGATACAATGGAGTCTACTTTCGAGCGGTACTTTCGACCTTCCCTCTGGGATAAGGTCGAATCCGAGATAGTGAACAGTAGACAAATTAAAAAGACATTTCTCGGGTTTAGCCAGGAGCTTATGTTCATGTAGACACTGTAAAACTGCCTTACATGTTCTTCATGCTTCAGATGGTCCTTGGAGTATATCAGTATGTCATCCAGGTATACTATGATGAAGAGGAACAGCATATCGGAGAACACCCGGTCCATAAAACGTTGGAAGACCACTGGGGCATTGGCAAGTCCGAAGGGCATAACCAAGTATTCAAAATGACCAAAGGGTGTTCTAAAAGCTGTTTTCCATTTGTCACCTTCCTTTATACGGATCAGATGGTAGGCACCTCTGAGATCCAATTTCGTGAACACTACGGCTCCTCTTACTTCTTCCAGGATATCCGAGATTAAGGGCAATGGGTAGCGGTCCTTGAGGGTGCATTGGTTAACACCACGATAACCAAGGCAAGGTCTAAGCTCCTTGGTATCTTTCTTGGGGACAGAAAACAATGAAGCTCCCACAGGGGATTTGGATGGTCGTATAGTACCATTTTCCAAGTTGGTATCCAGGTATTCTCGAAGGGCTCTTTTCTCAGGTTCTGATAGAATGAACATCCTTCCAAAAGGAATCACTGCTGAGGGTTCAGTATCAATAGTGCAGTCTTCAGGTCTGTGAGGGTGAAGGGCCTGAACTATGGCAGTTGAGAACACATCAGTTTAATCCTGATAGGCCCTGGGTACCTGGATGATATTCGAGACAGTGAATGGACCTTGTTGGTTCGTTTGCGTATCTTTAGAGGATCTTGATGAAGAATCTAGGCATAAACAGTGGGACATACAATGTTCTGACCCAAGGAACAAGGATCCTGCTGCCCAGTTAATGAAGGGGTTGTGCTTCTGTAACCAGGGCACACCCAGTAACATTGGGTAATGGGCAGATCTTATGATGTCAAATTTGATCCTCTCTTGATGGTGGTTTATAGAAAGCAGGATCTCTTTGGTTTGAAGGGTTATGGGTCCTGAAGAGAGAGGTCTTCCATCGATAGCCTCAACAGGGTGCATGATGTCTCGTGTTTCATATGGAATATTATGGGTAGTGACCCAATCATGATCTATGAATATCCTCATGGCCCCACAGTCCACTAATGCCAGAATGGGATAGGATTCTTTCTTGGAAGGCGATAGAAAGGCCTGCAAAATCACAAGATTGTTTTGTCCAGGAGAATTCAAGGGTGGAATAGATGGGGAGCAAACATCTCTCTCCCGAAGCTGTGCTCCATCTAGGATCGGGAGCTGGCATTTCCCGAACGCTGTGGAGGGGCTATAGGACATTCTCTCACAAAATGTTTATCAGAGGCACAGTACATGCACAGACCAGTGTGAATCCGTCGCATCCTTTCTTACAGAGTTATGGGTCTGCGGAAGTCCCCTAATTGCATGGGTTCTGGTTCCGTGGTCGGGGAAGAAGCAGGCTCAGGTCTAGAGGAAGGTTCTGTAGAGGTCTTTTGGTAGGGCATTTTAGTCTTCTTCTTTTCCGCCTTTCTTTCCTGGATACGAAGGTCTATTTGTAAGGAAAGATCCATGAGAGCCTGGAAGGAACCTGGGCGAGCTCCCCTGGCTAGCTCGTCTTTTATCTCTTCATTCAAACCTCTTCGAAATAGGGTAAAACAGGCCTCAGAGGACCAATCTGCTTCCTTGGCAAGTTTCTTAAAGCGTGTTACATAGGTAAGCATATCCTGGGATCCTTGTTGGAAGTCCAATAAGCGCTCTTGGGCACTGTAAACCTGTTCTGGGCGATCAAACATGGTCTTTAGCGCCCACACGAAACCATCATAGTCATCCAGGAGGGCATCACCCGAATTAACTAAGGGAGTTGCCCAAGTTAATGCGTTCCCGGAAAGATGTGAAATCATAAAGCCCACCTTTGCCCTGGGAGTGGAGACGTAGTAGGGCTTAAAGGTAAAGTGCAATAACCACGAATCGAGGAAGCCACGAAGGTTCTTTGATGAGCCATCGTATTTATCCACCACTCCGCCCAGCAACACACTTTCCTTGGTCACGGAGTCACGTGACAGGAATAGTTGTTTCAATGCAGCATTTTCGGCTTTAAGATTTTGAACTTCTGTTGTTAACTCCTGCATGCCGCGCATGAGGTCTTGAACTGCAGGCTCCAGTTCCGTAACTGTATCAGTTTGTTGGTGTTTCAATCTGTTACAGGTCTCCCCCCTCTCACCTGTCTGTATCACCTGTCTGTATTGTTTGTTTGTGATCTTCGAAGATGACTTCTTTCGCACTGTTCGGGTTTTGTATAACCCTGTGCGTGGGTCCTCGGGTTCCAGCCGTGACCCGTCTCCAGGAAGCGTTCAGATGTCTGGGAAAATGACCAGGAAATGGCGAGGAGTGCACTCGGAGAGGCGAGTGCGATGGCAATCCAGGAATGCAAGGTGAGGAAAAAGGGGAAGGATAAAAAGAGGAAATTCAGGGGACAGGGAACCAGGAATCAGAGGAAATCGCTGAACGAACTACGGCAGCACACGTCTGACTACTGCAAGCGGTAGCGTTGAGACGCACAGGGCCGTGGGGGCCTGTCTGCTTTATATAACGTAGAGCGTACAACGCAGAGACTGGCAAACAGCGTTCCGCGTTCAGCGGTCATATTGGGAGTACTGCTGAGCTCAGTCCCCTATGGTTCAGGGACCATGAGGTCCAGAAGGGACGCGTACGGTGGTTCATGACAGATGTTTCTTACTACAAAACCCCTTGAGTCTTGATGATGCCTTGTTAAACTGTCAGTGGATAGCTCCTCTTGGATCTTTGCTGGCGCCCGTCACAAGACGGGAGTAGGAATATGGGTGGAGAATTTGGAGATCATAATTGCAAGGGTGGTGCATAATGTACCTCTTTCAACTGTAAGGGAGGTCAAAATGCCTACACAGTATAACCAAAAACTTGCAACCCAGATATAAATGATGTGTTTGAATAAAAAAATTACCAAATACTTATTTAATTCTAATTTAGATATGTCTCAACAAACAACTTTCCTCAAAAACGGATGACGTTAAAAATAAAATTAAAATAAAAAATCCATCGAAACATACAATTTTAAAGGAATATTTTACATTATTATTATTGTTGGCTTTTTTATACTGTGCTAGCTCACCACTGTAATAGTCTCAATGCATGTAAACCTTGTTCGAGTTAAGATACATTGAGTCCCGGCCGGGACAACAGGACCTTAATCTGCTCAGGATGGAATGACTGGAAAATAGCATGATGTAAGAGAAAAAAATAATAGTTTTTAAGTGAAATAGGGTGCAGAGCATGAGAAAGTGTGCGCGTGGGAGATAGAAGCATGGAGATTGCTGTCTTGCAAAACAAGTATGTAAAGAATGGGTAAATGAGGGGGCGTGGCCCACAGCACGATGAGAAAGACGTAGGTCTCCGTCGCTCCTGCAACCGCCGCAGTAATCCTGTCAAAACCACCTGTTGCCGCCAACTATGGGGTGTAAAAATAACCCCTACTTACAGCAGATATCATCGTGCCCATCTGGACCGTTGAACGGAAGAAATCGGCTGACGAGTGTGAAGCAAAGCCCGGGAGAAGTTTGGCACGTGGCTGACTGGGGTGCTCCCAAGATGGCCGCCTAGGTGCAGCGATTGTCTGGAGTGGCGCTGTCTCGACCCTCGCTGGGTCCCCTCTGAATCCTGCACGGAGGAACGTTTCTTCTCCCCGAGGGCTGCTCCGACCGGCCGCTGGCCCGAGACCCGGAGCGAAGGAGTGAGCGAGAGTAGTCATGTGACTCGGAGCGGCCATCGCCTTGCAAGCGGGATCCCGCCCCGTCCCCCTGGGGCTGTGCACTGGCCTTGATCGGCACGGGAGAAACTGATGTGAGGCCCCCGCCCCTTCCTCTGCCAGTGACATGAGCGGCCCTCGCCGAAGGGCCTCACCACCGCCACCGGCGGCACCGGAGCTGGCCCGGGCTTGAGGCCTCATCCGGAGAAGGTGCCCTCCGAGGTCCGGGGCACTGCCGCGGCACAGTGGGACTCGGAAACCGGCGACGCCCTGCAATAGCTGAAACAACAGTGCAGATCCACCAAGGAGTCCCCACGTAGCTCCAAATCCCTTCTTCGAGGAGACGTCGACCTGCTGTTAACTGCCTGACCCGGGGCGCCTCGCAATTCATGCGCCTTGCCAGACTGGTAGTCACAGCACCTACCCCCCTCTGAAGGAAGTAAAGGGGCCACAACACCCTCATTATCTGCTCGGTAACCGGCACTCGGACAATTGCGATCACAACAAACACCCAATGGAGGGAGTCTTTATAGCCTTCTAACACGCAAAGGGTGGACTGCAAGACGGTGAATCGCCGTGTGGGCCCTAGTGGCACCGAGGGGGGATCAGTGGGCCCATGCCCAGGCTCCAGCGGGAACACAGTTCGTTGTACACAACACGGCAATCAGCCTAAAGCTCCAGAATCTCACACCGCCCCCTGCGGACCGCCGCAACCTAAATTCGCAGTGATGTGTGGCGCCACAGTATACCCGGCGGACTCGGCCCCCCGACCACACCACCTCTCGTCCGGCGGTGCCGCACGTATGCGACGAGGCCCTAACCGCATGAGCTGGGTGGTGCACTCAATTGCACCTCGGACCGGGGTACACCTAAGTGCCCAGTTACAGCGTGCATAACCCACGGACGACACACTGATCCCTTTGGACAAATCCGGCATTGCTAAGACTGAATGAAGCAGGAGTAACTAGCTTTCCCGGTCTGCCAGTGCGCAGCTGTGTGGTGGGACCGACCGAGCCTGCACCCTCTGAGATCCCAACAGGAATACAGCCATAGAACCACGGCTGCCAGGCCGGGCGGCGACCATGGGCAAAGAAAAGACGAGGAAGTCCACTATGCAGAACAGGATTGAGCAATACACTGTTCCTTCGTCACAGATTGTGGATCCTCCACCGCAACACTTCGAGGACACGGACACTGAACACATGCTTTCCCTCAAGGACGTTATGGCCGCCATTGCGGACTCCCGCTCATCCATGGAGCAAAAGATAGACTGAATAAGCCTAGATGTCTCCCTCCTCAGACACGATCTGCAGAAATTGTCCGCACGCACTGGGGAAGCGGAGCAGCGCATTTCAACAACGGAGGACGGCCTCCGCAATGTGCAACACCAACTCCACGGAGTCTTGGCTACACTCAAGACCCTGGAAGCCAGGGTAGAGGAGAGTGAGGGAAGGTCCAGGTGGAATAACGTCTGCATTCTTCGTATCCCTGAGAAAGAAGAGGGACCCTCCGTGGAACTCTTCCTTGAACAACTACTGACAGACCTGTTCAACCTACAGTCTTTCTCGAAATTCTTCTTCATTGAGAGGGCACACTGTATGCCTGCAGGCAGGCCAACGCCCGGCGCCCCTCTACGCACTGTAATAGCGAGATTTCTGAACTATCAGGATCGAGATGCCCTGCTACAGCTCGCCAGAAACAAAGGCACGATCACCTTTAATGGGTCCAGACTGGCCTTCTTTCCCGACTATACGAAGGAGGTACAGAAGACGAGACAATCCTTTGGGAAGCTCAAAAAGCAACTGCAGTCACTTGGAGTCAAATACGGGCTGCTCTTTCCGCCCAACTGAAAATTTACCATAAAGGGACAACGGTCCACTTTGATGACCCCAGTGAGGCATGGTGCTGGGCGGAACAGCACATGGAGGGGGACTGGTCCACACCCCGAAGCAACAGGAATGGAAACCCCAGGTCGCCATCGGACCATCGCCGCAGGCCGGACCAACCACCGCTAGCGGACCCACCAATGAATGGGGGAGACGAACTCCCGCCGTGACTTTTGTCCTGGGATCAACCTCCTGGCAGGCGTGCAACCCTCTTATGGTTGATACCATAGCTGGGCCATGTGGCGCCACCAAAAGCGGCTCATATATTTAAAATGCGGTAAGCGGGAGGATGCTACTCTCCCATCAGGGTTTTTTAAGGGGGAAGGAAACACAACAAACCCCCTAACCCCCCCCCTCAACTTTTTATAGTTGAACTTTAACAAGGGATGTTAACGCTGACGCTCTACCTCTTTTGATTGTCAGCAATGTTTGGGCGACAGGTACTTCGTGTTGGGGAGGAGTATAGGGTGGGGGTGGGAGGGGTTTATTGGGAAGAATTTATTAGTTACCCCGGGTTCAGCCTTCCCCGGTACTTATCAGGGGATGGTTTGGATCCTGGCCAGTTGGGACCACACCACACACAAGCAGCACCTCAACCGCCAATCCTTGTATATCTTGCACCATACCGCCATGCACCGCACGCACCGCCTGCCCGGCCCTCCGACAGCCCTGTTAGATACCAACTGACCAGTCCCACCCACCAATGACCACACGCCCCAAATCCCTTAGGGTCCTCACCTGGAATGTGAACGGGCTGGGCTCCACGATTAAAAGGCGCCTGGTCAAGCAACTACTCTCCAGGCACTCTCTCGATGTAGCCCTGCTTACTGAAACTCACCTTGCTGGGACACAATGCAAGTTCTTTCTTCAAACCAATTATAGGACCGCTTACCACGTGGGATACTCCATGGGATCCAGAGGCACTCTTATTCTTATACACAAACGTGTCCCGTTTGCCTTGCAGGCCCTAGAACAAGACCCTTGAGGACGATTTGTAATGGCACTGGGGACACTTTGGGTGGAAACATTTGGATTGGTCTCGATCTACTCCCCGCCTGGACTGGGGCAGGAACTACTCGATGACCTGACCAGCCTTATGGGCAAACATCAGCCTGATAAGTGTTTCCTAGGTGGGGACTTTAACGATGTCATGTGTAACACCTTAGACCGCTCCCACCTTAGACAACACAATCCGCACCTCCCCACGAAACTGTCCAATTTTGTGTCTGCCCTGGGTCTCTGTGATGTATAGCGGGAACTGCACCCCGGGACCAGGGGTTACTCGTTTCACTCCGGGGCACACGCCTCCCTTGATTACCTATTCATACCTCACACGGATCTCTTTAAGATCCTCTCGGTGGACCTACTCCCCCGAGGAATCTCGGATCACTCACCCCTGTTGCTGGAGTCACGATTGCAGGGACTGAACTCCCCTAGAACGTGGCGGCTGAACACCTATTATCTGGGCCTCCGGAACTAGTTGAGCACCTCACGGAAGTCTCGACTGAATACTTTGAGATTAATAATATCGGCGATAACGACCCGATAGTGTTATGGGAGGACTACAAGACCGTGCTGCGGGGGCAAATAATCTCCTGGATGGCGAATAGGAGGAGGGAGAGGCTCCGGAAGATAACTGAGGCGGAAACGGAGGTAACTCGCAGAGAAAACGAACACACTCTTAATCCTACCCCACAGACCCACATGTCCCTTAAACGTGCCACTGAATACCTCCGAAACCTAATGCTAGATAACGCCAAACAGGCCCACTGGGAAACCAAAGCTAGGGTATATGAGCTGGGGGATAAAGCGGGAAAAATGCTGGCGTGGCTAGAGAAGAGAGATGAGGGGCAGCGCTGCGTCCAGGAGATTATCACCCCGCAGGGTAAGACATGCCGGTCGGACGCTGAGATAGCGGAGGCCTTTGCCCAATTTTATGCTACACTATACCAAGCCCCAACTCTACCCCTGGATCCGTCCCTCCTGGATGGCGTGGAAATCCCCACTCTGTCGATTCAACAAAGGGAGATGCTGGACTCCGAGCTTTCGGAGGCTGAAATATTAGAAGCCCTTGGACAACTGCAGCCGGGGAAAACCCCGGGCCCGAACGGGTTCCCGGTTGAAACCTGGCAGAAGCTTGGGGGTAACAACACAGCACCTCCCCTGCATCAGATGTTGTTGGCCGCCCGAGACAGGGGTTCCCTCCCAGATGATCTGTGTAGAGCGACCATAGTGGTCATCCCCAAACCTGACATGCCCCGGGAGCAATGTGCCTTCTATAGGCCGATCTCGCTTATCAACGGAGAAGCCAAAGTCCTGGCCAAACTCTTAGCCGATCGGCTCCAACTGGTAGCGGACACGCTGATACACCCCGATCAGTGTGGCTTTATGCCCCACAAATCCACCCGAATGAACTTGCGCCGACTCCATCTGGCGCTCGAGCGGGCCCCTATCCTCGATGCCCCGCTCGCCCTGCTGGCTATAGATTTTGAAAAGGCATATGATTCAATCCGATGGGACAGCCTCTGGGAAATCATGATCCGTATGGGGTTCGGAGAGAGCTTTCTGGGGTGGGTTAAACTGTTATATACTAACATTCAAGCAGAAGTTAAGGTGAATGGGTGGACCTCCCGTTCCTTCCCTCTGGGCAGAGGCACGCGACAAGGGTGCCCCCTCTGCACCCTCCTCTTCGCCCTTGTGATTGGACCGCTAGCACTGTGGCTTCGCCAAAGCGGGGCATGGACGGGATTCAGATGGCCCGAGGTACATGAGGACTGTGTCTCTCTCTATGCTGATGACCTCTTGCTATACCTGGCCGAGCCGGCCCGGAGCTGTCCCACAGTAACCCAGATGCTCATCACCTATGGGAATTTAGCGGGTTAAGAATTAACTGGAGGAAATCGGTACTTTTCCAGGTGAAAGGGGGTGAGCGGGTCGACTCCACGTGATGTCCATACCGGTTTGATACACAGGGCTTTAAATACCTGGGGTTATGGATAACATCTGATCTAACCAAATATGTAATGCACAACCTCCAACCGACTGTAGACAGGTTCGCTAGGGACGTCCACCACTGGAAACTTCTCCCTCTGACCCTCATGGGGCGTGTCGCACTCTTCAAAATGATGTCACTTTCAAGATTCTTGTATGTCCTGCAGAACACCCCACTCATGATCCCCACCCCCGAATTCACCCGTACCGAAACCCTTCTTAGGGAACTCATATGGGGGGGTGGTCAGTCACACGTGGCATTAAGCACTCTGCAGAGGTCGGTCTGGGAGGGAGGGATTGGTGTTCCCCACCTCCAAACCTACTACTGGGCCTCACAACTAGCAGTAGTTAATGATCTGCTTCATGGGGATAGAGCACTACCTGACATCTGGGCTGACGTGGAACCTATGCAGGGCACAGACCCGTTGCAGATACTATACCAGCCCCCGAAGAAACCGCACCTGCCCACAATCGAGACTCACATCACCACTATCTGGAGACAGGCACATATGTTCGTTGGGTGGGGAAATAAAATAACTGCAGCGCAACCTCTATGGCGAAACAGTAATCTCCAAGAAATTGGGAAACTTGAACCATGGCCGCGATGGGTGAGGGCGGGAATCCTGAAGGTTGGAGATATCCTCAAAGACGGGAAATTGACCTCGTTTGAGGACATGCAGTGCAAATTCCAACTGCCCACAACGGAACGATATCATTTTATGCGGCTGACCCATGCCCTGCGGACCTATATACCTTTAGATGGCACGGTCCCTGACTATACACCGATAGAACGCAATATGATCCCCGCGCACATCCCTAGTAAATGCACATCCATTCTATACAACGCCATCACATCCTTCGCAACCCCCGAGTTATCGAGACTAAAAACGAGGTGGGAAAGAGATGTGGGGGAGATAGATCCAGAGGATTGGATCCAGGTCCTAATGCATCCGCGAGAGGTGGCCATCTCCTCTAGGCTCAGACTTGTACAGCTCAAAATCCTCCATAGAGTTTATTACCCTCGAACTGCACTATATGGTTGGAAGAGGGCAACGAATCCAAACTGTCTCCGCTGTGGGGAGGAGGAGGGCACCTTCTACCATATCCTGTGGTCATGCCCCCGGATCCGCACCTACTGGATTGCCTGTTGCGCGGAACTGTCCAGGGCACTCACCTGCTCCATTGAGCTTGATCCGAAAGTTCTAATCCTGGGCGTACCTGACACATCTGACTCTAATAAATGGGAAAAACTGTTATTGAACACTGCAGCGGCCCTGATGAAGCGCAACATTGTGAAAAAATGGGGTGTGCCCGACCCACCGACAATTGAACAATGGATACTTGACATGGATTCATGTGCAATGATGGAGCACCGGGGGAAATGGGAAGAGACTGGACCTTGACAACCTGACTCAATGGTGATCACAATGGAAGTAGTTGGTTGGGGGAACCGAGGGCGGGCGGGCCATGGTGGATTGTGTTACTGAAAACATTATGTGAGCTTGCAGTTGATGGTGCTGGCTTGGAGTGCTTCTAAATGTTTAATTTTGTGTACTTTACCTTATGGGTGTTCTGTTACCACCCCCCTTGTCTTGTGGTTGTTTTGTTTATGTCATAAAACACAATAAAATGTTTTATCAAAAAAAAAAAAAGAATGGGTAAATGAGTGGCTCGAGATATGCATGGGCTTTTTTAAGTATAATGTGGTTGCCTGGATGATCAGGTTCATCCCGATGGATCCATCCGTGACTTTCAAAAGGTCTCGACAGATAGGCTGCCCAAAAGCCAATGACAGTAGTCCTATGTATATGTATTGCTTAAGTGCCAAGTAATTGAAGTAGGTGTAAAGGGTACACAAGGAAGAGATAAGGAAGGTAAAATGCCAAAAGTATATGTAACGATTCTAGCTTTACAGAAATGTCAAGGGGCATAGATGGGTAACCCATAAGGTCCAGATGTTCTAAGCAAAGAGATGAGTACCACATAAGGTGCCCTCCGCACAACCCTCCAGATCCTTTCTAAAAACATCCCGGTCCATCCCAGTGAAAGTCAAGGACCTCCACACCCCACCTACCGAGGAGCCAGATGGGCCTAGGCCACATCTGGCTACACGGCTGCACCAGGAAATCTCATGATGACGAATGAAAAGGAATAGAAGAGACAATGACCGGTCATAATTAAACGATATTGTTACTCTGCATGTCAAGCCATGCATGCCAAAGCTGAAACCCAGTCACTGAGGGGCAGGACTTGCGATAGCAACAATGGCAAAGGAGCCTGAATCAGGCTGGCGTGCAACTCAAGGTAAAGTGGCAAACCGAACCAATTAAGGAAGCATGAACTATCTGCCATCATCAAAGAGACACAAAGAAACACTTTTCCATGTTGGATTCCCCAGACCAAGAAGAAAAACACTGATTTTCTAAGGTTGCATGCTATGACTGAAAAGGGTTTTTAGTATGATTTGTACTTTTATGAACAGATTGGTAAAATATCAGTTGTGGCCACAATGGCACCTGTTTGTCCAATCTTAACATGGCCATCTTTGAAGAGGCCCAAATATACTTTGTGATCAAACCCTTCCATGAGAACATGTTAACAAGCAGAGATATATTGATGATGTCATCATCATTTTGTAGGGCACACATTAAAGAGCCTAGGAGTTAAACTATTGGGTCAATAATGTCTAACTCCATTTGAGTTTCACTCTTAATGGATATACAGATGTTTGTTTGGATTTTTAAGATTTGACATAGAAGAGGGAAGTCGTTCACTCAAGATTTAAACAAGGAGACTGCCAGAAAATGCATTGCTTTCGTCTGATCCATGGCATCCAAAGGCTTCTGAGATAACTCATGTTTAGCCCATTGTTGCAGCTAGTGCAGAATATTACATGTGCAGGAGAAATAGAAGCAACAAAGCTGGCAGAATGTGGGTACCCACTGGCCATACGTAAGAGAACTATGAAATGGCCATCCATCAACAGCAGGGAGGAACTCTTGGAATTGAATGTTAGGCAGAAGAGCACAGGCATTCTTTATGGCAATACGTTTTCCACAGGGTCAACAAGGTTTAAAAATATCATCAAAAAGTATTGCCCAACTGTACAAACTATGGAGAGTAACTCAGAGTTCCTGCTGTTTGCCAATAAAAGAGGACAACATGAGGCCACCAGGGGGCGCACAGGCAATGGCAGCCTGAATACGCCGCTCCCGCCGTAACTGGGACACGAAGAGGGACTGAGCCCCCCCCCGTGACCCCCCCACGAGAGATCTACGGCCCACGGGGCCCGTGAACTTCGGGTGCCCCCCGAGGCGAAGGAGCGGCATCTGGGGACCCCCGGGGGCCCGAGAACGAGCTCCGCGGCCCGAGGGGAGGAGCCCCGGGGAGATCCAGGCAACATCGCAGCCATCGAGAGGGGAAGCGGCGGCCTGCATTCGGAGGCGCGCGCGATCCCCTCACCCCCCGAACACGGAGCGCGCCGGCGCCCCGGCAGAAGACCCGCCGGCGACACCCCCGCAGCAACCTGCCGAGGAGCCGTCGCGGAGGGGAAGTCCCCCGCTGAGGAGCTGGGAGAAACGCGGGCCGCGACCCGCTTAGGGAGAGGCGGCCTGCCCGCGCTCCCGAACTCGGCGCCGAGGTAGGTGGGGGAAGCCCACCCCAGCCCCCACACAACCCTCAAGGACACCGGGACGCATCGGTGGGCTCGGAGGGGCGAGTCGGCCCTGCCCCCCCCTCGCGAGCCCCCCCCCCCCAAAAAAAAAAAAAAAAAAAAAAAAAAAAAAAAAAAGAGGGTCAGGAAGACGCGGGGGAAAACGCCCCCAGCCCTGGAGGGGACACAAATCTTTTTACCCTCGAGCCCATCACTTTCTTAGGTGGAGGCCCCTGGGTTCAACCCCAGGGCGAGTGCCCGCCTGGGGGCTCTCGCTGAAGGAGCCGCGCCTGAGAGCCCCCCAACAAACCACGATTGGACAACCATAGCAGCTCCCCCCCACCCTAAGAACTGCCACCAAAGACAGAGGACGCAAGGGGAGGAGGGGGTGTGAGGCCCCCACCAGAGGTCGGTGGGGCGAGTGCCCGCCCACGAGAAGCCCCCCACAGAGGGCCAGACCAGAAGGGGAGAGAGCGCGTTCCCCGACCGGGCGCTGTCCCTTGGCCCTAGGGACGCACCAGCGGAGGGGAGAAGCAGGAGGACCGAATGAGTTGGCGCCATACCCTCCAGGAGTACCGCTACCAAGGCACCAGCAGGGAGAACAGCGACCCAGACCAACGGGCCGGCATGTCTCATTCCGAGACCCCACCCCTGCCCACCCTCACCATGGAAAAGGGCTTTGCCTCGGTCTTGCAGGAGATCAGGGACATGCGGGCAGACATCGCCCAAAAATTGGAAAACATGGACCGCAGAGTGGACAAAGTCGAGGATAGACTGTCACAACTAGAGTCCAACCAGTCCTCAGCAGCGACCCAGGAGCTGGACACGGCCCTGAGACTAACGGCCCTGGAAAAGAGAGATGAGGAGAGGGCAAGACAAATGGACGACTTTGAAAATAGAGAGCGGAGGAACAACCTCAGAATTTTTGGGGTGCCGGAGTCGGAGGGGGAGACGGAAAGAGACTTAACCAGGGTGGTGAGGGACATCATTACCCTCCTCTTCTCGGATGAGATGACAACCGAACCGACGTTCGATCGGATCCATAGAGCGGGGGGAAGAGCTGGGGGCCCCCGGTCAATTCTGGTCCGCTTCCACTACTACACTGAAAAAGCAAAGGTCCTAGAGGAGGCCAGGAAATCCAGGGAGATAACCTATAACAACGCTCAGGTGGCCATCTTCCAGGACCTCTCTTCATACACGCTGGCCAAAAGGAGGATGTGCCGCCCACTGACCCAGATGCTGAAAACAAAGGGGGTACGCTACAGATGGGGGTTCCCCTTCTCCCTCATGTTCGAATACGAAGGCCAACGAGTGAACCTGATTACAGAGGATGATATAAGGGGAGCAATACAGGAATACACAACGGATCCGACCCCGCGAAGGGAACCCTCTGGGTTCGCCGCGGATGAAGCCAGAGCGCGCCGGTCACGAGGAGAGAGGAGAAAAAAGACTGGCCCACGGAAATTTAAAAAATTGAACCCTCCGTCCCCATCGGCGGACAGGAATGACACGGATCCCGGCCAGGGCGGAGCGGGACTGTCGGACCCGGGCGAAGAAGGGAGCTGAGGCATCCCACGGCAGGCGTCATCAGCCTCGGGGGAACTGTGCACAGAATTCATCACGGGGACTCACCATCTGTTCCGGCCTGCAGACAGGCCGGGCTCCAGGGCCATGGGGTCCGAACTTTTGTGGATCCTCCCGGAACAGCAAGTATGAGAGTTACATTGAGGGGGGGAGAGGGGGTAGGGGGGGCTCATGGAGGCTCTAATTTGGATATTCACCCAGCAGAAGGCGGTAGGCTGGTGGTCCGGCCAGTTACCAACAATGGTAGAACTATTTGGCTGGACGCCGGGGTGGGGGGAGGGGGGTAGGGGGTTTGTTGTTATTGTTACGTTCACAGGGGGGACCAGTGGTCAGTTGGGGAAAGGTCACAGGACCACCTGGGGGGGAGGGGGGGGAAGGGAAATGGGAGATCAGAGGATAACACGAAATGAGCCGGACAAGGAAAGTGCCACGAGTCAGCTATCCGGTAGCTGGTTATTCTTAGAAAATGGCTGAGGATCTGCCTACCCTGGGCGTGGGCTCCCTTAATGTGAGGGGACTGAACACCCCCACCAAAAGATCCCTGGTCTGCAGGGAATTCAGGAGGGCTAAACTAGACATGCTTTTCCTTCAGGAGACGCACTGGGCGAAGGGGAAAGAACCAAAGCTACGAGGGGGGGGGATTGGAGAAGTCCTCAGCGCCTCCCACAAGACCAAGAAAAGGGGGGTAGCCATAGTGCTAGCGAGGGACATTGGCTTTGTAGTAGAAGCCTCACAGAAAGACCCAGAGGGACGATTCCTGCTGACGAGGGGCTCCCTGCGGGGCTCCCCTTTAACACTTGCAGTTGTGTACAGCCCCAATGAAGGCCAGGCGCAATTTTGGGAGGGAGTGAAGGACAGACTGAAATTATTCGTACGCGGGCTAATGGTGGTGGGGGGGGACTTTAACATGGTCCTGGACCCGAAAATTGATAGGAAACGCTTGGAATCCCAACCCACCAGGGCTGCAGACGAAATGATGGCCCGCTCCTTCCAGAGGGCGAACACAGAGCTGGGCCTAGTGGACACCATCCCGACCCCTAGGGCAGAACACCCCTCCTTCACATACTATTCCGCAATCCATACATCATACTCCCGTATAGACTACATCCTGGTAGACGAGTCCCTGCGCCCATATGTCTCAGGCTATGGGGTTGACCCGGTCCCCTGGTCTGACCATGACCTGGTCCGTACCACTATTATAGGGGAATGGCGAAGTGGCAGAAAAGGGCGATGGAAGTGCAACGACTCCCTGCTCAAGGACGACGTCCTGGTGCAGGAAGTGCAGGACGCCATTGAGGAATACTTTAAGCTGAACGACAATGGCGAGGTGGGTGCGCACGTGCTGTGGGACGCCTTCAAGGCGACCTTACGCGGGGTTCTCATAAGAATGGGGGCTCAGAAAAAAAGGGAAAGGGAGGCCCAAGAAAAATCCCTTAGGGAAAAGATCGCACAGATCCAGCCGGGGGGCCCCCCGGAGGCACCCTTGGCTATGGAACAGATCACGGCCCTAGAAAATCACAAATTTCAATTGAAGGAGCTCTTGTTGCATAAAACTGAACGCAACCTCCAGCTAGTGAAACAAAAATACTATGAGAAGGGGGATAGAGCCGATAAAATCCTGGCCTGGAAACTCAGAGAGGTCCAGCGAAGCAGAATGGTGAGGGCGATCAGAAACGAACAGGGCTCACTAGACCACAGCACCCCAGTCATAGGAGCGGCTTTCCGACGCTACTATGAACAACTATACTCGTCGGAATATGCCGGGGAAGACACTCAGATTGAGGAGTTCCTGGACTCCATTCAGATCCCGTCCCTGACAGGCGAAATGGCAGAAGGTCTAGAGGGAGGGGTCACAGAGGAGGAGGTGGAGAATGCAATCGGTGGGATGAAGGCGGGAACGTCCCCGGGGGAGGATGGGTTCTCAGTATTCTTCTATAAGAGGTTCCGGTCTATCCTGGCCACACACCTGGCGAGGGTGTTCAATGCAGTACTGGAGGGGGGCACCCTGCCGGAAACGATGATGAGAGCCATCATAGTGGTACTGCCCAAGGAAGGAAAGGACCCCACTGACTGCTCCTCCTACCGCCCGATCTCCCTCTTAAATATAGATGTAAAGATCCTAGCCAAGGTGATGGGTACACGGTTAGAGGGGATAATGCCCAAACTAGTACACGGGGATCAAGTGGGGTTCGTGAAGGGCAGGCAGGGCTCGGATAATATTAGGAAGACTATTGACCTAATCCACTATGCCCAGGAATCAGACCTAGAGGCTAGTTTGCTCTCCTTGGACTCCGAGAAGGCATTCGACAGGGTCGAGTGGAGGTACATGCAACTCCTCCTCCGTCGAATGGGCTTCGGGCCTCACGTCAGGACCTGGGTCTCTGCCCTCTATGAAGCCCCAACAGCGAGAGTGCAGGTGAACGGGGAACTCTCTGACTCATTCCCCCTTACGAGGGGAACACGACAGGGGTGCCCACTTTCTCCGTTAATATACGTCCTGACGATGGAACCTCTGGCCATAGCGGTCCGGGCCCACCCTGACATCAAAGGGATCAAAAGGGGAGAAGTAGAGTTCAAGCTCTCCCTGTTCGCTGATGACATCCTAGCGTACTTGGTGGAGCCCAGCTCCTCGCTCCCCCCCCTACTGCGTCTGATGACAGCCTTCGGGCAGTTCTCGGGACTAAAAATAAATGCAGCAAAATCAAAGCTCCTACCCATGAGGGTCCAGGACCCGAGGTTGGACCCCCGGGACAGGTGTGCGGGGATTGCGGTGGGGAGGGATTCCATTAGGTACCTGGGGGTAACCCTGACCAGAGATCTCTCGAGACTGGCCCCGGTGAACTATGGGCCTACCTTGGCGGGGGTTACGTCAGATCTGAGGAGATGGGATGGTATGATTCTGTCCTGGTATGGGCGCATGACAGCGATAAAGATGAACGTTCTGCCGAGATTACTATATTTATTCACCGCGCTCCCAACGGAGGTCCCCACCCAGCTGCTCCGCGATCTACAAAAAGCAATCCGCGAGTTTATATGGCAAGGGCGGGCCCCGAGGATAGGAAAGGCCACTCTAACACTACCCAGAGAGGAGGGCGGGTTCGGGCTACCGGACTTTCTCCTTTACTACCGGGCCGCCCAGTTGCGGGTCTTGCTGGAGCACATGAAGGAGGGGATGGGCACCTACTGGTCATACCTTGAGGATATGGATGCCCACCCTCTGAAAGTGCGCGACCTCCTGTGGCTGCCGCGCAGACTCATCCCTAGCAAACTGAAAACCCACCCAACCCTGGGAATACTTTGGACACTCTGGAAAGAGGGACCCACAACCTCATACCTCACGACATGGCCCTCTCCAATGTCATCGCTTTGGGGCCACCCGCTCAAACTAGGTAGCAGAGGTTTCAGGAATGCCCAGTCCTGGTCGGACGGGGGTCTGGAATGGGCGGGACAACTGTTCAAAGAGGGCGAGTTCCTCGAATACGAGGCCCTGCGAGACGCACTGGGGCGGGAGTCCCTTTCAATCTTTGAATATCTGCGCCTGAAAGGCATCCTTTGCGACCAATCATGGGGCCAGAACCTACGGAGACAGCTGACCCCCTTCGAAAAATTTCTGGACACGGCCACATCAAGGAAGGGGGCGGTCTCCAAAATGTACCGAATACTGAACACCGTTAACTTGGTGGGGAGAAGAGGGTTTCGAGGGTTCTGGGATGACCTGGCGGGAGAACCACTTACAGAGGAGGCGTGGTCCAAAGTCTTTAAGATAGCATTCCATGGGAACCTATTTACATCGGACATGGAGCACAACTTCAAAATCTTACAGGGCTGGCACAGGGACCCGTTGAAACTGTCCAGGATGTTTTCGGGGGTGTCCCCCAGGTGTCCAAGGGGCTGCGGCCAAGTGGGGTCGAGGGGGCATATGTGGTGGTCCTGCCCCAAGGTGCAGGAGTTCTGGGAGAAAGTACGGGGGTGGATGGCCGAGGTCACCGAGGAACTAATCCCACTCAACCCCCTAACGATGTTGCTGGGCCTCCCCCCGGAGGACACTGAACTGTACAGGTACCCAAGAATGTGGGAGACGATGTTACGGGCGGGTAGAGTGGCCCTTGCACAAAGGTGGAAGAGCCCAGAGACCCCATCCAAAGAAGACTGGCTTAAGAAACTCAAAAACATGTTCTTAATGGATAAACTGACGGCCATGGTAAATAATGATCTGGGCCCCTTTCAGGTCAACTGGTATGGGGTCTATGGGGCATGGGGTTGGAACCCCCACTGACAACATGAGAACACTCTGGCGAGTTGGTGGGGGGAGGGTTTGGAATGCTTCAATCAAGGACGTAGGAGTAGCCCAGGACCCGGGAGACAGCGGATCTCATCCAGCCAATTTGGACGTGAGAGTATAGCATACCTCTGTGGCAACGTACAATGAACTACGATGGCAGCTCCAGCTGTCCGACTTTCGAAGTGACTCTGATCTGGGGGGAGGGGAGGAGTTGGGGTGGGGGGGAGGGGGAGGGGGGAACCTGGGGGTTTTATGACAATGTTAAAAGGGATGATAACAACGCTCCCAGCGTTGCCGTTTGTTTTTTTTTTCCCTTCTAAAAACTGCTAATAAAACCAAAGTTTAAAAAAGAGGACAACATATTAAATACAGAGTACTCAGAGCGACTAACTTTACCCAAAAAGTGACTCGGTTGACATTTGGAGAAATATCGGACTCCCAAAACTCAGGGTCATTTTTTATGCTACCAATGTAGAGTCTGCCCCTACATAAAATAACAGTTTCCAAATTGGAAAAGATGGATGTAAAGAATTCCTCAAATTGTTATACAGTCAACATGATATATGCCACCTGGTGCACTTGAGGTATGATCAATATTGCCAAAACTAGTTGCACGATCAAAATAAATTAGACTTCCAGAACACTGAAGTTGAATCCGGAAACAGTTGACAACAGCTCAAATGGTGAAACAGTTCATGCAAATGGTGTTTACCGAAAAGGAGATATGGTGCACTGTCCACTAGGCACTGTAACATGTCCCAAAACACAAGGGGACAAGATCTTGCTTAGGAAGGAATAACCAATGACATTCCTCTGCAACAGCTATATTATCGGGCTGAATGAGGAAGTGGGGCTGGGACGAACTTAATACCTCTGTATTGTAGTTACATCTTCTTGGTTACCGGTTTGAAGAACACTGAGGTCCAACAATATGGGTTTCTTTCAAACTCCTCGGGCAAAGCTTGACATGGGTGCCCAGGGCTCTTTTCTGTATGCTGGGCCTAGAAATTGAAACTCTCTCCCTCCAGATTTGAGACTGTGTCAAACCTTTGGCGGTTTGAAAGCTCGATTAAAAGCGTTGCTGTTCTGCTGATTGTGAATTTGATCTATCTGATTCATATGGTTATTCCACGATTTGGTTTTTTGTTTGTTTGTTCTTGTTGGCGCTATTATGCCTCCGGGCCTGTGATTGGCGCCTTATAAATAAATATAAATAAATAAATGAATAAACAGTTCACGTAGGAAGAAATGAAAGAGAATGTTTGTAGGGAAACTCTTTTAAGCTTTTTTTTTTTTTTTTACATGTGCAACTGCTATCCAATGGAACTACATGTGAAACCATTTTTAGAAATGAGTGTTCCCAGTGTTGCAACAGGCAGAAATGAATGTGTAAATAAAAGTAGGGTGAATCTTTCATGGCACATACTGTATTTTCCATCATTGCATTGTATTGTAACGCCGATCCTGATGGGTGAGTGTTTTTGGCCTCACTACCCAGATCTATCTAAGTGTGGTCCATGGACCCCAAACTAAGAAGGGTTCAAAACAAAAGGAGAAAGGCAACTATTATAAGAAAAGAGAGGACATAAATTGAAGAATACAGGCTAAACTTTAGAAGACACGCAATTTAATTTGTTTTCTGAACGTGGAGAGGTTGCTTATGCTTTGTAGATCAGTAGGAAGAGGATTCCAAAATCTGGCTGGCACTGCAAAACCTGAGCAACCAGTTCCCTAGAGTGGCGGAAGCAGTCAATGTTCATAGTGTTCTGAGATAGGTTTTTTTGGGGGGCACCAAGGAGCATGCCATTGTAAACGTTGTTTAACATATTGAGGCGATATGCCCCGAGATGGCGGGCTGACCCTGGAGGTAACGACCCGCCGTCCAAGTTAAAGGCCAGACCGCAGCGAGGTTCCCTTAACAAGGGTGGAGGGCCTTTACCCAGAAATTCGGCTCACCACTGTGGGGGCATATCGCCATTAGCACCTGTGTAGTCTAATACACGGGCTCTAATGTTTTTTAACAATGAAAAGCATTTTCTTTCCGTGAACAGATCACCTCATGGTGTCGTGTTCACGGAAACAAAATACTATGCAAAAACATGGCCACCATGGAATAGGACGGGCCGGCTCCTTAGCCCCTCTTCTGTTTCTATGGTGTCCGAATGGAGCAGGGACAGAAGCTACAGGAGTTGCGGCAGCATGGGTCATTGGGGGGGGGGAGATGGCAGCCAGGGAAATCGGCCTTCAGGCGGCTTAGAACGCAGGCTTAGATTAGCAGTTGCAGCCCGCGTTCTTTGCCTCCTGTTTGGCTGGCTCCCCCACCAAGGGTGCTAATTAGGTAAGCATCCATATAATGCTTTATGCACAATAAGTAGTAGTTTAAAATATATTCTTTTACATAGAGCCAATGCAATTTTTCAGAACCTCTGTTCGAAATCGAAGGAATTGTATAACAATTGGGGTTTATGTTAAGTAAACGCAAATGTTGAAGTTACGACCGTTTGCACAAGTTGTTCCCCAAGAGGTTAGTGAATCGCTCATTAAAGAGAGCAAGATGGATGGATCGAGACTCTTTGGGCCTCATTAGACGGATGGCGGAGAACCACGGCGCTATTAGCGCCATGGTTCATGCCGGTAAAATACCGGCACCGCCTTGGCAGAAAGGGGGTGGTAATTCCCCCTTCCACCATTGCCCTTCCCCATTCCCATTTTTGCCCCATAGGGCATAATGGGAATGGGGAAGGTGCTAATTAAGGTACCGCAAATTGAGGTACCGTAATTAGCTCCCTGGGTCCCATTGCGGGTTGGTTTTTAACGCCTGCAAAAAGCAGGCGTTAAATTCCCCAACCCGCAAAGGGACCTTGTAGTAAAGCGGTAAGGATTTACCGGTACCGGTAAAATACCGGTACCGGTAAATCCTTACCGCCATCCGTGTAATGAGGCCCTTTGTATGCTAAAAGTACCTGTTTCACATTCAGATAATCTAGTCTGTCACAACTTATTGTCGATTTAGTACAGAGTTCAGGAACTTAATCAGGAAGCATTGCATATTCTATCGACTGTGGATACCTTATTATGGCTACCACTTTTTTCATTTACGAGCGGAAGGAATATCATTTTCTTTTCAGTTAGTTAGATCTCTTCATACAGCTCCTTCAGGCCCCACGGAAACTCTTAGAGACGTTTGGAAATTACAATCTTTTAAGGGGCATTATCCTTGTGGGACATGCATTTCCTGTAGGTTTTCTAGAAAATGCATCTCTTACCAGCATGCAGGGAAGATGAGTAATTTTAACTCATACTTCAAATTCATCGAAAACATAATTTGCATGATTATGTGTCCCTCTGAAAAGAATTCTCTCAGGAAAATGTACCCGTCCAGTGAATGGGAGGTTTTCAGAACATCCTTCAAATATTCATACAAAAAATCTAATGGCACCACTCCCAAAACATTTTATTGATTGTGGACGTACTGCAGATTAAATGTCTGGTGGTACTTGGAAAAAGTGACAGCTGAGTTTACAGATGGTTCGGTTGCCCAAACATTATCTAGAAATTAACAAATATGGATTTATAATGT
Source organism: Ambystoma mexicanum (assembly GCF_040938575.1). Classification (NCBI taxonomy): domain Eukaryota; kingdom Metazoa; phylum Chordata; class Amphibia; order Caudata; family Ambystomatidae; genus Ambystoma; species Ambystoma mexicanum. The sequence continues at coordinate 243,091,259 of NC_090928.1, read as the reverse complement.
ACAATTCTATGATAAGGGTGGATTGAGCATACGGAATGGGCAATTTATTTGTTGTAAGAACAGTTGGTTTGTCTGGCATCTGTAGTCTGCTTTCTTGTGTTTGAAGGTTTGGAAAAGTAGTGTTTTCTTTTTTGTTGTTTTTGGTCAGGAGTCTGCAATGTATGGCTCTCCAGATATTTTAGACTACGAGTCCTATCACCCCTACCAACCTTAGTCAATGAAGAGGGATAATGCGCTAATGGGAGTCATTGTCCAAATAACTGGAGAGCTGCCAGTTGCAGACCTCTGTATATTTAGGTAATCAATTGAATTCAAAAGTAATTGGAAGGCTCTTCTCTATATTTGACATTTGTTTAATTTGTGATGACTAATAACTTTTTGAGGGGAGATCTGTGCTTTTTGGGTGCAGTGGTGGATTACCAGTGACAACCCAGTATTACCATAACTTTATCTTATCTTTATGTTTTTTTATGTTTTCTAGTTATCTCAGGGTAAGATGCGCTTTATAAATAAATAACAAACAAACCAACAATATTGATCTATCACTTCTCTGACTGTGAACAATCCGTTGGTGTGCAAGGTAATTTTGAACTTGTTTTTTTTCACACTCTTTTTTTAGAAAACCTTTTGTTTCACAAAATAGCTTTTTTTCTGATAAAATGTATTTTATGTTTTTTGTAGATTGTTGCTTAAATTGTTGATGTGATTGCGCTGCCGTTACGTAAGAGATCTTTGCATGTTGTACATAGCTTTATTCGGCAATTGCCACAAAAGCACCAAATGACATTCTTAAAACAGAACAATAAAATCACATTCTAATAATCAGGTTAATAAAATAACATTCTTAATACATAGTCAGATAAAATTACATCAAATGAATTACCATAAATCTAAAACAATGTAAACATACCAAGGCATATAATAACCAGGTCACACTGCAAACCCCAGGATATTTTAGGCCAAACGTTAGTAAGAGAAGTGGTATTACACAGAAAACCAACCTTATATATACTAGCTAATCCCCGGGTGGGTCCGACTCTGTTGCATCTCAATCAAGTTAATATGTACGACGAGTACACACAGCACTAAAACAGTTCATATCAAATTGAAATAATAAAAAATACAAGGCCCCCAATTGTTCCCACTTTGCTCTTCTCAACCATATCAGATCTAAGTATTTCAAGATGAAGAAGAAAGTGTTTAAAACACTTGTGTTTCTTACAACAGGCAAGTGCCAATTATGTACTCCTGACTTGTTTCAACCTAAACAATGGAAGAAGATACTTCTTCCTCCGGTCCATAAAGCCAACACAAAAAATGTACAAATTGGTGACTGTCTCTGCTACAGCACCACACTTCAGGCTCCTGGGATCTTTGGAGGCTTTCCTTTTGGCGGCATAGGAGCCAACTTTCAGAGGTCTTTGCACCTAAACCGTTGGACTCTTTGTCAATATAGGTTTTGAAGCACTTGGTTTTAGTCAACATGTGTTCACTATGCTTTGCATTTGTTTGCCATTGTAATGATATTGCTATGTCTGCTTTTTTTTAAAACATTTGTAACATCTTGGTTTACATCTTTGTATTAAGCTTGTAATTGCATTTTTGGTATTTGATTATGTATGTTTTCTTTTCTTTTTCACATCATTTGTTCTGTTAGATTTTAATAAAAGTTTATTTCTTAAGGTGTATCTAATTAATTAGTAATGGATACCTATTTCAGCATTTATTTTTAACAACACCTATTATGTATCCTGTGAATGCATGTTTTTGGTTCTATTCATTGCTGGTCCCTGTTGGTCCTTGAGTCACAGGGACATTCCTTTGGATTTGGCACAATGAGAATATAAACTGAAGTCACAGGCCTAACAGTGACCTCCTGAGGAGTCCATAGATGCAAACAATGTATTGAAAACGCAGTAAATAATTCATTAATGAAACCCCCTTAGCTACTAATTAAAACATTTCAATTTTTGCTTCTGTGTAAATTCAGTATCTGAAATATATATTGAAGCAATAGAAAACATTGAAAGGTAATAGGTGCAAAGCTTCCCTGCATTGCATTACTGCTGACATTTTTATGATCTCCACAACGAGGCCCATCCTTGCCCTGAGGTCTCTCCATGATCCAAGCCCCATTCCTGTTCCAATGCCCATCCCTGTTTTGGGCAGTTCTTTATTCTGAGGTTCATTGCTACTATGAGTCCCATCCCAGAGCTCCATTCTTTCCCTGGCTCAATCCTGCCTTGTGACCCATCCCTGTTCTGAGTCCTGCTCCTGCCTTAAGGCAAATCCCTGATCAGGGATCCATGAATGCCCCATGACCCATCCAGCCCCAAGATGCATCCACGCCCTGCAGCCCATCTTAGCTTCAAGTCACACCCCTCATGCTCAACCAAAATGTGTTGGTGGTGACGAAATATTAAACAAGGACATAGCACAGATACCATAGGTCCATATCTAGAAACAATGCCATGACATTCAATCGTGATTGGTCAAATTACAGAAAAAGAACAACTCCAGGGGTTTTCGTAACTGTATCCATGAAACTTCTGGAATTGTTATTATATGCCTATGATACACTCCAACTCCTCTCATTAAATAAAAAATAATCAGGTGTTATTCTCCTGCTCTCTAATTGAGAAACATTCTCTTCCTTGAATTGTAAATAATTTCACAATATAATACTTATTTGTCATCACAGCATTTTATAAAAAATATAGAAACACCTTTATTGTTCAATTCTTGAATTCCCACATAAATGAAACAGGACAAATTAAACATATTCAAAAAAAGCTTTCATTGTAAGACAAATGGATATAATTTAACTAATTATTCAATAATAGTTTTTTTCTTTTGTATATTTCCAAATTGTTTCAGAAGGTTTTTGTAAACTCTTCCAACCTTGTATTTTCTATTCTTCTATATTCTGGACCCCATTGCTCTTTTCCAATGCGTTTCGAATACTCAAGTATTGTTCTGTACTTTTCCTAGAGCAAATAATATAGTATCTCAGTAACAAACTCAATAAGGGAGAGAATTAGCTGATTATATTAATTAACTGTCAATTGACCTGCTTCCACAAGTGTTTTGTCTCACAATAGTAGGTTACATAACTGATGATGATTTGTCAGTGTTAACAAATTAGAATATGTATGTAGCAATTCATTATTTCAATATACCTTCACTACTATATTGGTCAAAATGATATCTACACGTGTACTCACATATATTACCTATGACTAATTGCATTGTCCATCACCTAACCCAAAAGCATCTCATTGTGATTCCTTATAGTCTAACCTGAAAGAGGCATTAATGGTAGTATATCAAACTAATGAATATTGTAATTTACTAAGATGTAATCTATTTTCTTTAGTTTGTCTATTTTACCATAGGGTTTTGTTTCACGGTAGAAACTTGCTGTGGTCTTAAAAGCTGTACCAATCGAAACCCCATATCATATTAATCACTCATTAAATATAGGTGCACCTGGCACAAGGGGCAGTCATGCAAAAAAACAAGAAACTATCTCAAGTGGTCCAAACCTGAGTACCCATTTCGTAACAACACTCTTGCCTCGACCGCCTAAGAGGATCACTGGGACCCTTCTACCCCTTTAAATACATACATACATGTGTGGGTGTAACGCCCTCGCACAGGAGGAAACATTGCACAAAGCTTAGTACTCACGTGCATGGTTTGTTAATATCAACCAAGTAAGCGGTCAATCAGATACCCTCATTTGCATGGGGCTTGCCTCATGCAAATGAGGTAACACCCCACACTGAATGAACACACACAAAGGCGGCAGGTACGCCTTCGGCATTACACAAAAGTCATCTGGCCCCTTAATTAATACCAATGCAAGCCCCAACATCATAAATGCTACAATTTGCCATTTTTGGCAGAGACAAACTTTCAATGTCGAAGCTCCTATCAGGCAGAAGTGAAGATGGCAGTGGGTTAAGGGAAGAAGATTTCAGTGCTAAAGGTATTTGTGCACCACCCAGCTGCTATTAGTTTGCAGCTTTGCATCCCTTTGCCAAGGTGCATTAGCTGCCACGGCTCAGGTATTTGATAGAATGAGCCAAGCATCTGAATGGATCATGCCTTGGATCAAGATTGCCAGAAGGTGGTGACTTGGAGGTGTATGGTGAGGACAGAATAATGCTAGGAGTTGTCTGAACTGGCGCCACCATCTTGTCGCTGCATCTGAACGGTACTAAAGTTTGCTTTGCGTGAGAAGGGCGTGCGCTGACATTGACTTCTTCATGTCGTGCCATGTGGGCAGCTGGGATACACCGTCATTCCGGATTCACGCGTCTGCCCCGTCAGTTGGAATACAACCACTGAGATATCTATATTCTGATGACCACGACTCACTCCGTTGCCGCGGTCTATATCAATGGTTTAGAAACATTCTGCCATGATATGGTTAAGACTTATACATATATTGAACAGAATCTGATTATTCTATAAAGGTATCAAGTCGCCTTTTATCCTGTACTGAACACAGGTTGAGAGTTTTCCCCTCTGATAATCAGAGTTTGGAATCCGGATGACTATTGTGGCGACACGATGCCTTTACCTCTGTGATCTTGTAGGTTACCCCTGTCCCGGGTCGTACACCGCATAATTATAAGAGACGCAATGTGTGTGTTGTTGGGGCATACTACATATCTCTTTCTTGTCCATGTACAATCCATCTGACTCTGCTGGACCATAACACCCCTGAAGAATTTCTGGTTACTGGACGTGATACAGAAAGAAACATGTCGGGTTGGGGTTGTTTTGTTATTTATGAACAAAATTAGAAGTCAAGCCCACCCGAGCCAGTAGAGTTCATAATTACAAGGAACTGGCTTTTAGGTGTTATATTGATGGTCTACATTAATAATGGACCAGATATTGTATGATGATGTTTTAGATTGTTGGATATTTTTGAGGATAAATTGTTTTATCATTGTTTGTATTATGAATGATTCTATTATTGGGCTTGTGTATGTATGTGGTATGGTTGTAGTGTGGTTGGATGTGATTTATGGATGAGAATTTTGTATCAGATCAATCCGACAATGAAATGGAGGGATTGATCCATATGAACTATTGTTAATAATATTGTAGATACCAATGTTATTGTATGTTTTTTACTAAAATTATACTTTTTCTAGAGATTTATTTAACAAATGTTAATAAATAAAAATATTAAATTGTTTGATTGCCTAGAGGTTTGAATTTAATTGTTTCTCCTCATTGATTGTTGAGATAGTGATAGATGCAGATTCTATATTTAGCTTGAGTATGTAGATTTTGTTGCTATACCAACAACAACCACCTGAACACTCTTACTACTCTGACCTTTGATGTTTTTCTAATACATTTTCTATCCAGGCCAGGTCACAGTAGTTGGATATTCCTGGTATCCCCTGTTACTCTAGTTCTTTGGTCAGCTGGTACCACTGCCACAGCATAGGTGAGTGCGTTGCGGTTACCTAGATGTTTGATGTGTCTGTGGATTTTCTTTAGGATGGGAGATGCCAGAAATGTGCTCAGCACATGAGGCTGCTTAATTGTTGTCAGCATTCGAGCCCTGCCTCCTGACCATTGATAGACCTGCAGTGAGTAAATGTTATTGGAACCATGTGATGTTTATGTACAGGACTGCGTCATGGCGGTATACACGCATTTCACTGCGGTATTTTTCATTGCGTGTTTTTTCAACGTCGTTTTTATTTTGAAAAAAAACTCATTTTTTTGGGGGGGGTTAAAAAAATTCAATATATGTTTGTGGGTGTAAGGGAATAAAAAAAAAGGGGGCTTGGGGGGTTACCCCCCCCCCCCAAAAACAAAAACGATAAGTTTAAAAAAAAAAAACGGCGATGAAAAAACCTGCGATGAAAAACACCGCGATGAAATAATGTAGAACCGTCATGGCACCCTTACTGTAGTATGGTGAGACAGTATTTAATTCCAAGTTCTTTGGAACGTTTCCTTTGTGTTCTAGGTGCCAGGAGTAGAGTCATCTATGAAGGAGCAGAACCAGCACATTATTAGCGTCACTCTGTACAAGTCTCAGAGAGCCACCCATCCAAAACTGCAAGTGACAGCAGCAATCAATTATGAAGTCACGCTAACACAGGGAGCAAATCAAGTCCATTTGTTCACTCCAAAAAATACATTCACACCAGAATTAAAATAATAGATCTACAAGTTAAAAAAAAACAACGTGGTCAATAGGTTCAAATGAACTAAACCAGGTACCACATACAAGATATCTAGGGATCATGATCAACTCTAGCATCAATGAAACCCCAATGGTAAAAAAAACTCCTGAATAGCTGCAAATTACTAACAGCTCAAGGCACCATCTTACAGCAAAGATACGGCAAATATTCCTACGAGCCGATATCAAGGTAAAGTGACTCCAATTCTCGTCTACGTCGCCGAGAACATGTTCGGTTGTGATTATAAAGTTTGGGCCCGATGTGAAAGTCTCTTTTGGAAAAAGATTCTCCAGATCCCCTTAAGCACACCTACAGCCTGTGTATTGTATGAGGTTGGAGTTTCTACCCTTAACTCAAGAATCACCCGGAATAAGTTGGCGTTATTCAGGAAGACACGTGTGTAGGCAAACCTCCCATCTGTAAAATTCTTGTTGGAGGAAAAAGGACATGAAAAATCGGCTTTGCATCTTTGGAAACATCAGTGCAGAGAGATACTAGCACAACTGGGCACAGACGAAAAAACTTTGTGGTGGAATCCAGATCTGGTTAAGAGGAAACTGCTTGACTGGGACTGGATCGAAATCAATGATAAAAGGTCGTCACAAAAAGCTATGCAGAATACGCCTCCAGAAGAGAAAAGACGCAATACGCTCCCGTCCTATCTAATATTGTCACCCTGTAAACGCCTAAGAAGGCTGTACCTGAAATTTCGTTTGAATATCTACGAAACCAAGGAAGTCTTAATTCATCGCAGGAAGATTCCTATGTACAAATCGAAATGCAGGTTCTGCGAAATTGAAACAGAAGATCTAAAATATCTGGTCTTGCGGTGCACTGAATTTAAAGTCCAACGAGAAAAATGCCTCGGAAAGGAGAGAAGCAAAGTTCAAACATATGATCTAGAGGAATGCTGGAAGCACCTTCACATTGGTGAGAGCCGAGCACTGTTGATTGCAACAATGAGATTCCTCGACCAAATGCAAATACGACTAGAGGCGACTAGTCCGTATGGGGAGAATTAGTGACCCCAACAGATGTCACATTCAGTAAGTTAGAGAAGACACACTCAGCAAACAACTAAGACTGCAATCAAAGAAAGTGTGCAATGAACTTTATCAATGGCCACAAGACTGGAACTAAATGAGACGAGCCAAGTGCAAGTTCACTTCCAATCAGTTGCTTTTTGGTTATTTGATTGCTGTCTTTTTTGTTTTACTGTCACTGCGGAAACTAGGAATTAAGAATTGTAAAAGTAAAAGTTTTCAAAAAGTTTGAAAAAACTAAATGAAATAAAAAATAATAATAATAATAATATGTCACACCAGGCCCCAAGAACATGGCCATGATCACAGCACAAGAAGCCTCCGCTCCTCCCCACTCAAAGAAAGATAGCCAGTTCTGTGTCTACATGAATGGAACGTGAACATGTGCAGGTGTTTGCCAGGACTGTGCTCCAAGACTTATTTCTGAGCACCAGCACCTTTTGTCTTAGTCTTAGCTCCATTATGAGGTGGTGTTTCGGCGACTTAATTATTTTTATTTTCACTGTCAGAACAGGCAGGCAAGCAGAGGGACACATGAGGCAGAGGACAACAACAAGACAGTTAACAGTGTCAAGGAAATGGAAAATGGAGTTATGGTCTTTCCGTCAAAATACATGCATCGAAACACCACAGCAGTGGAAAAAAGCATCATCTGCCAAAGCATCGACAGGCTATCTATTACATGTAAAAGTGCTTTTCCATAGAAACCAGTCCATCGAAAATATAAATGGACTGGTTTCAATGAAAGGGCACTTTTACATGTAAAAGGTAGCATTTCAATGCTTTTTTGGTAGCGATAAAACATTACATGGAGCTGTCCAGTGCTGAAATTTCGGCACTGGCCAGCTTCTTGGAACATTTTAATCTTTTTTGGTATACTGGGGGGGGGGAGTTCCCCCCCAAGGCCTAACCCTAACCCTAATGTAACCCTTAATGTAACCCTAGCCCCAACCCTAACCTTAATGTAACCCTCAATCCAACCCAACCCCCAACCATAACCCTAACCCCAGCAACAACCCTAACCCTAATGTAACCCTTAATCTAACTCTAGTCCCAACCCTAACCCTAATGTAACCCTTAATCTAACCCTAGCCCCAACCCTAACCCTAGCCCCAACCCTAACCCAACCTGAACCCTAACCCTAACCTCTAACCCTAACCCCAGTTTTGATTATACCATCAAATTATAGTCAATGGAAAGGCATTTCGATGGAAATGCTTTTCGATGTCTATAATTCGATGGTATGGCATTCGATGCTATGGTTTTAGATGAATTGACCAGATACCGGAAAATGCCATTGAGTAACAGGTGTGCCTGTGTTGAGGGCCAGCCTATAGAATATCTTGCTGATGTGTTTGACAGGCAGCTTTTCATGTCTGCATGTGTCCATCACATTTCTACTGGAAGAAAGCCTGTATGCTACATTTTTTGTGGTTGGAGAGGTAAGAAGATGAAGGTCTTGAGAGTGAAAACAGCGTGAAGGAGAGTATAGTGAGACAAGAGAAGCAAGATGGGGGACGGGGGGGCGGTCCGGATAGCACTTGAAGACAACACAGAGAAAGTGAAAGAGGACGTCAGTCATAGGGTAGGAAGTGAAAAGCGAAGACGAATTGAGGAATTGAACACCAAGCGCAGAGTGGTGAGGTGGGAAAAGGGAATTCCAACGAGTAGGGCAGAGCAGTAATCAAGGCAAGAAAGGATAGAAGAAGTGATAAGGAGTTTAGCTGAATGGAATAATAAGTGAGGATGTATTGTACAGACATTGAAAAGAAGAAACTGGCAGGTGCGGGCAGTTAAAGATATATGAGAGGCAACGTTTAAGGATGGAGCAAAGATAACACCAAGGTTGCGGGCAGAGGGGAACCAGGCGAGCATAGAAGGAGGGAAGAGAAGACCCAACAGGGATGAAAGGGGGAAGGGAGAAACAAGTGGACACTAGAGAATTTCTGTTTTTGAGGGATTGATGTGAAGGAAATGGGAGTGCATACAGCCCTGAATAGCATAGAGGCAGGATGATACAGAGGCATGGAGAGAGTCAGAAAATGTAACAAAGGAGAACAAGAACTGTGAATCGTCCACGTAGCAATGAGAAGAAAGTTTGAACACATCTTTAATAGAGAATAGTGTTATAGTATAGATAGAAAAAAGTAAAGGGACCAGCACTGAGCCTAGGGGGACACCGTATTAAATAGGCTGGGGAGGAGCCGTATATTCAGCCCAGAATATGGAAAAAGAGCAGTTGGAAAGATAAGAGCAGAACCAGTTAAGGAGGGAAGAGGAAAGCCCAAGTGTAGAAAGTGAAGAGAGTAGAGTAGGATGGCCCACCGTGTCAAAAGCTGCAGTTAGGATAGGAGGATGAGAATTGAAGAAGATTTATTGTGATGAGCTGAGAGGAGAGAGTTGGTAGCCAGGGACGTCATTTGGGAGGCACCAGGTGTCACACCTGCAACATCTGAGGCCTCCCTTGCTACCCCTGTGGTCTCCCTTGCTACCCCTAAAAAAGTTTTTTTTTCTTTTTTAATTGAAGCCCCTGGGCTCTGGCCATCATGTTCAGGCCTTTTGGAAAAAACCAGGGGGTTACACAAGTATAACATTTTGAGCAGTGACCCTAAATTAGAAAGAATAGGAATAACAAATAAGTCGTCTTTCTGGAATTCTATACATTAATTGCTAGACTAATTAAAGTTTATTTCAGGAAAACTTCAGGGGGTGAGTCACTCATTTAGTCTGTTCTTAAACAGCGTTCACAATCCAGACAAAAATTTCCAAAAAGCATTTAGAGTAGAATAAGCATCCATTTCGGACAATGTATTTTGCTTTTCGCAAGTTGCAGTTATAGCAGGTTTTTTTCTGCCGTTGTCTCTGTTACGATCATCACAAGACATTCCATCTCGGTGTCTTCGGTCACTTGACAAAATCCTTGTGCCTAAAAGCTTGTGTACAGTGTAGCAATGTCTGACCATAGCACAGAAAGTGGCCCTTGATTTCATTGTGCCACAATGAATGCCTTGTTGTAATGTGTCTATCTTTCCTATCTGCATGGCATGCTGCAGATGATGTTTGCATGTATGAGGCAACGAGTGCCCAGTGTACGGGATGGCATGCAAATGCGCTGCTTTCCCTGTGCTACTCTAAATTCTTTAATACACAGTTATGAACCCTCCCATTGGTATGTATTTTGCCAACCTCTGTAGCCTAAAAAGTAAATCCACGATTTTTTGACATGTGGCCAACTTTGCACCAGACCTGCAGATGAAGTGGCCTGCTTTTAAATCTCAGTTACCAGTTTAATGGTATCCACTGTAGAGAGTAATTTGCTTTCTCACTTTGAGAACATTCAGACATGTAACTGCTCATTTTACTATAGCTGGACAAATAGATTTGTGGGTTGAGCGCTTGCTGCTGCGATATGTGCGATATCTGTAGGTTGCAGGTTTGGATCCCACCAAGGCCAACTCAGCCTTTTATCCTTCTGAGGTTTATGAATGAGTACCAACACAGGTTGGGTGATATTATGGGGGTGATCCATGGAATTATTTGCGCCGATCAACGAGGATTTGTGCGCCATTCTGCCCGCAAATCCCTGTTTAACAAATGGGGATTTGTGGGCAGAATGCCGCACAAATCCCGTTTTTTTCGGCGCACATAATTCCATGAATCAGCTCCTATATGTATATTTGTTCTATATACATATATTTGTTATGCATAAGTGCTATTTAATAACACATTATTATCATTTAGCCTTGGACGTCTGCTTGCATTCACAGTAATTTGATAATATGGGCCTATACACACTGGTATTAACAATACATATGGTGATTAATTCTTGTATGAAATGTATATCACATTACAGTGATATCGTAACCACATTTTTCATAGTGTAGGAACAATGATATGTGATGCCACTTACAGTTGTGTCAAGGGGTGAAAGGTTGTGTTCCATCACTTCCCGTGATGTCACTTAGGGGCGGGGTCAAATTACATTCCTTCCTGTGATGTCATCAGAGGCCAAGGATCGTATGATGTCACTTTCGCTACCACTGGCATTTTGGTGAAATGACGTCCCTGTTGGTAGCATGAAGAAGAGTTGTTTCTGTGGCATGAGCAGGACAGAAACCAGATTGGGTCAGTGGAAGAAGGGAGTGATAGTTGAGATGTGAAGAGATCTGAGAGTAACCAGCTCATTCAAGAGGTTTCGAAAGAAATGGGAGAACGGAAATTGGACTATAGTTAGATAAAGAGGAAGGGTTAAGGGAGGGCTTTGTAAAAATGTGGATGATTAAAGCATGCTTGAAGGAGGAAGGAAAGGCTGTGGAAGATAATGAAATATTAACGAGAGACATCAGGAAGGGAATTATCGAGGGATAAACAGTGGGGATAAGGGAAGAGGGCAAAGGGTCAAGTGGAGAGTAGGCGGATAAACCCGGTAAGGAAAGACTCGATGTCTAAATCAGTAACAGGGGGTAAACAAGAGAGGAGGAGAGGTGGAAGAGGGAGGCGTAGGTGAAGATGGAGAGGCGGATTGTGAGGAAATGTGGGCTAGAGATGTACACAAAGTGGTGACTTTGGAGACAAAGAAGTCAGCAAAGTCAGAAAAGGACAGAGAAGAAGAATGCAAGAGTTAGAGGCCAGAGGGCAGAGCATCTTGTTGATGACCTGGAACAGGCGACGGGAATGATGTGTGAGAGAAGAGGTTAGAGAGGATAAATAGTGCTTTTTAGCCTGAAGGAGAGATGCACCGTCAGAATAGTGAAGTACAGAGAGGAGAGAAAGATCAGAGGAAGTGTGAGTTGTTTTCCAATTATGCTCTGCCTTCCGTAAGGCAGATTGGAGAGAGCGAAGGCTAGGAGTCAACCACCGCTGGGGGGACTTGCAGGACGGAGAAAAAGGCATTGAAGAGTTGAAGAAAGAGCAATGAAGAGAAGTAGAGGCCTTATTGATTGGGAGCATGGAAAAAGCTGAGAGAGAGGGGAGGGTATCAAAATGGGAGGGAAAGGAGGCGGGTGAGAACGAGCAAAGATCACTACGCAGAAAGGTAGTTGGAGGGGAGAATAGGAGTGAAAGGGAGTGGAAGGGAGAGAAAAAGAGAAGGATAGTAATGAATGATCAGAGGAATAAATAAGACTAGCAAAGGCCGTGATGTGCAGTGATAAAGAAGAAAAATCAAGTCAAGCGATGAACCAGAGACGTGTGAAGGAAGAGTAGACAGTTGGAGCAAAGAATATGATTCAAGAAGGGGAATAAAGCAAGATAAAAGATTTATTGAAGAAAGATAGAGATTGAAGTCTCTGAGGAGAAAGAAAGGGGAGGTAGAGAGAGGAAGAAAGGAAAGTAGGGAGTCTAGGGCTCTCATTACAAGTGACCCGGTCTGGAAATAAAGGTGCCAGTAACACGTTACCAGCATCTTTTCCAGACCAGGTCACTGCGAGTCTGCCGGTAGGGGCACGGAATTCCCGGCAGGCTTGACCAGCTGGGAGTTGATGCCCCTACCGGCAGGCTTTTCACTGAAGCACCAGCACCGTTACTAATGGTTCTGGTGCTTCAGGTTTCACATTCCCATGGAGTCGTATGGGACTCCATGGGAATGGAAAATAGCCATGCCGCCTGTGATATCCCGGTAGCAGTGTTACGGGTTTGCCAGTAACCTACCACCTTCCGGCAGGTTTTACAGGCAACCTTATAATGAGGCCCTAAGTCTTTAGAAAAAGAAATGGGAGAGCCAGAGTAGTACAAGGGGGTACCCTTTCCTTCCATGTTAAATTTTGACAAGTGACCCCACCCCAATTTACGGTCTTCGGCATGCCCTTTTTCCTTAGTCCCCCCTCTTTGATATCAATTTAATGTAAAGTTGATATACATTTTAAATAAATTTAACAACCTGACATTTTGTGATCGACCCTCCCAACATTTTTTATACAATTTTTATATAAAATGTATATCCATTTTAGCATAAAATGATTATATAAAATGGAATATACATTTTTATATAAATTTCAATGCAATTTTTTATATCAATTTAATAGCCCCCCAAAAATGTGGATTGACCCCCAACATTTTTTATGTCATTTGTATATACAGTTTAAATAAATGTTTTATTAATTGGATATTTTATTTCATTTCATTGGATTTATAGAGTACTTTTTGCCAATGGCACTGTACAAAATATATCAAAAAATGGTACAATCATGATAAAATGTGGACATACGTAAAAACAGAAGAGGGAAGATACAGAGGATTAGGAGAAAACAGAAGATAAAACATGAGTTTTGAGGTTTGATTGGAAGATACAGAGAGATGAGGCAGAACGAAGTGAGAGAGGAAGGGAGTTCCAATGTTTGGGGGCCTGGAGAGAAAAAAAACATAAATGAGAAGAAGCACAGGGAGATTTTGGAACAGTTAAAAGATATAGATTCTGTGATCTTGGAGGGTGAAATGAGACATAAAATGAGAGTAAAGCAGAGAGATAAGTGGGAGCACAGCTACTTTTGAAAACAATTGAGAGAAAGACGAGATTCTACAGGAAGTAATGAAATAGAAAGTAAGGCGGGTGTAAACATAGACTGAACTGGTAAAGATAAAATGAGGTAAATCGAAGAATTATAAGTGAAGCGGGAGAAGACGGGAGGCAGGAAGACTGAGAAATAGGGATCAGAAATAATCAATACGAATAAAGACAAGAGAAAAAAGAAGAAGTTTCATGGCATGAAAAGAGAGATGGGGAGAGCACGGCAGATGTTGAAAAGTGCATAACTACAAGAGCGAGCAATAGAAGAAATGTGAAGAGAAGAGACGAGAGAAGGATCAAAGATAATGCCCAAGTTGCGCACAGAACGTGAGAAAGAAAGAAAATATGGAGGAAAAGCGGGAGACAGTGTGGGAAGACTAGGAGGAATAGTAGAATGCAGGAAAGAACAAAACCTGAGTTTTAGAATGGTTAAGATGTAAAAAATGAGAGGACATCCAGTTTAGAAAAGCGAAAAGACAATTTGAAACAATAGAGGGGAGAGCAGAATCAAAGGAAGAAAAAGAGAAAAAGATCTGCAAGTCTTCGGTGTATAAATGAAAAGATTAATATAAATTATATATTTGCCATAGAGGATGTCATGACACTCCAGATGTTTGACAGTGTTTAAAAGTAACCATAGAGAGTTGAGTTCACTTTCTCAAGCAGTAACATCAAACTTTGATATAGATTTTACATAGAGTATAAGTTGATACCGGCATGGCACCCCCAGACCTTTGAGGGTGGACATAAATAACCCTATTGGAATTTCCTTTATATGCAAAGTGTGGTTCACAGTGCCTATAAAAAAGCCTCAAACTCTCAGCTGGAGCAATGCATGGCATTGAAGGTAGAGGTTGTTGTAGAGGCATCACCCTGTTTTCTGATAGCTCGCTGACTCTACACCAGCCCCCCACAGCCTTCAGAAGCCCCACGCTGTTTACAGGGACCCATAGTCATTGAGACCCATGGCACTGCAGCAGATAAATACAAATGACTGAACTCAGCTCTTGTCGGCGCAAAGATATCAGAACCAGAGGTGGCTGTGGGTGTGGGGTTTTGCTCTGCGAAGCACAGGATAAGCTGATGCAATACAATGGCTCAGGGTCTTTGGAATGACAGGAATTCCATTGATTCACACTAGCATTTCTGCATTCTGCAGACCTCAGCAGCGAACACACGTGGGGGCTGTTAAGAAAGGGTTTTATTTTTTTTTTGCTCTGATGACAGGATTCCCAATGCCAACAATCCACACTGGGGTTGCTTATCTATACTCATCATGGATGGGAGGGTTATTTTCAGCTTTTTGTCAAATGATGCTCGGGTGATATGAAAGAGAAAGGAAACATCAGCCCAGTGGGCCCAGCTAATTTTAGATTCTGCTACAGTGACACATTAAGCCAGCATGCACTTGTTTGCAGACTAAGCAGGATATATACAGGGTGCATGAAATCTGGGGTTTGTTGACAAGTGTAGATGCATTGTGCCTCTGTGACCAGGAAGCAGCATGGGGGAGGGGTGTGTGGGTTGCATGTCTTTAACCCGTAAAAGGTAGACTTCTGCAGGGTACAGCAACATCTCAAGTGACCCTGTGTGGTGGAGTCTCATGCTGGGTGACCAATTGACAGGAGCTGCTGGCAGGACCTGTTAGGAATATGGGATATCTTGGAGATAATTGGATCCCTGTCAGAACTGCTGGCAGGCTGGGCAGAGGACTGCAACCCCCTGCCAGGCATTGATTGGAAGACAGCTCTGTGTTTACTAACCGGAATAACAGCTGACTTCAAACCCCTGGCTGGCGGAGATTAAGGTGAGATGTTGTTTAAAATCATTAAAATGGAGAGTGTATTACTCTGTAATAGTACCATTGCTAGTGTTATTGGGGGTAGGGGGGGTTGTAGTTTTAAAAAATTATCATTTCAAAGCACCCTGTATAGATGGGACAGTTGCATTTATGTTCCTACACAAATCTTCTCGGCATCAGGAATAACAAAGAGCTTGAGTTTTGTAATAAGGACTCTCCATAGCCATCTGAGTTTTACCCTGCTTCTTTTAGGCTGTGGATAAAGTACTATAGGGCTGGGGAGGTAAATAGTTTTGGCAGGTTTGTATTCCCATGCATTCTGGGGCTTATAGTTTACCAGTCAGGATTTGCAAATTAAAAACACAGCAATATTCTTCTGGCTTAACGAGTTGCTATAAGGATTTACATGTTATACAGTTTCTGTGTTTTGTAAGTAAACTTGGATGTCATTAGTACACCTAGGGACCATTTCCTTAAAATGAGTTGGGCAGAGATGTACATGGCAGTGGTTCATCTCCAGAAGAGTCTGTCTGGAGGATGTTAGTCTTTGAAGGTTTTTTAAAAGACTGCACCAGCTATTGGCACATACTGGCCAGATGCATTGCAGTCCTAGTAATTGTTCAGGCAGTGTTTGATCTACAGACATTGTTGTTATTAATGCCAATGCTAAGCTGTTTTTGGCGAGTGTCTCACCTTTTTATTTAAGATGGAATAGAGTACGCTTAAGAACAAATATGTGGGCTTTTTCTTTACAGTGCTTGCTGTCTGAACAGTTTTTCGGTGATGCACTCGCTGATGGCATGAGAAAGCCTGTGATGGCTTTGTGACCATTTGCATAGAGGGCAATATTGTTTTGGATTGATAACCTGGGTATTGGTTATCAAGGACTGAAGACTGCTTTCACACTGGTGAATTTTGTCAATTAAACAATGAACTTGTCTGAATCCTTTTCCTGATTGTCGCTGTCATCACCATAGTAACTCTGCCCCTTCCAAATGGTCTCCCGTGTACAGAAACTGATAATGAACAGGCACTTTTTTGCTAACCCTGGGTGGCCCTAGTGGCAACTAAAAGTATGTACAATTTCCTCCTATTGGGTCTAATGGTGTTAATGTACGTTTGTTAAGATGTAACTAAGAATCAAGTTTGTAATCTTCAGGTGCAAGGAGAAAAGGCCTCCCCTGACACATGGGCGGGAAATGTCAACAGAACAAGATAAGAGTTATGATATGATATGATGTGGCATTTATAACACGCCTGTACACAGGTGTTAGGCAAGTTTGTATGCAGTAACCATGTGGGAGACTGCACCACCCTTGTCCTCTTGGCAATAGGTAACCAAACCTTTGGAATAGCTCTGTACTACACAAGTTGGTAGAGTGACTGAGCAGCCAGGCCTATCTCAGGAGGGGTCCATGTGAGCTGTAGGGTTGTAACATAGAGTTTCACAGTGACAAGTATTCAAATAACACTTATACTGAAGGTTTCTTGATAAAATAATTATTTATTAATTTAATAGTCAGTTTTAAAATAAGCCTTCTTTGGAAGGAAGCAAATATGTAACACTTAAATATACTTCAAAATACACACTCTCACTTTCGATAAATCAGTAGACACCCTTTTGGGATGGCACACAGACACTTCCTACACACTGAGGTGACTTCAATAACTAGGACACTGTGGACATTGATATATCACTGGTACATTTAGAGCAATACTGAGTTTGGTGTCAAAAAGGAAAAGGGTAGGGAAGGAAACAATGGTTAACAAGTTTCTCAAACAGGTAGGCACTTTTTAACCCCCTAATGCAATTTAGATTAACCCTTTTCCAGCTATACAAGTAAAGAATGCATGACTTTTTGGAGGGACAGATCAAAACACAAAGTCAGAGGTTAGACGAGTCTTTAGGGAGCCAGAACAGCCAATATCAATTGAGCAAAGTTTGGGTGAGCTGAGGCACTTTTTGAAGCTAAGTAAAAAGTCTTGCACAATCTTATAGAGAGTTTTGTAGAAAAAGAAATCATTATGAGCCACAAGCTGGGGGGCTTGTGGGGAGCAAAGCTGCAAGCAACTCTGCAAGAGGCAGCACATCCAAGTCTCAAATGAGAGCAAGCAAGCTACACAACAAGAGGTAAGTAGCCCTTAGTTCACAATACCTTAGATCTGAAGAAATCGGTTCCAGCTGGCTTCTGTTCCTGTTGTAGTATGGCAGACCCTGTTGTTCCTAGGCCTCAGTCATGGAGACAGGAGGGAGGACATCTGGGGACTCCTGCACTACGATTTGAAGGTTGGCCGCAGCAATGGGCAAAGTTCAGATCAGCGGAACTTCACGGTTTCAGCTTCTCGCGAATAGCACCACTGCGGTTCTTGCATACCTTGTGGACTTTCCTTGCTTCTGGGATACAGCACTCTGTTGAGGTGGCTCAGGATTGGTCAGCCGTGCTTCAAGGGAGTCCGGAGGACCTTCCTGGAGCTCGGTCCAAGCTTAAAAATGTTAGAGTTATTAACCCAAGGTCTTACCTATATTATTTCCTACGTGTTGTTCCTTAATTATCTGTCTCCTCAGAGTGCACAATCATCTTAGCAACAATTGAAACAGTCTCATGTGCCTTAAAGGAATGGTAAAGTAAATAACAAACCTACATGTTGTTTCTTGATCACCTGTCTCCTCCGAATGCACAATCTTTCCTAAGCTGATGATAGTATATACCTAAACCCTAGAAGCGCACAAATGTATTTGTCATATCTTCGGCGATACATACAGAGTAAGATTCTGGAAACGTTAACATTAATCTGCAGTACAGATAATATCAACCTCTAGATGACTGAGCAGACTGACTCCCCAGAGTGCACAGTCTAATTTGATGGACTAAAATATATGTTTAGCTAAATTCATGATAGATGTACTAATACACTGACGGTGTGATTAATCATAATGTGCTGTCCTGGAAGGATTATGTTTAGTTGTAATGGGAATCTAGATAAAAATATGTTACTTCCACATGCTATACTTTTCTTAAGGATAAGGATGATACTGTATAGTCTGTGATTTTTTTTAGAGTTATGGTCCTAGGTAAAAATCTTCATTCATGCCCAACGGGGTCATTGCGCCCAAAAGTTGTATCCAATAGAGTTCTCTCTGTGATAGCTTCCTTAACATATCTCCTCCTCTCGACAATGGATGTATGACTTCAAGAATAACACATCTCAATTGGGCTGTGGTATGTTGGTTAACCCGGAAATGTCTGTATACTGCTGATTTGATATTAGCAGTTCTTAAGCGGTTCTTAAATTCGATTTATGCTCTGCCCATCTTTCTTTAGCTTTTTGTACAGTTTGTCCCACATAATGTTTCCCGCATAGGCATCTGAGTACATAAATTATGTTTTTACTATCACATGTAGAAAAGTCTCTGAGTTTGATTTTCTTTACAGTGTTTGGGTGCTGAATGTAGTCCATCTTGATGACACTTGAGCAGTGTTGGCAGTTAAGGCATGGAAAAGTGCCTGATTTGGGTTTGAGAAGTGTTTAGCTAAATGTATATTTTATTCCATGAAATTAGACTGTGCACTCTGGGGAGTCAGTCTGCTTAGTCATCTAGAGGTTGATATTATCTGTACTGCAGGTTAATGTTAATGTTTCCAGAATCTTACTCTGTATGTGTCACCCAAGATATGACAAATACATTTGTTCACTTCTAGGGTTTAGGTATATGCTATCATCAAATCAGGAAAGATGGTGCACTCGGAGGAGAGAGGTGATCAAGAAACAACATGTAGGTTTGTTATATAATTTACCAGGCCTTTACCGCACATGAGACTGTTTCAATTGTTGTCAGGAAGATTGTGCACTCTGAGGAGACAGATTATTAAGGAACAACACATAGGTTTAGAACCTACTTTACCAGCCTTACAAAGCTTAGGAGACTGCTTAATTCATTTGGATTGTGAGAGGGCACCAATACAATCTGGATCTCATTCATCAGCAACAAATTCATAAGAAACCTTCATTGGAGGTCTGTATCCAATTCCACTATCCTAAGTGGATATATCACTTTTCCCTCCCACCTTAAGATCGTGAGATATACATACATCTCTCATATTATCATAGAGGGGACTGAATGTAAATATAATCCATAATATTCATCTTCACATATGAATCCGATCAGGATTTCACATATAGCTATATATGCGACTGAACCCAAATAACGTCACTTTGTTTACATCAGTGACGTCATCAGCATCACTGTGTGATCTTGAATTGTATCCATTTAGATGTCTGAATCCATTAGGAATGTTTGTTATTGGCAAGAATTAGCACTCCATTTTAGGAACTCAACACAAGACTACTGTCATGCTCTCAGTACAGACAGGCTTTTGGGTAAGCTATCTTGTACTGGAATACACTGTACAATTCGTTCACCCTTTTTTACCTTTTAAACCCTTATGTTGGTAGTAATTGGAATAGATTACCATTAACCGCCCTGCTTTTTCAGATCATGATTTCCAATACAAAGATTGTCAACTACAGTGGTGAGTAAATCATCCGAGATGTACTTTGACAAAACATATTTGTTATCACTAAACTAGAATGGGATAAAAACATTATACTCAATTTGGTCTCTCATTCCCAGATGTTTAGGGACTTGGACCACATCACCTAGCAGAGAAGGCCGTACTACTTCGTTAGGTGCATTTCTGCACCTCATTCACAATTAGCAGGATGAGTGGCTAACTTGTTTTGGACTAGATACATGAATTTTTGACTGCACAAACTGCTACACAGGGCGTTTTCTGCTTTTCAGGAAGCTAGGCAGCAGCTAGATTTTGATGACTACACAGATAGATTTGCAGACATACAACAATTTCCATAAACCAGATTATGGATTGTTAAAGTAGAAATACTCTAGTGTAGACTTGTTAAAATTCATACAACAGAGTTGATACTAAGGGGGTAATTCATAGAATTTAGCGCACAAGTGGCGCACGCGGCTGGCGCACAGTGTGCGCATGCGAATCTCTGCGCCAGCCACGTGCGCTAAAATCCATTTCCGCGCACAGCGTATTCATGGATTTCAGCTACCAAAACGAGCCGTGGCGTACAGTGGCACATTGACCTTGCAGCAGCACCAGTTACGCCCCCAGGAACGCCCCTCGCGCAGGGAAAAGCCATCAAAATCCCCAATCCAGCGCAAACGGCTGCGCTAACCCTGTACCAGCACGGCAAGGGGGGTACGTGTATTACTGGGGTTCGCTGGAAGTTTCACACACGATTGGCCCTGTGCGAGTGGAGTACGTGTATATCATGGGTGCACGGGAAGTTTCACACGCGATTTCAGCAGGGTACGTGTATTTCAGGGGTGCGCGGGAAGATTCACACGCGATTTCAGCAGGGTACGTGTATTTCAGGGGTGCGTGGGAAGTTTCACACGAGATTTCAGCAGGGTACGTGTATTTCGGGGTGCCGGGGAGTCCTACACGTCATTTGGCAGTGTGGGTCCTCCCAGGTGTTCCCTGTACACCCTCCACGGCCCCTGCAGGCACACACCACAGGGGACTACCCTGCACCCCTGGTCATGTCCCGCAGGCAGCCCACCCAACATGGGCATGCCCCCCAGCAAAGGCACATGTCTCCTTGCACTACTGATCACCAACTCATGACCCCAGCACCCCCACCCCCAGCAGTGCAGGGCACCTGCCAGAAGCCCCCCACTCATGTCCCACTCATGTCCCCTTGCACCCCCACCCCCCAGCAGTGCGGAGCACCTGCCAGCAGGCCCCCACTCATGTCCCCTTGCACCCCCACCCCCCAGCAGTGCGGGGCACCTGCCAGCAGGCCCCCACTCATGTCCCCTTGCACCCCCACCCCCCAGCAGTGCGGGGCATCTGCCAGAAGGCCCCCACTCATGTCCCACTCATGTCCCCCTGCACCCCCACCCCCCAGCAGTGCAGGGCACCTGCCAGCAGGCCCCCACTCATGTCTCACTCATGTCCCCTTGCACCCCCACCCTCCAGCAGTGCGGGGTCCCTGCCAGCAGGCCCCCACTCATGTCCCCTTGCACCCCCACCCCCCAGCAGTGTGGGGCACCTGCCAGCAGGCCCCCACTCATGTCCCCTTGCACCCCCACCCCCCAGCAGTGTGGGGCACCTGCCAGCAGGCCCCCACTCATGTCCCACTCATGTCCCCTTGCACCCCCACCCCCCAGCAGTGCAGGGCACCTGCCAGCAGGCCCCCACTCATGTCCCCTTGCACCCCCACCCCCCAGCAGTGTGGGGCACCTGCCAGCAGGCCCCCACTCATGTCCCCTTGCACCCCCACCCCACAGCAGTGTGGGGCACCTGCCAGCAGGCCCCCACTCATGTCCCACTCATGTCCCCTTGCACCCTCACCCCCAGCAGTGCAGGGCACCTGTGTCATGATCCCTGCTTCCAAGGGGTCAGGACTTGCCTCACATCCTTGGAAGCAGGCCCATAACCTTGATCCTGGGTACCAGCCAGTCCCTATCGGGACCTTTTGGACCTTGTCCTGGCGCCAGTGGCACCAGGCTCATAAAGATGACCGGTCCCGGCGCTGGAAGCGCCGGGCTCATAATGCTTAAGAGTGCTTGGGTGGACCTACCTGCAGCAGACCATGCTGCTTACTTACCAGCTCGATGGTCTTCTGATCCTTCTCTGCCTGGTACTACTTTTCCTGTCTGGGTGGGGCAGGAGCCACTCCCTGGAATCAGAACACAGGAACTCTTTTCTTACCTGGGCGAGGCTGTGGAAGAAGATGCCTAAGCACTACAGAAGGCTATTTAAACCACACCCAATTGATGAAACGTGCTTCGCGTTATTCTGCATCTGCAGCAGGACGCTCACCGTGTCAGCTCCAGTCTTCCTGAGATTCTTCAGCTCCAGTTCCTGTGAAAACGAAATCCTTACCTGCTAGAGATCCGATCCTCAGCTGCACCTGCCAAGACAAAACAACAGGTTAGCAGAATTCAATTCGAGAGCAGCGCTCTTATTTACCAAATACGGCAACATCTTCCAAAGCCTTCCGCCGCTTTCTTCGGCTCCCCATCGACATCTGCAAAGAAAAGGACTTGATTAAGCATTGCATTCTTGAATTGGTTACCTGCGCTCCGCACGTTCTGAACTTCAAGAAGCGCTGCATGCCGGCATCTGCAAAAAAAAGGGAGACATTTTAAGGCGCATTCTAAACCAACCATAAACTTTCTACTTACGCGCTCGCACGTTTGCCAGCATCCATCTAGCAACACTCTCTGCATCCACGATCTGCAAGGACAAAAGAGACATTAAGGCGTGCTTTTGAAACAAACAGCAGTCATTTTACTTACGTGCACCGCGCTTCATCTTCTTCGTACATACGCGCTTGCACGATCCTGGGCACTTATTCATCAGCGTCCATTGCACCTAAACCTGCAGGACAAAGAGAGACATTAAAAAGGGTGACAGCAACCGGTCATCTTTCCTACTCACCTGCTCGCCGCATCATTCCTCTACAATTTCAATCTTGACACCCTGAGACTGAGCAAGGGACTAAATTAAGGGTGCTCCAATAACTATCAAGAAACCGCTCGTGCGGTAAACGGCGGTATCTTCCAACATCAACCTCTGCAATCAAGAGGATTGTCAGTGAACCAGTGAAGTAACTGGTACTTGCGCCCCTGCAAAGACGCAGGATGGAGAGCCCGGCCTTAATATATCTAAGGTGAGCAAGCCATGCCCTTGGTTCGAATAAGAGGACTGAGGAAGGAGAAGTTCAGTCAATCCAGTTCCTAAATCCTTGTTCTTCCGTCTGCAGACACCTCACTCTACACGTCCGGTACATCGTGAGAAGGGGACCAGCCCTAGGAGAAGGCCGAGATCTACGAGTCACACTAGAAGACACGGCGACAGCTCAGTCCAGCCCAGCGCCTCCGTGGAAATCAGGTGAGCGTTACAGAACGCGAAGCCCACCACAAATCCTCCACCCAGGCGCAATGGAAACCTCAGATACTGACCAACTAGCCCAGTTGCTAGGGGAATTAAGAGCAGAAGTACTAGCAGCGCGCCAGGAAACGAACGCCCTAAGGAGGGAGCTAATTGTGTCCAAAGAGCGCACAGATGATCTTGCTAGACAGTTGTTACAAACGCAGGCGGGGCAAACACCGCTGCCGACCCCAGGGGGGGTAATATCCCAGCGACCTCCACTAATCCTGTACAAATTAATCTACCTGGAAATGTGCCTTTGGCTCCACCCGAAAGCTTCTCAGGCGATCCCAAAAGGTTTGCAGTGTTCATCAATCAATGTCATCTGCACTTCCTGTGTAGGCCAGCTGCATTTCCCACTGATCAGGCCAAAGTGGCCTTCGTACTTTCATATCTAAGTGGCAGTGCTGCAGACTGGTCAATTCCCCTGGTAACCCAGGATGACCCGATTCTTCGTAATTTTCAGGCCTTCCAGTCCAGTATGGAAAGACTATTTGCCAGACACTCTCAGGGACAGGCCTTAGATAACAAACTCCTCTCTTTACAACAAGGTAATCAGGATCTTCTGGCATATATTGCATCATTTAACAGACTCGTAGTTGAAGCCAGATGGCCCGAGGATAAAAGGATTACGCTGTTTTATAGGGGGTTGCGTGGAGAACTCAAAGATGTCCTGGCCCAAGTAGTAAATCCTCCGCAAGATTGTTCTGAATATATTGACCTGGTGGTTCAACTGGATCACAGGTTACAGAATAGGAAGGCTGAACGCTCCAGATTCGAAGCTCGGGTTTTTTCAAGACCACAGAGTTCCGCCAAAGGAGTCGATACCGTAGAACCCATGCAAATAGGAGTCGTGAAAGGGCCATTAACACAAAAGGAACAAGAAAGAAGAAGACAGCTGCAATTGTGCCTCTATTGTGGGAATTCAGGATATTTTCTTCGTGAATGCCGGTGAAACCTGCTAAGAAGACCATGGGAGCTTCCGACAAAAGCATCGAAAAGCCAGAATCGGGAAACAACCTCGCCCGACAAGTGTAGAGGTCCGCTTGTTGAGCGTTAAAACCAGTTCTTTGACCTCGCATTTCATCGTGCCCATGGTCCTAATAAGCCCCGAGAAGCCAGATCGTTTGCATGCCATCAAGGCATACATTGACAGTGGAGCAATCGGCAATTATGTGGATCGCGAGATGGCATCCAGGATGAATCTACCTCTCTGTCCTAAAATGGTTAAAGACGTTATTACCACAGTGGATGGTACGGAAATAGCTTCCGGACCAGTTACCCATACCACCGAGGGAGTGACGTTAGTAAGCCAAAATGGACATCGTGAGGAGATCGTGTTTGATGTGATCAAGGCCCCTCAGTTTCAAATTATCCTGGGGATCCCTTGGTTAGAAAAACACAATCATCAAATTGATTGGCGAGCAAAGACGATTCAGTTTCCGGAATGTGCCTCCACTTGTTATCTGAAGTCCGACATTAAGCTGGCAGCAATTACATCCGAGGGTCCCCAACTCCTCCTGAATATCTAGAGTTCCAGGATGTCTTCCAGAAAGAACAAGCCAACTCCCTACCCCCGCATTGGTCATACGACTGTCAGATAGACCTGGTACCTGGGTCCACTCCTCCATGTAGTAGGATCTATGCTCTCACCGAACCAGAAAATCTCCACCTTAGGCAGTATTTGGACCAATACCTGGCCAATGGATTTATTCATCCTTCTAAGTCTCCAGCCTCTTCAGCTCTGTTCTTCGTTCCGAAAAAGGAAGGGGATCTCAGAACATGTATCGATTATCGCGCCCTGAATCAGATTACAGTCAAGAACAGATATCCTTTGCCATTGATGCCTGAACTTCTAGACCAAGTCAAGAATGCTCGCATTTATACGAAGTTGGATCTCAGAGGAGCTTACCACTTGGTCCGAATAAAAGAGGGCGACGAATGGAAGACGGCCTTCCGCACCAAGTATGGATTATTTGAGTATCAAGTAATGCCCTTTGGACTATGTAACGCCCCGGCCGCCTTCCAGTACTTCATGAATGACGTCCTCAGAGAACTAATTGACGTGTGTACAGTTGTCTACATCGACGATATCCTTATATATTCGTCCTCTGAGGCCGATCACCGGAAACAAGGCAGGGCAGTTCTTGAGAGGCTTCGCCAACATAAACTCTTTGCCAAGCTTGAGAAGTGCGTTTTCCATGTCACCGAGGTCGAATTTCTGGGATTCATTCTGTCACCAAATGGAGTCCACATGGATTCAAGAAAGGTAGACGCTATCATTAAGTGGCCATCACCAACGTCGGTGAAAGGCGTCCAAAGCATGTTGGGTTTCGCCAATTTCTACCGTAGATTCATTCCAGAATTCTCCCGAATAGTCCAGCCCATTACTGCCCTTCTAAGGAAAAACAAACGCTTTGTGTGATCTACCGAGGCGGAGCAAGCCTTCCAAGAGTTAAAAGCCAAGTTTATCTCCGCTCCTGTTTTGAGACATCCCCGCCCAGAGCTTCCTTACATCGTAGAAACCAACGCCTCCAGTCTTGCGATGGGTGCAGTCCTATCGCAAAGAGATCCAGAAACAAACCAGTTACACCCCGTGGCATTTTGGTCCCGCAAATTCTCGGCTCCTGAAATCAACTACACCATTACCGATAAGGAACTTCTGGCTATTAAGTCCGCCTTCAAGGCCTGGCGACACTATCTTCTGGGTGCCAGACACACAGTCACAGTGATTACAGACCACCCCAACTTACAATACCTAAAGACAGCTAAAGCTCAATCCTCCAGACAACTCCGCTGGGCACTATTTTTTGCCGAGTTTGACTTCGTCATTACCTACCGACCAGGCAACAAGAACGGTAAAGCTGATGCCCTTTCCCGGATGGGAGTGGAAGAGCACATGGTCAATCCTGAACCCGTACCTATCATTCCCGAACAAAGAATCCTAGGTCTAATCGGCACACAATCCATTGAAGAAGTTGAAGCCAAAGTTAAACAACTTATAACTCCAGCAGACATACAGAATTGGCATCTTCAGGGAAAAGACTTCACGGTGAAGAATGACCTATTGTACTTCCAAGAACGGTTATATCTACCCTGTGCTAGTTTACAGAATCAAGTCATCTCTTGTTATCACGACTCCCTAATGGAGGGACACCCCGGTATGGCCAAGACCTCGGAAAAGATCAAGCGTCACTTCTGGTGGCCGTCTTGGAGAAAGGATATCAGAGACTTTGTAATGTCCTGTGGAGTGTGCGCTCAAAATAAAAGTCAAAAGGAGAAACCAGCAGGCCTCTTACGCCCACTTGACATCCCACCTCGTCCCTGGCATACTCTCTCCATGGATTTCATCACCGATTTACCTTCATGTTCCGGATATAATACGATCTTAGTAATCGTGGACCTATTCTCCAAGATGGCGCACTTCATCCCACTGAAAGGTCTACCGTCAGCAGCAATCCTGGCCCGGGAGTTTCTCGAAAACATCGTTCGATTGCACGGCTTTCCTCCAGTTTTAATCTCGAATAGAGGAAGTCAATTTGTCTCCCACTTTTGGCAGAGTTGCTGTCGGTTGGCTCAAATTGATGTAAGGCTTTCAACCAGTCACCACCCACAAACCGACGGACAGACCGAGAGGACCAATCAAACTTTGGAACAGTACTTACGCTGCATGCTGCAACAAACAGAAAGAACTTGGAAGGACATCCTTTGTATAGCCGAGTACGCTTACAATAATTCAGTCCACTCTGGAACCGGAAAAACCCCGTTTTTTCTTTTATATGGTAGCCATCATCGAACCTCTAATCTGAATCCACCTCAGGATCTAGGGACACCAGCAGTAGACCACCTGCATTCTGCAATCACCCAAGCCTTTAAGGAAGCCACTTCTCATCTGCAAAGGGCTAAGGAACAATACAAGAAAGGAGCAGACCAACATCGGAAGGAGGCCCCTCAATATCAAGTAGGAGATCAATTTACCCCTAAAAGGACCGCGCACCTTCAACCCAAGATACCTGGGACCCTACTCAATCACTACCATAATAAACCCAGTGGCAGTCAAGTTGGACTTGCCCCCTCATATGAAAATGCACCCAGTCTTCCATGTCTCGCTACTAAAACCTGTGCAGCCAGAGACCCGATTGACTAAATCTCCAGAACCTATCCTAGTTGATTGAGAACTCGAGTTTGAAATCAAAAACATCTTAGATTCCAAAATCTCCAAATCAAGGCTATACTACCTGATTGACTGGAAAGGTTATGGCCCCCAGGAAATGTCTTGGGAACCTGCAGAACATGTCCACGCACCTCGTTTAGTCAAGAAATTTCATCGAACATTTCCTAACAAACCAAGCCCCCGGAGAAGTCAAGCTTGGGAGGGGCCTTGAGGGGGGTGCTGTCATGATCCCTGCTTTCAAGGGGTCAGGACTTGCCTCACATCCTTGGAAGCAGGCCCATAACCTTGATCCTGGGTACCAGCCAGTCCCTATCGGGACCTTTTGGACCTTGTCCTGGCGCCAGTGGCACCAGGCTCATAAAGATGACCAGTCCCGGCGCTGGAAGCGCCGGGCTCATAATGTTTAAGAGTGCTTGGGTGGACCTACCTGCAGCAGACCATGCTGCTTACTTACCAGCTCGATGGTCTTCTGATCCTTCTCTGCCTGGAACTACTTTTCCTGTCTGGGTGGGGCAGGAGCCACTCCCTGGAATCAGAACACAGGAACTCTTTTCTTACCTGGGCGAGGCTGTGGAAGAAGACGCCTAAGCACTACAGAAGGCTATTTAAACCACACCCGATTGATGAAACTTGCTTCGCGTTATTCTGCATCTGCAGCAGGACGCTCACCGCGTCAGCTCCAGTCTTCCTGAGATTCTTCAGCTCCAGTTCCTGTGAAAACGAAATCCTTACCTGCTAGAGATCCGATCCTCAGCTGCACCTGCCAAGACAAAACAACAGGTTAGCAGAATTCAATTCGAGAGCAGCGCTCTTATTTACCAAATACGGCGGCATCTTCCAAAGCCTTCCGCCGCTTTCTTCGGCTCCCCATCGACATCTGCAAAGAAAGGGACTTCATTAAGCATTGCATTCTTGAATTGCTTACCTGCGCTCCGCACGTTCTGAACTTCAAGAAGCGCTGCATGCCGGCAACTGCAAAACAAAGGGAGACATTTTAAGGCGCATTCTAAACCAACCATAAACTTTCTAATTACGCGCTCGCACGTTCGCCGGCATCCATCTAGCAACGCTCTCTGCATCCACGATCTGCAAGGACAAAAGAGACATTAAGGTGTGCTTTTGAAACAAACAGCAGTCATTTTACTTACGTGCACCGCGCTTCATCTTCTTCGTACATACGCGCTTGCACGATCCTGGGCACTTATTCATCAGCGTCCATTGCACCTAAACCTGCAGGACAAAGAGAGACATTAGAAAGGGTGACAGAAACCGGTCATCTTTCCTACTCACCTGCTCGCCGCATCATTCCTCTACAATTTCAATCTTGACACCCTGAGACTGAGCAAGGGACTAAATTAAGGGTGCTCCAATAACTATCATGAAACCGCTCGTGCGGTAAACAGCGGTATCTTCCAACATCAACCTCTGCAATCAAGAGGATTGTCAGTGAACCAGTGAAGTAACTGGTACTTGCGCCCCTGCAAAGACACAGGATGGAGAGCCCGGCCTTAATATATCTAAGTTGAGCAAGCCACGCCCTTGGTTCGAATAAGAGGACTGAGGAAGGAGAAGTTCAGTCAATCCAGTTCCTAAATCCTTGTTCTTCCGTCTGCAGACACCTCACTCTACACGTCCGGTACATCGTGAGAAGGGGACCAACCCTAGGAGAAGGCCGAGATCTACGAGTCACACTAGAAGACACGGCGACAGCTCAGTCCAGCCCAGCGCCTACGTGGAAATCAGGTGAGCGTTACAGAACGCGAAGCCCACCACAAATCCTCCACCCAGGCGCAATGGAAACCTCAGATACTGACCAACTAGCCCAGTTGCTAGGGGAATTAAGAGCAGAAGTACTAGCAGCGCGCCAGGAAACGAACGCCCTAAGGAGGGAGCTAATTGTGTCCAAAGAGCGCACAGATGATCTTGCTAGACAGTTGTTACAAACGCAGGCGGGGCAAACACCGCTGCCGACCCCAGGGGGGGGTAATATCCCAGCGACCTCCACTAATCCTGTACAAATTAATCTACCTGGAAATGTGCCTTTGGCTCCACCCGAACGCTTCTCAGGCGATCCCAAAAGGTTTGCAGTGTTCATCAATCAATGTCGTCTGCACTTCCTGTGTAGGCCAGCTGCATTTCCCACTGATCAGGCCAAAGTGGCCTTCGTACTTTCATATCTAAGTGGCAGTGCTGCAGACTGGTCAATTCCCCTGGTAACCCAGGATGACCCGATTCTTCGTAATTTTCAGGCCTTCCAGTCCAGTATGGAAAGACTATTTGCCAGACACTCTCAGGGGCAGGCCTTAGATAACGAACTCCTCTCTTTACGACAAGGTAATCAGGATCTTCTGGCATATATTGCATCATTTAACAGACTGGTAGTTGAAGCCAGATGGCCCGAGGATAAAAGGATTACGCTGTTTTATAGGGGGTTGCGTGGAGAACTCAAAGATGTCCTGGCCCAAGTAGTAAATCCTCCGCAAGATTGTTCTGAATATATTGACCTGGTGGTTCAACTGGATCACAGGTTACAGAATAGGAAGGCTAATCGCTTCAGATTCGAAGCTCGGGTTTTTTCAAGACCACAGAGTTCCGCCAAAGGAGTCGATACCGTAGAACCCATGCAAATAGGAGTCGTGAAAGGGCCATTAACACAAAAGGAACGAGAAAGAAGAAGACAGCTGCAATTGTGCCTCTATTGTGGGAATTCAGGACATTTTCTTCGTGAATGCCCGGTGAAACCTGCTAAGAAGACCATGGGAGCTTCCGACAAAAGCATCGAAAAGCCAGAATCGGGAAACGACCTCGCCCGACAAGTGTAGAGGTCCGCTTGCCGAGCGTTAAAACCAGTTCTTTGACCTCGCATTTCATCGTGCCCATGGTCCTAATAAGCCTCGAGAAGCCAATTCGTTTGCATGACATCAGGGCATACATTGACAGTGGAGCAATCGGCAATTAAGTGGATCGCGAGATGGCATCCAGGATGAATCTACCTCTCTGTCCTAAAATGGTTGAAGACGTTATTACCACAGTGGATGGTACGGAAATAGCTTCCGGACCAGTTACCCATACCACCGAGGGAGTGACGTTAGTAAGCCAAAATGGACATCGTGAGGAGATCGTGTTTGATGTGATCAAGGCCCCCCAGTTTCAAATTATCCTGGGGATCCCTTGGTTAGAAAAACACAATCCTCAAATTGATTGGCGAGCAAAGACGATTCCGTTTCCGGAATGTGCCTCCACTTGTTATCTGAAGTCCGACATTAAGCTGGCAGCAATTACATCCGAGGGTACCCAACTGCCTCCTGAATATCTAGAGTTCCAAGATGTCTTCCAGAAAGAACAAGCCAACTCCCTACCCCCGCACAGGTCATACGACTGTCAGATAGACCTGGTACCTGGGTCCACTCCTCCATGTAGTAGGATCTATGCTCTCACCGAACCAGAAAATCTCCACCTTAGGCAGTATTTGGACCAATACCTGGCCAATGGATTTATTCGTCCTTCTAAGTCTCCAGCCTCTTCAGCTCTGTTCTTCGTTCCGAAAAAGGAAGGGGATCCCAGAACATGTATCGATTATCGCGCCCTGAATCAGATTACAGTCAAGAACAGATATTCTTTGCCATTGATCCCTGAACTTCTAGACCAAGTCAAGAATGCTCGCATTTATACGAAGTTGGATCTCAGAGGAGCTTACCATTTGGTCCGAATAAAAGAGGGCGACGAATGGAAGACGGCCTTCCGCACCAAGTATGGATTATTTGAGTATCAAGTAATGCCCTTTGGACTATGTAACGCCCCGGCCGCCTTCCAGTACTTCATGAATGACGTCCTCAGAGAACTAATTGACGTGTGTACAGTTGTCTACATCAACGATATCCTTATATATTCGTCCTCTGAGGCCGATCACCGGAAACACGTCAGGGCAGTTCTTGAGAGGCTTCGCCAACATAAACTCTTTGCCAAGCTTGAGAAGTGCGTTTTCCATGTCACCGAGGTCGAATTTCTGGGATTCATTCTGTCACCAAATGGAGTCCACATGGATTCAAGAAAGGTAGACGCTATCATTAAGTGGCCATCACCAACGTCGGTGAAAGGAGTCCAAAGCATGTTGGGTTTTGCCAATTTCTACCGTAGATTCATTCCAGAATTCTCCCGAATAGTCCAGCCCATTACTGCCCTTCTAAGGAAAAACAAACGCTTTGTGTGGTCTACCGAGGCGGAGCAAGCCTTCCAAGAGTTAAAAGCCAAGTTTATCTCCGCTCCTGTTTTGAGACATCCCCGCCCAGAGCTTCCTTACATCGTAGAAACCGACGCCTCCAGTCTTGCGATGGGTGCAGTCCTATCGCAAAGAGATCCAGAAACAAACCAGTTACACCCCGTGGCATTTTGGTCCCGCAAATTCTCGGCTCCTGAAATCAACTACACCATTACCGATAAGGATCTTCTGGCTATTAAGTCCGCCTTCAAGGCCTGGCGACACTATCTTCTGGGTGCCAGACACACAGTCACAGTGATTACAGACCACCGCAACTTACAATACCTAAAGACAGCTAAAGCTCAATCCTCCAGACAACTCCGCTGGGCACTATTTTTTGCCGAGTTTGACTTCGTCATTACCTCCCGACCAGGCAACAAGAACGGTAAAGCTGATGCCCTTTCCCGGATGGGAGTGGAAGAGCACATGGTCAATCCTGAACCCGTACCTATCATTCCCGAACAAAGAATCCTAGGTCTAATCGGCACACAATCCATTGAAGAAGTTGAAGCCAAAGTTAAACAACTTATAACTCCAGCAGACATACAGAGTTGGCATCTTCAGGGAAAAGACTTCACGGTGAAGAACGACCTATTGTACTTCCAAGAACGGTTATATCTACCCTGTGCTAGTTTACAGAATCAAGTCATCTCTTGTTATCACGACTCCCTAATGAAGGGACACCCCGGTATGGCCAAGACCTCGGAAAAGATCAAGCGTCACTTCTGGTGGCCGTCTTGGAGAAAGGATATCAGAGACTTTGTAATGTCCTGTGGAGTGTGCGCTCAAAATAAAAGTCAAAAAGAGAAACCAGCAGGCCTCTTACGCCCACTTGACATCCCACCTCGTCCCTAGCATACTCTCTCCATGGATTTCATCACCGACTTACCTTCATGTTCCGGATATAATACGATCTTAGTAATCGTGGACCTATTCTCCAAGATGGCGCACTTCATCCCACTGAAAGGTCTACCGCCAGCAGCAATCCTGGCCCGGGAGTTTCTCGAAAACATCGTTCGATTGCACGGCTTTCCTTCAGTTTTAATCTCGGATAGAGGAAGTCAATTTGTCTCCCACTTTTGGCAGAGTTGCTGTCGGTTGGCTCAAATTGATGTAAGGCTTTCAACCAGTCACCACCCCCAAACCGACGGACAGACCGAGAGGACCAATCAAACTTTGGAACAGTACTTACGCTGCATGCTGCAACAAACAGAAAGAACTTGGAAGGACATCCTTTGGATAGCCGAGTACGCTTACAATAATTCAGTCCACTCTGGAACCGGAAAAACCCCGTTTTTTCTTTTATATGGTAGCCATCCTCGAACCTCTAATCTGGATCCACCTCAGGATCTAGGGACACCAGCAGTAGACCATCTGCATTCTGCAATCACCCAAGCCTTTAAGGAAGCCACTTCTCATCTGCAAAGGGCTAAGGAACAATACAAGAAAGGAGCAGACCAACATCGGAAGGAGGCCCCTCAATATCAAGTAGGAGATCAAGTCTGGTTATCCACCAAACATTTACCCCTAAAAGGACCGCGCACCTTCAACCCAAGATACCTGGGACCCTACTCAATCACTACCATAATAAACCCAGTGGCAGTAAAGTTGGACTTGCCCCCTCATATGAAAATGCACCCAGTCTTCCATGTCTCGCTACTAAAACCTGTGCAGCCAGAGACCCGATTGACTAAATCTCCAG
Source organism: Ambystoma mexicanum (assembly GCF_040938575.1). Classification (NCBI taxonomy): domain Eukaryota; kingdom Metazoa; phylum Chordata; class Amphibia; order Caudata; family Ambystomatidae; genus Ambystoma; species Ambystoma mexicanum. The sequence goes on along the minus strand of NC_090928.1, from coordinate 243,057,579 downwards.
AACCTATCCTAGTTGATGGAGAACTCGAGTTTGATATCAAAAACATCTTAGATTCCAAAATCTCCAAATCAAGGCTATACTACCTGATTGACTGGAAAGGTTATGGCCCCCAGGAAAGGTCTTGGGAACCTGCAGAACATGTCCATGCACCTCGTTTAGTCAAGAAATTTCATCGAACATTTCCTAACAAACCAAGACCCCCGGAGAAGTCAAGCTTGGGAGGGGCCTTGAGGGGGGGTGCTGTCATGATCCCTGCTTCCAAGGGGTCAGGACTTGCCTCAAATCCTTGGAAGCAGGCCCATAACCTTGATCCTGGGTACCAGCCAGTCCCTATCGGGACCTTTTGGACCTTGTCCTGGCGCCAGTGGCACCAGGCTCATAAAGATGACCGGTCCCGGCGCTGGAAGCGCCGGGCTCATAATGCTTAAGAGTGCTTGGGTGGACCTACCTGCAGCAGACCATGCTGCTTACTTACCAGCTCGATGGTATTCTGATCCTTCTCTGCCTGGAACTACTTTTCCTGTCTGGGTGGGGCAGGAGCCACTCCCTGGAATCAGAACACAGGAACTCTTTTCTTACCTGGGTGAGGCTGTGGAAGAAGATGCCTAAGCACTACAGAAGGCTATTTAAACCACACCCGATTGATGAAACGTGCTTCGCGTTATTCTGCATCTGCAGCAGGACGCTCACCGTGTCAGCTCCAATCTTCCTGAGATTCTTCAGCTCCAGTTCCTGTGAAAACGAAATCCTTACATGCTAGAGATCCGATCCTCAGCTCCACCTGTCAAGACAAAACAACAGGTTAGCAGAATTCAATTCGAGAGCAGCGCTCTTATTTACCAAATACGGCGGCATCTTCCAAAGCCTTCTGCCGCTTTCTTCGGCTCCCCATCGACATCTGCAAAGAAAAGGACTTGATTAAGCATTGCATTCTTGAATTGCTTACCTGCGCTCCGCACGTTCTGAACTTCAAGAAGCGCTGCATGCCGGCATCTGCAAAACAAAGGGAGACATTTTAAGGCGCATTCTAAACCAACCATAAACTTTCTACTTACGCGCTCGCACGTTCGCCGGCATCCATCTAGCAACGCTCTCTGCATCCACGATCTGCAAGGACAAAAGAGACATTAAGGCGTGCTTTTGAAACAAACAGCAGTCATTTTACTTACGTGCACCGCGCTTCCTCTTCTTCGTACATACGCGCTTGCACGATCCTGGGCACTTATTCATCAGCGTCCATTGCACCTAAACCTGCAGGACAAAGAGAGACATTAGAAAGGGTGACATCAACCGGTCATCTTTCCTACTCACCTGCTCGCCGCATCATTCCTCTACAATTTCAATCTTGACACCCTGAGACTGAGCAAGGGACTAAATTAAGGGTGCTCCAATAACTATCAAGAAACCGCTCGTGCGGTAAACGGCGGTATCTTCCAACATCAACCTCTGCAATCAAGAGGATTGTCAGTGAACCAGTGAAGTAACTGGTACTTGCGCCCCTGCAAAGACGCAGGATGGAGAGCCCGGCCTTAATATATCTAAGGTGAGCAAGCCACGCCCTTGGTTCGAATAAGAGGACTGAGGAAGGAGAAGTTCAGTCAATCCAGTTCCTAAATCCTTGTTCTTCCGTCTGCAGACACCTCACTCTACACGTCCGGTACATCGTGAGAAGGGGACCAGCCCTAGGAGAAGGCCGAGATCTACGAGTCACACTAGAAGACACGGCGACAGCTCAGTCCAGCCCAGCGCCTCTGTGGAAACCAGGTGAGCGTTACAACCTGCCAGCAGGCCCCCACTCATGTCCCCTTGCACCCCCACCCCCCAGCAGTGCGGGGCACCTGCCAGCAGACCCCCACTCATGTCCCCTTGCACCCCCACCCCTCAGCAGTGTGGGGCACCTGCCAGCAGGCCCCCACTCATGTCCCCTTGCACCCTCACCCCCCAGCAGTGTGGGGCACCTGCCAGCAGACCCCCACTCATGTCCCACTCATGTCCCCTTGCACCCCCACCCCCCAGCAGTGTGGGGCACCTGCCAGCAGGCCCCCACTCATGTCCCACTCATGTCCCCTTGCACCCCCTCCCCCCATCAGTGCAGGGCACCTGCCAGCAGGCCCCCACTCATGTCCCCTTGCACCCCCACACCCCAGCAATTTGGGGCAACAGCCAGCAGGCCCCAACTCAAGTCCCACTGATGTCCCCTTGCACCCCCACCCCTCAGCGTCTTCAACCGCTGCCACACGGAAGACGGGTCCTCCTGCCCTCCGGCCGATGCCTGCCCCTCCGATGTTGATCGCCCCGAGCCATCATTGCTCCCGCCTACATCCTGCTCCTGCTGCTGCTGCTGTCCATGTGCCCTCTCCGATGGTGCCTGCACATCCTCCATCTGCTGGTCTCCAGTTGTGGTGTCCACCCCTGCTGGACCGCCAACTCCCGACTGTGGCAGGGATGGGATCTCCACCAAGCTGGCTGTGTTGGTCAGGCCAGGTCCACAGGGGGCCCTGGTGGAATCTGGGCCGGAAGACGATGTGGAGAACGACTGGCGCAGAGCCCCCACAGAGGAGGAGAGGTCCGCCAGAGTGCGCATCACATGTAGGAACCCTCCGACCAGGGCCCCTCCCAGCAGTGCCATGTCATGACGCTGCTCTTCGTGATGGCGTGCGTTCTCCGCCCAGGAAGAACGCATGTCATCACGAATGACACGCGTGCGCAATGCGACACCCACCAGGACAGATCCCATACGGTCACGGGACCCCTCGTCCGCAGGTAGTGGAGAGGCAGGTGACATGGCACTCTCGCCTGCCTGCGGACGGGCCTGGGACGGGGCCTCCCTGCTGGTGCATGATGGTGCAGTCACAGAGTCAAGGACAGCGACATGCACAGGCCCCTCCGCGGTGACCTGTGCTGTCTCCTGACCCTGGCCCTGGACTGCACCACTTGCACCAGTGGTGCTACCCCCACCAGGCCCCATGTGCGGCTCAGTAGTGGGCTCCTCCTCCTCTGTGGAGACCACCAACCTGGATGTCTCCACACCGTCTTCTGCAATTGGAAGCCCCTGTGGGGGCTCACCCGGCCCTTCCGCCACAGCCGTTGAGGCAGACGCAGCACCAGCCCCCTCACTCCCGGATGATGGTAATTCCTGGGACGGTGGCTGGGCCTTGTGTCGCTGCCCAGTGGAGGCATCCCTGCCACTTGGCTCCACAGCGCCGTCTCCGCCCTCTTCTTCACTTGACGCTGAGTAGAGGGAGACATAGAACACAAGCATCAGGGCACAGTACAGAATACCCTAGACAGGAAGCAATAACACATGAGTGGCACTGTCAAAGGTCACTTCCATCCTGTCCTTCCACAACACATGGGTCAATGCATACAACACACATGCAGAAACAGTCCGGGCGCCTGCAATCAACATCAACATCCATGTAGAAGGGCCCCTGGAAACCAAGATGTTGCCTTCAAAGTCACATGCATCCATGGCGTTTCAAAGTAACACACACACTTCTCAGGGACACACACACACATGTGCACCATACATGTACATGACATCAGCACCCATTCCTCACCCCCCCTCCATGTCCAGCAACAGAGACAGCCATGCATTCATGTGTGCATTCCACATAGAGCTCTCCATGTTGCTTTAAGACACATGCACCAACCTTGTGGCTCACACATAACTGGTCTCACATGCATGACCATGATGTCCCTGCACACACACCCATCCTTACATGGCCTATGTCACACATACAGGCAAGCATCAGACTACCAGCACACTGCAACATGCCCTGTCTCACACAGCAATGCTTGGCCACTCACCGCTCAACTCCAGACGGGTCGTCCTCCCAAGGATCTGGGCGTGGAGCACTGGGCCTACGCGTTCCAGGACCCTCATCTGGATGGCACTCAGGCGTGCCCGGCCGCCCTCCGCGAGGCGCCGGGACTTGTGGAGGGTCCTGGACCTGAAGTCCTCCCAGCGCTTCTTGACGTGCTTGATGTCGCGGGTTGCCACCCCCTCCGCGTTGATGGCAACCACTACGTCGTCCAAGATCCTCTCCCGTCCTTCCTTGTTGGCGCGTGATGTTCCGAAGAGGGCATCATAATGCCCCAGGACATGCTCCACCACGACACCAACTTCAGTGGCAGTGAAGCTGGTGGCCCTCTGCCTCTCTGGCTGGGGGTTGCCAGTGGTGCCAGATGGTGTAGTGCCCGACATGGCAACCCCAGAGGCAGGAATGGGTGGGCAACTGGGTCCTGGGGCTGGGCTGTGGAGAGATGATATCCCAGTCGGGAGTCTTCTGTTCCAGCAGGGGTGGACACAGCAACAGGACCCCTGCAGATGGCTGACGTGCAGGCACCAAATAGCAGGGCACATGGGCAGCAGGCAGACAGGCAGCAGCAGATGGCTGGCGGGAGCGTGCTCAGGGCTCTGGGGGGCAGGAAAATGGCCTTCTGGGCAGGAGCGTGGTCTTCCGTGTGTGTACGCGTGGCCAGCTTGATACAGAGTGATTTGGCACGTGAAAAACGTGCACGTCAGCGTGTAATTCGAGGAAAGGCCCTTAGCGCGTAAGCGTGTCACCACATGTACGCGATATCATTGGACCTAAGGCCCTTAGCACGTAAGCGCGTCAGCACACGTACGCGATATCATTGGACCAAAGGCCCTTGGCGTGTAAGAGCGTCTATGACGTATTGTCATGGGCGTTGCCCTTTCGCGTGTAAAACTTGCTGCGCACCCCTGAAATTCACATACTCCCTCGACCATGGCCCTTTTGCGTGTGAAACTTCCCACGAACCCCGTAATACACGTACCCTGCTGAAAATATGGGTGAAACTGGACGCGAACCCCAGGGATACACATACCCTGCTGAAAACACGGGTGAAGCTGCACGCAAACCCCGTAATACACATACCCTGCTGAAAACGCGGGTGAAACTGGACGCGAACCCCAGGAATACACGTACTCTGCTCAACAGAGCCCTTTCACATGTAAAACTTCACGCTGTACCCCAGAACTACACGTACCCTGCTCGCTAGCACAGGGCCAACATTCCTGGGGTTCGCGTGAATTTGCACCCGAGATAGGCCCTGTTCGAGTGGGGTATGTGTATTTAAGGGTTTCGCGGGAAGTTTCACATGCGATTTATCTGTCAGAGCGGGGTACGTGAATTTCGGGGGTGCGCAGGGAATCCTACACGTGAATTGGCAGTGTGGGTCCTCCCAGCTGTTCCCTCTACACCCTCCATGGCCCCTGCAGGCAGACCACACCACAGGGGACTACCCCGCACCCCTGGGCATGTCCCGCAGGCAGCCCATCCACCATGGCCATGCACCACAGACAAGCCACCTGTCCGCTTGCACCACTGATCACCAACTCCTGTCCCCTTGCACCCCCACCCCACAAGCAGTGCAGGGCACCTGCAGCAGGCCCCAACCCATGTCCCCTTGCACCCCTACCCCCCAGCAGTGCGGGGTACCTGCCAGCAGGCCCACACTCATGTCCCACTCATGTCCCCCTGCACCCCACCCCCCCAGCAGTGCAGGGCACCTGCCAGCAGGCCCCCACTCATGTCCCTCGGAACCCCAGCCCCCAGCAGTGCTGGGCACCTGCCAGCAGGCCCCCACTCATGTCCCACTCATGTCCCCCTGCACCCCCACCCCCCAGCAGTGTGGGGCACCTGCCAGCAGGCCCCCACTCATGTCCCACTCATGTCCCCCTCCACCCTCACCCCCCAGCAGTGCAGGGCACCTGCCAGCAGGCCCCCACTCATGTTCCCCTGCACCCCCACCCCCCAGCAGTGCGGGGCATCTGCCAGCAGGCCCCCACTCATGTCCACTCATGTCCCCCTGCACCCCCACCCCCCAGGAGTGCAGGGCACCTGCCAGCAGGCCCCCACTCATGTCCCACTCATGTCCCCTTGCACCCCCACCCCCCAGCAGGGCGGGGCATCTGCCAGCAGGCCCCCACTCATGTCCCCTTGCACACCCACCCCCCAGCAGTGCGGGGTACCTGCCAGGAGGCCCCCACTCATGTCCCACTCATGTCCCCTGCACCCCCACCCCCCAGCAGTGCAGGGCACCTGCCAACAGGCCCCCACTCATGTCCCCTTGCACACCCACCCCCCAGCAGTGCAGGGCACCTGCCAGCAGGCCCCCACTCATGTCCCCCTGCAACCCCACCCCCCAGCAGGGCAGGGCACCTGCCAGCAGGCCCCGACACATGTCCCCCAGCCAACACGTCATCACAATCTAGATTCCTGGCCCTTATGGGCAGCCTCCACATGCCAAACACCCACCCAAGTATTGCATCCACCCACTTATAAATGCCAATTACATGATGCAACCCCAATGGCAAGTATCTAAATGAACACATGTCTGTCACATACACACAATGTGTGCAAGTGAATGTCAAAACCCATATCATGACATGCATGAAACCAATGAGATGATACCACACATCGAAGTTTGATGAAAAAAAATGTATTAAAAGCAACATGATGGAATTAAAATCAAACAAACGACAATGGAAATTAAAAAAGAAAAGCTGCATGTCTGTAAAATAATGAAAAACAACAAATCATAATCCAAAGGAAAGGTGTCCAAAGTCACAGTTCCAAAAATGAAATCCAAGGGCAAAACAAAAGTGAAAACCATTGCTCCATGGGGAAATCCAAAGAAAAAAGTAGAATCCAACAGTGAACTATATACAGATGAACAATCCGGGGTCCATGATCCCAACTGAAGAAATGAAACCTATCAAAAACTCCTACCTAATAAAGAAAACTATATACAAAAATGTGGTCCATTGTCCTAAAGGTCCAAAATAAAGAAAAAACCAAAGGAAACCTAACACTATCTAACTATTTACAAGGGCAGCGGGCTAGTCTGACGGCTCACTTTTGGATGTCCCGGGCCAGGGCATCATCGAACTCCTGCTCAATGTCCCAGAGGCGGTCCTCTTCCATGGCCCCGAGGGTTCGCAGGGACGATGACATCTGGAACTCCAGGTCCCTGCGAATGGCCTCGAGGCACTCAGCCCGCCTCAGGGCCCTACGCATGGAGTTCTCCGCCCTGACCATCGTGAGCCGTGCCTCTTCCGCCCACTGCCGCTCCACATCTATCACATGGCCCAACCTCTGCCACACGGAAGACACTTCCCGTCCAGCGTCCTCCTGCCCTCTGGCTGATGCCTGCCCCTCCGATGATGAAGGCCCCGAGCCATCATGGCTCCCACCTTGTTGCTGCTGCTGCTGTGCTGCTGCCTGTGCCCTGGCTCCTGCTGCCTGCACATCCTCCTCCAGCTGGGGTGCAGTTGTGGAGGTGGCCACCCCTGCTGGACGTCCGACTCCCGACTGTGGCAGGGATCTGTTGTCCACCAGCCTGGCCGCAGGGTCAGAGGCAGCTCCACAGGGCACCCAGGTGATACATGGGTGGGAAGATGGTGGGAAGATGGTATGGAGGACGACTGGGGCATAGGGGGTTCAGTTGAGGAGGGGGTCGGAACAAGGTCCAGGAAATGAAGGAATCCGGCCCTGGTGAGCTGTCGAAGTGGGTCACCGCGGTCAACGAGCCATGCGAAAAGACGTGCAGTCTCCTCATGAAAAGACTGCAGGTCACCTCGCATGGCACGTTGATGCAACGCCACCCCACCCAGGACAGGCTCAACCTGGTGCCGGATAGCCACATCCGCAGGGAGAGGAAGGCCAGTTGGTGTAAGCCAATCCCCTCCCTGAGAACGGGTCTGGACGTAGGCATCCCTGCTGGTGCAAGATGATGCAGTGACAGGATCAGGGACAGGATTGCACACAGGCACCTCCACGGCGGCCTGTGCTGCCTCCTGTCCCTGGTCCTGCACTGCACCACTAGCACCAGTGGAATCCCCACCTCCAGACCCCGTCTCTGTCCCTTGCACGGCCTCCTCCTCCACCAAACCCCCACCAACCTGGATGACTCCATGCCATCTTCCTCCGTTGGGCCCTGTGGGGTCTCAGCTGCCCCTTCTGCTGCCGAGGAGTCCAACTCCGACCTCTGCCTCTTGGACCTCCCCTCGGCAGCTGTGGCCTGGGACGCGGCACCGGACTCCTCACTCCCCGAAGAGATGACAACCTGGGAGGGGAGCCGGGCCTTGCGTCTCCGGCTGGCGGTGCGATCCCTGCCGCTGTGCTCCACAGCACCTTCTCTGCCCTCTTCATCAGTTGACGCTGCAGAAAGGGAGAAATAAAACACAGGCATCAGGGCACTGTACAATGGACTCATACACACATGACAGTTCCACATGAGTGGCATTGTCAAACTTCAGACATGGCATCACAATCCCCAACACACATGTCATTTTGACTCACACACATGAGCTATTCCACAGCCATATTGCAACAGCCAGCACCATCCATACACATACAACAGCATGAGCAGCCAAAGGTGAGCCAGACATCACATGAAACACAGGGAGAGCACTACACATGCACACACGTCCCCACACTTACATGCATGTGTACACCTCCGCCAACTGTCGCAGTGTTGAGATCGGCATCCATGTCACATCTGCAAATCAGTTTTCCACATATCAGTGTCACATGCATCCATGTTGCATCACTGTTGCACCCTTGTCAAATAGACACACATGCACATGTACACGGTGCACATACATGCAGCTGGAACCAACATCCATGTGTGACACCACAACCATGACAACTGACATACACAGTAATCCAAACATGTGTGCTTACATATCTGAATTTGGCTTGCATGCTTACCCACACATACACCAGCCATGTGTCTCATACATGAAAGGACTTGCATGTGTCTGCCTCACAGCCCTGTACATACACATCCACACATGGCCCTAGAAAAACACATATACAACCTGCACACTACTGGCACACCACCATACGCACAGCTTCCAATCAGTATGCATGTACACTTACCGCTCGACTCCAGACGGGTCTGCCTCTCAAGGACCTGGATGTGGAGCGCTGGGCATATGCGTTCCAGGACCCTCATCTGATGTTCTGACAGGTGGCCCCGGCGCCCCTTAGCATCCGCTGCCTTCAAGAGGCGCCGGGCCTTGTTGAGGGTCCTGGACCTGAAGTCCTCCCAGCGCTTCTTGACATGTTGGAAGTCGCGGACTGCCACCCCCTCTGCCTTGATGGCAGTCACGATGTCCGTCCAGATCCGAGTCCGTCCTTCCTTGTCGGCGCGGGAACTTCCGAAGAGGGCATCATACTGCCCCAGGACTTGCTCCACCAGGACACCAACTTCGGTGGCAGTGGAGCTCGTGGCCCTCTGCCTCTCTGGCTGGGGGTTGCCAGTGGTGCCAGATGGTGTAGTGCCCGACATGGCAACCCCAGAGGCAGGAGTGGGTGGGCAACTGGGTCCTGGGGCTGGGCTCTGGAGCGATGGTATCCCGGTCAGGAGTCTTCTGTTCCAGCAGGGGTGGTCACAGCAACTGCACCCCTGGCTGATGTGCAGGCAGCAAATGGCAGGGCACGTGGGCAGCAGGCAGTCAGGCAGCAGCAGATGGCAGGTGGGAGCGTGCTCGGGGCTCTGGGGGGCAGTGATTCGGCCTTTTGGGCAGGAGCGTGGTCTTCGTGTGTGAACGCGTGGCTAGCTTGATACGGAGTGATTTGGCATGTGAAAAATGTGCACGTCAGCATGTGCTTCGAGGAAAGGCCCCTAGTGCGTAAGCGCGTCAGCACTCGTACGTGCTTTCATTGGACCAAAGGCCCTTCAAGCGTAAGCGCCTCTGTGACGTGACACGCGCGGGCGTGCGCGGCCGATTCCCTCGTGACATTAGCATAGTGGTTCGGCGCGCGTGAAAAACTGCACGTCCGCGTGTGAATGCGTGTAATCCGAGGAAAGGGCCCATGCACGTAAGTGACGTGACGCGCATGGGCATTTCCCTCAGCACGGGTTAAAGGTGAGCGGGGGCAGCAGTTCGCTGTACGTGCCTTTCGTGGAGACCGACGTGTGTTGCTGCTTCCTGTTGTTTTGCGCACCATCACAACTTCACAGCTATCAAGGACGTTCCTCTTCTTTTGGCGGGGGTATTGGCTACGCATGTTTTTCTGCATCGCGCTAGTCAGACGGTGAGTCGCATACGCTATTTATCCCACTGCGGGTACCCCTGTGTATCGCACCCATTTTCGAGGTCATAGTAGCCTGCGTGTCCCACGTGTACGCGTTATTCGTGTTACTGGGTGCCACCGCGTACTGCGGGAGGTTGATTCCACGCACGTAGCCTGCAGGGTTGCGTGCACGCTTTTACTGCAGTTTTGGGGTGCCTGAGCATTGCGTGACCCGTCACTACATCACCGGGGTCACATACAGCCTTGCAGGTGCAGGGGGGCTGTTAACATCTTGCTTCCCACCCCCTTCACCCCAATTGCCCAGGTCAATTGTGCTGTACACCTCCCATTGGCACTACTCCATCTGTGCCGGCACTACTCCATCTGTGCCATGGTTGGGAGGCCAGCAAAGGTGAGGGGCGCCTCAGCTAGGCATACTCCTCGTGGCGGCCGTGGTCGGGGACGTGGCCATGGTGACCAGGGAGTAGGGGGACTGCAGGGTGTCCAGGGCGGCCACAGAGGGGGAAGAGGCAGGGGTGCGCCACTTGAGCACAATGTTGTGCCATGTGTCGGTGCAGTCATGCCACCACCCCCTGTGGTTCCGGGAGATGCAGCTTTTGCATCTGGCACAGGCGCCCGTGTGACCCGGCAGTCCATTCCATCGTCTGCCATGGGCCCAAGGGTAGTGGTAGCTGCAGGTGCAGCTGTGGACACCACCACCCAGGCTCAGGGTCTGCCAGCGCAGGCTGCGTTGGCATTTGAGGAGCCCTTGGAAGATTTACAACAGGCCAGGAGGGAAACCGTAGCGGCCTGCAGGGCTGCTCTGACCAAGACACGTGTCCCTGGGGCAGTTATGTCATCTGCTGCCCCGAACAACCGGTTGTTGGCAAGTGCAGGGGCAGATGTACCCAACAACACCCCGGTTGTGAGTCTGCCAACCAGGACCGTTGCGGTCAATGACCCTGCCACAGCGGATGTTGCTGCGCAGGGTCCATTAGAGGGCACCCAGCTGCCACTGACACAAGTCAGGCCTTTGGTCGTCCCTCCACCTGCCACTCCCATGGCTCAATCCACAGAACCCACTGGCCATACCGGTCAGGGCAGCATTAGCCAGCCAGGGTCTGCGCCACAGTCCAAGAGGAGGAAGGTTGCACCTGCAGCACAGGCTGGGACCCCACACACAGCTACAACCTCCTGCACTTCGAGGAAGAAGCCTTTCTGCAAGCAGGAACTGGACTTCCTCGTGGACTACGTGCGGGGCCACAGCCGTGACATGATAGTGGGTGCCAATAGTCAGACTACGGCTGCCCACCGTGACACCCACTGGAAGCATGTTGCGGAACATGTCAGTTCATTCGGCCATGAGGTGCGCACGGCGCAAGAGTGCAAAAAGCGTTGGAATGACCTCAAACGCAGCGCTAAGGCTAAGCGTGCCTCAAATTACAACTTGACTCCGGTGACTGGCGGTGGGCCTGCACCAGAGGAGGAAGAGCTCACTCCGCATGAGTCACTCGTTGCAGAGTTCATACCACCTGAATCGGTCAAAGGAGTGGGAGACATGCTGGACTTTGATGCCCAGTCCAGTGAGTGTTGATGCGTGTTTGTTGAGGACGTGTGCGTTTTTCTTGTGGGATGTGTTGTGCATGATTGCCACTACATGTGACGTGTACATGGTTCTGATGTGTAAGTAATGTAATGCTTTCATGATGCATGTCTGCTCTGCTGGATGGTGGACATGTGGAGCAGACGGGGACTTTCCGCATCACCACTATTGCACCCTACTCACATGCTGGTTACCAGTATACCCCTCCGGTCCATGTTCCAGCTCACTGGCCCTTCTGAATGTGGCATGGGGTGACCTTCCTGTCAGCCCAGGCACAATGTCATAGCATGACTGACATGCATGTGTCCTCTGCCTGCATGCGGGTACTCCATGTAGGCATGCTCCCTTGCCCCTCCTCCGCCACTCTGCACCCCAGTTCCACCTTTGCACTGGTCTGCTTCAATCTTGCCATTGTGTACTTTCCTGTTCATGCGTCCTGTGTACATGCTAACGTCCAGCGTACAATCTGCCAGACATATGCTGTGTGGTACAGCCTTAGTACTTGATGCAGGGTATCTCACTTGTACTGTGCATAGGTCAGATGCCCCGCAGGGACATGAGTGCCCATTCATGCTCAATGTGCATTCACGCATGCCCCTATGTGTCCTTGACTGGATGATCACTGTAATACAAGTCCTGGGTGACATAAATTGCATGGCATCTCATCAGCCTTCCCATGTCAACTGTGGCTGAGTACTGCGTTGCACACATGTTTAGGGTCTGACAATCTGTGTGGGTCACAGGCCTCAGCCTGTTTAATGGCCAATGACTCTGTCCAACTGTTGTAGTGTCTTCATCACACGTGGGCGGCCTCCAGAGTTTTCATCATGTGTCCTGCTTACTGTCCCATCATCATTTGCAGTGTTGTCACTTGAATCACACTAAGCTGATGATGCCAATCAACACTGCCTGTCAATACACAGGTCTATGGTCAGCCTTTTGATACCATGCTAAGCATCCCTGCTTTTGTACTTGGGTGGAGGGGTGCTTGGCTTCTAGATATGGTACACATTGAATGCACAATGCACGTGATGCCTGAATTTGACCTTGCACTGCCTTCACATTTCCTGACACACACCATGGAGTCCTTGTACATGTAGGTAGTGAGTGACATACACATTTGCTGCACTGCATAGACCCACTGCTATGCAAACTGCTGCCTTTCAACAGGTCTGATCACAGAAGCAATTCAAAGTTGACCCAGCATGCATGCCAGGTTCTATTTTGTGTGTCACATGGCTGCCTGATGTGTTTGTTGTCGGTGTGTGTGTGTGTTGTGTGCTTCTGACATGTGTAGTGACCTTTTTTCTCTCTATTTTTCAGGTGATGACACAATGGAGGCGGAGGATGGTGTTCTCATGCCAGACACAGGGTTGTTACCACTACATCAACCCGGCATAAGTGGGGGTCGTGGGGTGATAGGCCACGAAAACCCCCAAGTGCTACAGTCCATCTTGTCTCTGGCTGCCTATGAGTCCAGCCCTGATGACGACTCTGATGTCCATGTCGAGTTGGATGAGCATCAAGTCCATGTGTCAGGGGTGAGTTATTCTGATGTGGACACTCCTCTGTCCGCGACACCTGGACTGAGGGGTCAGACAGTTTTGGTTCCTCCGCCCGTGGTGGATCGGGACGCAGGGTCACCCTCCACACCAGTCATTGATGTGCCTGGGCCATCACGTCGACGGGTGCATGTAGTCGTGCAGCCGCGGGCGGTGCCAACACAGCGAGGACACCCGGTCCTTGGGTCCCGCAGGGGTCAAGCCCAGCAACGCGGTCGCCGCGCGCAACCGCAGTATACTGAGTGGGAGCAAGACATGACTGCCAATTCAGAACGGCAGGGGGCAGCAATGGAGAACATCCCGGAGAGCATGGAGCGTGTGGCCCGATCTGTGCTCCCCCCTGCTAGGCAGGTGCTTCTCCAGCAGCAGGCGGCACGGTCCATGGCCCACTCGCTCAGGCTGGGTATGGCGGCCTCAGACAGGGCACGCCAGGCTGAAATGTTGTCTCTGCGTCAAGCAATTGCTGCTCATGCAGAGGCGCACATGGATGCCCTGAGGGAGGAGTATGCTCCCCTCAAATCCACTCTGGGTGTCCTTATGATGTCCCAGAGGCAGCGGGCAGAGGAGAGGTTTGCACAGCTTGAGCATACCATCTCGGCTGAGCTACAGGCTTGCCGGGAGGCCTTGCAGGAGGAACTCTGTGTTACACGTTCTACCTTGCAAGAGGAAGCACGTGTATCACGTGAGGTTCTGCATGCAGACCTACGTCACATCGCCACACAGAACCAGGCTCACCCGTCCGGCAGACTTGCTGCCGTTGAGGGGCAAGCTGCGGCTAGGCGTGGCCAGGCTACTGTGCCACGTCCTCCTTTCCAGGATGAGCCAGACTCGGACGACCATCTATCTCCCACATAGGTCGGGCTGTGCAGGCGTTGAGCCCATGGAGGTTTTTTTTTTTTGGCTCAGCATCATTGCATGTGGGTGTTGAGCAGCACTCTGTACCTCCCCCCTCCTGGGTGCCTCCCCTCCCCCCGGGTCATATGTGGCCATTTTTGATTTTTCTTTTAGTTTAGTTAGTTAAGTTTCTGTTTGATAGTTAGTTTAATTAGGTAATGTAGGTTTTTCATAGTTAGTGTAATTAGTTAATATAGTTTAAAATTGCTTGTCTATTGTGCTTTCATGTGACGGTGCGGTGCTTTGTGGCTTTTGAAAGCATCCACTGTCTGTTCCAGCTGGGCCCTTCAAGCTTGTCTTTTGTATGTGTTTGCTGCTTGGGGTCCTTGACTCACATATGCCACTCCTGCCTCCCTTATCCATGGGCTCGCAAGGATGGTTCGGTGTAACAGCCTATTACACAAGGGCTTTGGACTGTCATATCTGTGGCATGTCTGGTGCTGTGTAACTTGTGTTAACACCCCTAGTGTGGATGATTGTGGTGTTATTGAACACTGTTCTGCTTTTGGTAGATGGGGTGTTTCATGATTAAGGTGTACATTCATTGCTATGCATTGTGTAGTATGTTTCTTATCTTTACTGTACACGTGCTTGTTGCAATTCATGCCGTAGATAGTGTGTTCCACACTTTGGATGTGAAAGACGGTGTGATTTCTGATGTACGTCTCTGACATGGTCCAGTAATGAGATGCCTGAAGAGACACACACAGATGACACTAAAGCATTAATCATGTGTTTCATGCCCTTTCTGCAGGGGGATGAGCCTCCAGACCACCTTTGCCAGCAGACATGGCCCATTGGACTTCTGGATTCTGGACACGTTTGTTGGTGCCCACATGCATATGTGTGCGCAAGCAGAGGCACAGGGATTGCAGACATACATCCTAGAACTGCTGACATGTTCCAAGGAACTCCAGGCAAGGTGAGCAGCACAGGGGGGCCACAACACAGCAAAGCTTCCACCAGGCCAGTTGCACATGCAGGCTTTTTAGCAGCACTGAGGGTGAGCTTGGACGAATATTGGTGTTGAAGCACACAATACAGCTCAGATGTGTTAGTGGACTGATGGCTAGTTGATTGTAAGGTTGTCTGGGGCACCTGAAGGGACAGTGGCACATACCCTCCGGTCCACCATGGGCCATTGAGGCACTTGTATCACCCATGCTGCCTTCCGAGACATGGAAAGGAGCAGCTCACAGGGACATACAGCAAGGGACATACTCGGGTGCCTATTTTATTACGGTCATGGTGGGACATGACTTTTTCTGAAGTCATACCTTGCTATATGCGTCTGTCTGTTTACCCAGGGAACATTGCATGTTGTGTGAATCTTGACACATTGGTGTTCCATTTGCCGCGCACCCACCGGCGCCTGGCTTGCTGCATTGACTGTGTATAAACCATCACAAGGGGAATGTTACGTATGGGTATGAAGCATCCACACCAGATTGTCTGTTTGTAGAGCAGTTTGTTGCTATGGGGCATATGTGGTGGTGTGTTTGTGTGTTATGGGCACGCACAGATTATTAACTGTGGCTCTCTTTGCAGCATTGAAGTGCTCCTGTAACCGGACCTGAGAGTGCGCAGGCAGGAAGCCAGCACTCAAAACCAGAGCTGAGTGTCTTGTTGTTTTTCTTTCAAAATGCTCTAGATAGGCTTGCTGGGGGGTGCACTGTTGCATGGATGAATGTGTAATTCAATTTGGTATGTTTTTTTTCCATAATCACCCCAAGTCCTATCCAATTCTAAACCCTGTACCCTCTACCCGGTGTTCCTGCTTCCCGTGCCTATCCAACCAACATTCCCTAACCCTCTTTCCCCACTGGGGTTGCGGATGCCTGTGTAAGCCCCAAGCTTGCAGGCGCCAAAACCCTATAGGGGGTGGTTGGTTCGTGCCACTCCTACGCCTGGACTCCGGAAGGCCCTAACAATGATGTACAAGTTTGTTATGATTGTGTATGTGTTAATGCAAGTACTCCATTTTAGTGCATTCCCTACTTTCACGTGTCATTCATACTCCCCTCTCCTGCCCCTCATTCCAGTTATCCAGTATGCCAACGGCTGTCCCAACTGCATATCCCTAACCCTCCTTCCCCACCAGGGTCTCAGAGGCCTGTGTGAGTTTGACCTTGCAGGCTCCCAGGCCATGGTGGGGTTGGTTGTTTCGTGCCACTCCTGCGCCTGTACACGGGAGCTGTGACAGTACACATCCATTTGTTTGTTTGTTTGTTTATTTTGTTTATTTATTTATAATTCATCAATCATTCGTGGTGCATCATTGTATGTTATGTACCACACATGGCTCACATCCTGTTGTGACATTGTTTTACTGTGCTACCTTGGTTGTTACATCATTGTGGTAGTACTTGGACTTTGTGAGGTACTGCTACTTCTAGTCATCTACTGGAGGCTGTTCAGGTTCGTTTTTCTGCCTTGGATTTTGTGTCTTTGCAAATGAAGGTGGACTCTGAGGGTGAATGCAACTTTTGACACACAAGGTGGGAGATGGTGACGAAGGAGAATGGTGATCCTGTGGCCAGGTGAAATTGAGGGTTGAAGGCTCCATGACCCAGGTGCAGTTGTTCAGTGGGTCATGGTCATTTGTGAGGGAGGGGGGGTGTTTTGTTGTTGATAGTTGCCTTGCCCTGCACTGTGATGGGAACCCTGACATTGTATTTGTGGTATCCTATGTACATGATGTGTTCATGTGTTGTATTTACCTTTCAGGTGTGAGGGGATAGTTGTGGTTTGACATGCTGGGGTGTACACATGGTGAATGTTCACATGTGATGTGTAGAGGACACTGATGGTCAATTGATTGCACATGCATATGTTGAGTGCATGTCCTTGCTGACCCGCACACTCGCACTATGATTCACTACATGTACAATCACCCTTCGATATCCACATGTACACTCTGTTTGCCTTCTGCTGCCCACTGTGTCCCTGTAGCACATGTTCTGTGACCAACTATGGATCCTGTACATGCCTAATTTGCTTTTTGATGTGGTTTGTCGCTTAGATGTGATGCTCAGGGTGTGCATCACACACAATGGCTGTTCACTGTGCTGTGCGCTGAGCAGTGTGTTGCAGGAGTTGGACACAGCACACATAAGCTGCAGAGTTGATTTTGCAATGCATAATGTGCATGTAGACAGGCATTCTTTGTTATGTTGCGGCTACTACTTTTGTGATGCATTTGGGAATGACTTATTTTGGGTGGGAGGTTGTTGGTCAGTCATTTCATCTAATTCCATGTCAGGCATCATTGTCTGATGCCAATTTACATTTTCACATTGCAATGTGTACCTTATTGGTACTGTGTTGGTGTATGGCTATTGCTTGCCATGTCATGTAGTGGTTTGGGAGAGTTTGAGTGACATAACAGTGATGGTCCTGACCTGTTTTGCAGGTGTGTGTGATTCACACCTTGCATGTCAGGGTCAGCCGCTTCTCGAAGCAACAAGCTGGGGGTAGATCTCTCTCCGTGGCAGGGGCCTCCTTCTGGAACGGCCTTCCCGCCTCCCTGTAACTTGAGGAGAACCACCTCCACTTCAGGAAGCACCTCAACACCTTCCTCTTTGCTTCTGCTTTCTCTCCCCCTCTCCCTTGCTAATTTCTTCACTGAAACTGCACTGAATCTGCAACTGGGCCACTCTCACCGACCTCGGTCCCTGGCCCAGCCACTCTCCACTTGCACTGCCTCCCTGGCAACCCCTGCACTGCGGGACTGTCTCTGTATCCCTACAGCCCCCCTTCACAGCACTTGTCTGCACTTACCTTTGCACTTGCCACCAGCTGGCCTATTTATTTTTTATTCTACTTACCCTGTACTGCACTCCCCCCTCCCCTTCCCCTTGCACTTTTCCCTTCCACCTACCCCTGCACTTGCGCAATCTAAATGACACCTGGCCTAGTAGGATCGTTGTCTGTCTTTCCTTGTTCCCCCCTCCCTGCCTCGTTGCGCCTTGCGACACTTGTGTATAGGCGTGTTACAAATGCCATATCATATCATATATCATATGTGTGCCTTTTGGTCACACAGGATAGCTTGTGTTTAAGTAGCTAGGGATGCACACAATGTGGCACTTCCATGGCAACAATCTCAGGGTGGTAAGGTTGTGACAGCTGACTGTCTCTTTGTCATCATCGATTGTCACCTGGTATGTGCCAGGCCTGTGTGCACTCCGCAGGGGTGGGAGTTTAGGTGAAAAATGTGGCCACAAGCTCGGTCCGGGCTTCCTCGCCACGTGCTCTATCCCCTCCCATGGGCAGCGCCTGTGCCTGTGGTTGGAGATGTGGGGGCACCACCATGTCCACTGGTTCGCCCTGCCGTGTTGCAACATTGTGCAGGGCACATGCTGCCACAATGATCCTGCACACTACTGGGGTGCATAGAGTAGCTGCCCGCCAGAGCGGTCAAGGGAGCGGAAGCGTGACTTGAGCACTCCGAATGTGCGCTCCACTATGGCCCTGGTTGCAATATGGGCCGATTGTATCTTACCTGGGGTGGTGTGGTGGGGTTCCGGATTGGCGTCATCATGTGGTTGCTTAGAGAGTAGGCACTGTCCCCTGGGGAGGTGATAATAGTTGAGATTATTAGGGTTTGGGTATTTGTCTGTGTGTGACTTGCATGCATGTGCACAGGCATTTGTACTCACCTAGGAGCATTGTGTCACCATGCTGCCCAGCTTCCAGGGCCCGGCTCAGGGCGGACATTCTGTATATGAAACTGTCATGGGAGGAGTCAGGGTAGTTTGCATAGACAGAGGTGATGATTCCCTTTGCATCACATACCACCTGTACATTGATGGAATGCCAGTGCTTGCGGTTTCGGTAGATGTGCTCAGTGGCCCTAGGTGGACGTAGGGCCACATGGGTGCAATCTATGGCACCAAGCACTTTGGGGAAGTGTGCCACCCTGTAAAAATCCAGGATCACGGCATGCCTTTCTGCGGGTGTTCTGGGCATGTATATGTGCCTGCGGACTGAGGAGCGCGCTGTCATGATTGCCAAGACCTGGTGTAGGCAGCGTGACTGCGTGGCCTGTGAGACCCCCCCCACTATGGCAGTGGTCCGCTTCAATGACCCAGTGGCCAAAAAATGCAGGACATTGAGCACCTTCTCCAAGGGGCTCAATGCTTGGGAGCAAAGGGTGGGTGATGTAAGGTCATCTTCCCACTCCCTGACCAGGTCTAGGATGATGTGGGGTGGAAACCTATACCTGCCGTAGACCTGGTCGTCAGGCATCCCAAAAAGGCTCGTCCGTGGTGAGAAAATGTGTGCCCTGGCTAGTCTCCTCCTCCTGCGGTGTCCCACGATCAGTGCTGCGACAAATGGGGCATTCATCGTAGCTGTATATACGTGTTTGTTGTTTGCGCGCACTTTTGTACTGTGCACGGGGACACTTCCACCTGCCTTCGTGTGGCGGACTCGTTGACGCCTGTGCGCGTCTTTTGCCGTCTGCGGGTTTCTCGTATTCGAATCCATGAATACGGGTTGTTCGCGTGCGTGTGGGCGTTCCGTGTAGTTCCCTGCAGTACTTCCCCAGTTACGCCTTCTTTTTCACGCTTTGTTCCCCATTCCACGTGTCACGCCCACTGTTCCACCCACTTTTGTTGTGTGCGCCGCGCTATGTGCGCTTTTGCTGTGCGCGTAGTGCATGCCGTTTGATGACGTGTGTGCCCGTGTGCGACATGCATGGATTTGGCGCACGACCAGCGGGAAACTAGCGCAGCGCCTTCCTTGTATCGCACGCTTGATTTCTCACGCTTGCGCCTGCTTGCGCCTGCTTGCGCTGGGATTTTCGGCGCACGTTTGTTCCATGATTCGACCCCTAAATGTTATGTGATTTGAGTGACAGGTTATGACCATAATGTACCTAACACCTTTTGAGCTGATGAGCTATGATGGATTGTGTTTGAGATTATTTCCAATGCTTTATTAATGTGGTTTTAGTTTAGATAAATTTAAGCACATGTTAATATTTTCAAAAATGTACAAGATCTCTAATATGTTGTTATTGGTCTTCGTCTTGGATGATCAATTAGTGATTACTTAATACTTAAAATACTTTTTGTATGATTACTTTCTGGTAAAACTGCCCCTGATGAAGAAAGATTGTTCTTGAAACCTATTGGGCCATATTAATAAAAACATATGTTGTATTAAACTACTACTGTTCTACAGCGGAGATCTATGCTTGAATTTGTTATTACAGACATTACATTGTGGTTTTTTTGTATATGGAGCATATTGACAAACCTTATGAAGTGTAGTAACACAAGCAACTCATTTAAAATGTTTGGCTGATTGTTTTCGGGCTATGATAGTGTGCAGGGGATGGGAGTTCCCTCATTTTTGGGAACTCTTATCCGGCCCTAGTGACACTCAGCATTTAGCACATACATCACTGGGGTTTTTTGTGAAGCTGGCCAATGCAGGGATTTGTGAACACCCTATTTTGGCAGACCATGGACAGTGAGATTCGAGTATGTATCAAAGATCACACATTTTGATTAAGCAGTGTAGCTGAGATTCTTTCACACAAAGTGATTACATTTTTTAATGGGGCAAGTGCTATGGTGTTACATTGATGTGGTTGCTTAACATGCAATATGTTGTGTATTTCGGCAGATGAGGAATTGTATTTGAATATTTGAACGAGGTGATTGGCGATGTGTAAAAGCTGGCACCGTTCATGTTCCAATTACTGTAGCGATTAATGTTTTAGCTAATGTCTAGTGGATCTATTTGACTCATTTTGTATTTCCAAGTATGCGTTACAATTTACATTATTTGTTTTGTGTGCGCATAATGGTACAATTGACATTACTTGGTTGGTGTGAGCAAAGGAAGCTCAGAGTGTTAGGACGCATCTTGTACACATGGAAGCTTCAATGGTGCTGCTAATGCGCACATCGTTTTATCTGTTATTTTTTTAGATAGAAGTGAGATACAGCGTGATAGCGATTTAAAATACAGTTTTAGTTACAGCCGTGTATCACACAATACTGAAATGCCCCAAGCTGCAAGGGTTTGTGAACTCACTTTCATTGTTTAATTGACAAAATTCATCAGAGTAAGAGCAGTGCTCAGTCCTCGATAGCCAATACTCAGGTTCTCAATCCAAAACAATTTCGCCCTCCATGCACAGGGTTGAAATGCCATCACAGGCTTTCTCATGGCATCAGCGAGTGCATTGATAAAAAAAACTGCACTTACAGCAATCCCTGTAAAGAAATCACCCACCTTTTTGTTCTTAAACTTGCTCTATTCCATCGCAAATAAAATGGCTAGAGACTCAATGTTTTGCCGCCCAGCACAGCTTAGCATTGGCGTTAACAAGAACATTGTCTGTAGATCAAACACTGTGTGAACAATTATAAGGACTGACATGCATCTGGGAAGACTGTGCCAATAGCCAGCGCAGTCTTTCAAAAAACCTTCAAAGACTCAGATCCTCTAGACAGGGTCTTCTGGGAATAAACCACCATCATGCACATCACTGCCCAACTCCTTTAAGGAAATGGTCGACAGGTGTACTAATCACATCCAGGTTAACTTACAAAACACAGAAACTGCATAATATGTAGATCCTTATGGAAAAATGATAAGCTGGAAAAATATCACTGTGTTTTAATTTGCACAGCCTGACTAGTAAACTATAAACCCCAGAATGCATGGGAATGCAAACCTGCCAACACTATTTACATCCACTAGCCCTACAGTCCTGAAGCCATGGCCTAAAAGAAGCAGTGTAAAATTCAGATGGATATGGAGATTCCATGTTACAAAACTTCAGCTCTTTGTTATTCCTGATGCTGAGAACATTTGTGTAGTAACATAAGTGTAACTGTCTTTTTTTCTACCTGTCAGACTAACAGACATCATGCTGTTCCATAAATCTATGCAGTGTACTTTGAAATGGTAAATTTTCAAAAACATAAATCCCCGTACCTCAATAACACTAGCCATGTTACTATCATAGAGTAATAAGCTCTACATTTTAATTAATTTAAACAACAACTCACCTTACTCTCAGCCAGCCAGGGTTTTAAAGTCAGCTGTTAATCCAATTAGTAAACAAAGAGCTGTCTTCTAATCCATGCCCGGCAGAGGGTCGCAGTCCTCTGGCCGACCTGCCAGCAGCTCTGACAGGGATCCAATTAACTCCAAGATAGTCCAGATTCCTCACAAGTCCTGCCAGCAGCTCCGGTCAATTAGGCACCCAGCATGAGACTCCACACGGGATGTTTTCCAATGATACCCTAGCTGCCAGAAATTTCAACTCCAGGTAAAAATCGACATATCACAGGAGATGTCCCTGTACCCTTCAGAATTGTACCTTTTAAGGGTTAAAGACACGCCTAACCCTTCCCCATGCTGCTTTCTGGTCACAGAGGCACGATTTATCTACAGTTGCCAACAAACCCAGATTTCCTGCTCCCGGTATATTTTCTGCTCACGCTGCAAAGAATGCATTCTGGTTTCCTGTGTCACTGTAGCAGAGTCTAAAATTAGCCGGGCCCTCCGGGCTGATGTTTCATCTCTCTTTCATATCACTCTGACATCCGTCATTCTACCAGAAGATGAAAATAGCCCTCCCACCCCTGATGACTATAGATAAGCAACCCCTGTGTGCATTTTTTGGCGTTGAGAGTGCTGTCATGCCGAGGTGAGACATCAGAGCTATCAAAATAAAACCCCTTCTTTGCAACCACCACATGTCTTTGCTGTGGAGGTCTGTAGGATGCAGAAATGCCAGTGTGAATCATCGGAATTCCTGTCATTCCAATGACCCTGAGCCACTGTTTTGCATCAGGTGATCCTGCGCTTCGCAGAGCAAAACCCCACCCCCAACCCCGCAGCCTCTGGTTCTGATATCTTTGCGCCGGCAACAGCTGAGTTCAGTCATTTGTATTTGTCTGCTGTAGTGCCATGGGTCTCAATGGCTCTGTGTCCCCGTAAACAGTGTGGGGCTTCTGAAGGCTGTGGAGGGCTGGTGTAGAGTCAGTAAGCTATCAGAAAACAGGTCAGTGCTTCTACAACAGCCCTTTCCTTCAATGCTGTGCATTGTCCAAGCTGATGGTTTGGGACTTTTGTGTAGGCACTGTGAACCACACTTTGTGTATAAAGCCGATACAAATAGGGTTATTTATGGCCACCACCAAAGGAATGGGGGTGCCATGCCGGCATCCATTTATACTCTATTTAAAATCTATATCAAAGTTTGATGTTACTGCTTGATGAAGCAAACTCAACTGTCTTGGGCTATTTTTAGACACCGTCAAACATCTGGACTGTCATGACATCATCTGTACTATATATAGAATGTATATCCAATTAATATAACATTTATATAACATGTATATAACATTTACATAAAAAATGTTGGGGGTCAGTTAAAGTGTTTTGGGGGTCATTAAATCGATATCAAAAATTATATTCACATGTATATAAAAATGTATATTACATTTTATATCAAAATGTATATTTAAAAAATATTTTAACATATTAATGGATATACATTTTATATAAAAATGGCATCAAACATGTTGGCGGGTCGATAACAAAAATGTGGGGTCATTACATTTATATGAAATGTATATCAACTGTATATTAAATTGATATCAAAGGGGCAGGACTAACGAACAAGGGCGGGGCTATGTCCAGAAATGGGAAGAAAGGGTACCCCCTTGTATTATTAGCTAAGAGAATTTAAACCGGCTCCGACGTAGGCAACCTTAATCAGAAATACCCATAAAATCAGGCATTCTAGTTGGTCAAGGTACTGTTGGTCTGTGACCTTCTAGGACTAATCACCATATCCTATTTCACTGGGCAATCACGCAAAAGGTGCCTGGGCAAAGCATTACCAGAAGTCAGAGAGAAAGGTGGGCACAACTTTTACAAAAAATTGAATAATTATCAATACATTTCTTCCTCTTCATAGAGCTTTAATACTTTTTCCTTTAGCTACCAGTCTGTGTAATGGTCATATTGACACCAGGACCCCAACATAACAAACTGTGCAAAAATTAAAGCTGGATAAAAAACCCAGCTAAGACCGGTGCTCTCACTGTGGCTCAAACCTGAGCTTTCATTCACTCCAATGTAATTCCTCATGCACTTGTATTCTTTCCAATAAACATTCCTCAGTCCTGAGTTGATTGTTGCTTCACAATTTATTGTGTATTCATTAGTTAGGTACGATTAATTCTGTACATTTATCTGTGTGTTGTGCGGATAAAACTATGCGTTCTAAGAACCATCTATTTGGACTGTGTGTGCTAGTGGTTATTTTTGCCTATGCATTTCGGAGTCTAGCTCCTTCCTCAGGGACTAAACCACACTTTCATATTTTACACATTTTTAGAAAAGCAACAGTTGTGCATTTCACAAACATTTGTGTGATCATTTAAATTGTTTAATTAGTAGAAATGAGAGGTACATACCATGTATCCATTTGGAATTATAGAAGAAAAGTTTAAAAAGATGGAAAAGGGGGACAAAGGAAAAAGCATATTGTCAATTTAACTGCCTGCATCAGTCATAGCATATATCGCATTATGTAAATTGCTTGATTGGGTTAGTACCTTATTTTCCACCGTTTCTTGTCTAGAATGCAGTTGTTCCTACATAATGCCTCGACTCCGCTGGGAATCTGTGGTAGGGAAATGAAAATAGTTGTTTGAGAGGGCTCTTGACTGTTCTCCTTGTGTTATTGAATTAGACCAAGAGTATGCGCTATTTCTTACCGTTGTGTTCAGCGTGCTGTTTAGCAACGAATGGAGCCTTTCAGATTGCGTGTCCAGCATGGAGACTACTTCCTTGTTTCTTTTGTTGTTATGGTGATCCTGGCGAGGCGTCATAGATCGTCAGCAGGCGTGCTGACGTTGTGACGCCTCGCGTCGCGTATCCCCATGGAAATCGGGGAACGGGACTGGAGGATCCCTGCTTGTTTGCTCATCCATATCTCCCTATTGAGACAGTTATGTAGGCTCGTATAAAGCAAAACTTGTGTGTCAGGTTGTATCAATTGACTGGATACAGATAAAATCTGCACGTATGTTACCATTATGACTTTGATATCTAAAATAGGGGAAATACGGTCTTACTAAGGAGGTAAGACCGTACACTCCCTGTGTATTCGAAAGTTGTAGCATTGTCCCTATGTGACCCTAATCATCAAAATAAGGAGTACTCTATCTAATAGAGAGTTACACCATTTCCACTGTTTCATTTTAAGTCATGCCATGAAGGATACAGATAGTGCATACATAATGGATACAGGATCCGGATAGTGCATACATCATCTTTTGGAATAAACTAACGGTATGAGAGATAAAAACAGAATTAGCAAACTCATGCATACAATAGGACGAATGTTCCCTTCTTTTTGTGGGAAAACATGAAAAAATCATAATTCCCTCTTATACTAGGTTTGGACTATAGCATGTTATATTTCAGCGTTGTAAATAAGATCATCTTCCCACTGTGTATTGTGAATATACTACTTCTAGCAGTATCTCAGGAGGTGCATGTTATGGTCATAAATTGTGGGCACATAGCGTCAAAATGTATTGGTTATCTATGGTTTAGTAACAAGCATCACAAGTAACATGCCCAATTTATCTCTTCATTGAGTCCTTTGGGGGCAAGGGTCCCCAGTCGTTCAATCCAAAGAAATTCTCTTTTACCTAGCTTTTTCTGTAAATTCTCATGCGGCTCGTTTCTGTGAACCACCTTCAATATTAGGAAATGGATTGGTGCCAGATTGTGCCTTTTGCCAATCCAGTGTCTGGCCCCTGAGGAATTTGTGTTCTTGTTGCGTATGCAGGAACGGTGCTCGTTCCAGCATTTTTTTGCTTTTCTTTTAGATTGACCCACGTAATATAGTCCGCAGGGGCATTTAATGGTATAGATTATGCCCAGTGTTTTGCATGTTGCATAATCTTTTAGTGTCAATTTTTCACCAGTGTAAGGATGGTTTATACCTTGGTCTTTCTGCAGATAACTGCAATTGCTGCACTGCAGACATGGGGATGTTCCTTTACGTTTGGTTTCCACTCTTTTTCATACCGGGGGCGTGTTTGTACCAGGCAGTCTCTGAAATGTCTACTTCTTTCGTACGCAAAGGTCGGTAAGTCTTTAAATAGGTGTTCAATTTTTTGATCACAGGCTAAAACCTGCCAGTGTTTCTTAATGATTGACTTAATGCGATTACTTTGCGTGGAGTATCTTGATACAAATACAAGTTGTGGGTCAGTTTCTGCTTTGTTTGATGTGGTTAATAATTCCTCTCTGTTTGTTGCTTCCACTCTTGCTTTTGCTTCTGTAATTTCATCTACCCTATATCCCCTTTGGGTACATTTTTCTACCATTTTCTGTAGTTCAATTGTGTAGTCATTTGAAAGCAGTTTGGTCCTGTAACATTGTTTGAGACTAGCAGCTGCACAGTGCACTATATCACTGAAGTTGCCAATATGCACCAGAAAACTAGCCCAGGCAGGCCTCTCCGACTGACCCTTCATCAGTCGGCTCGAGCCTGAGCTGTCAATCAAAATACTTTATTTACGGGTAAGCCCTTAAAGGTTAATTGCGATAAATAAGAGAGTCTACAAATAAATATATACATAACATATCATGGATTACTGCAAATAAATGAAGACATACCAGTCACGAGAAACAAATATATAACAGCAGTTAATTATCGCTTAAGCGGACCCAGATTAATCAATGCATGTGTACAGGCATAGAGAAGATGAGCAAAGGCATGGGGGAGCGAAAGTACTTTACACCTTTACAGAACAGTTACAATCCATTCTCGTCTATCATGTGATGAGGGTTCATAGCCTACATACGTGTGCATTTTACTATGGAAACACATGCTGGACCACTTTGCGTCATCTCTCAGACAATTTACTGTCTGGGAACAGAGCAGAGTGGGGTTTAGGAGTACATCTTGTTCCTAACACAAGGTAACATTCTTTGCGCTACATTTTCTATGTTGTTTCTAGAGTAAAAGGTCAGTCTGCATTTCGACTCAGTAGCTTGGCTTTTAGGAATGCACATGGCATTAATTGTGCTTCTTTTAATCATCTAGATGAACATTCACAATTAGCTGTAGAAAGTAAAGAGAGTCAGGAAGACAGGAAGGCACCTAATTTACAGATTAGCTATGTTTGTGCCAGTCCACCAAGGCTCTAAGTTAGAGATAAACAATGTGGGCAGCAAATCTAGCATTCCTATCTAGGGGCATGTTTTGAAGAGCTTTCAGAGTGGTGACTTTGTGAACCTTTACCGCAGGTGGAATGAAAACCCGGGAAAGTGAGCAAAATGACCAAGATGGAGATCAGAAGGCACGATTGCGTGATTCAATGTGTGTGTGCTTAGGCCAATACAATATAATACAAAATGCATGTGCTTTAACACCATGCTCAGTTCCTTCGATAGCTGAAATCATTGTTACATTTGATTTGTGTGCCAAAACAAGGTTAGATAATTAAGCACACTGACAATTTACTTCATCTCATTTGATCATAAAGATCCTCTTTTGTTAAATACAATAGTTACATTCCACGGTTGCTCAACGCTGATGTTCTTATCTGCCAAGCTCTCTATACATATTTGGAAACCGCAAAAATGACATTTTTGTATAACGTTGATTTGCACAAATCTAAAGCTTCTGATATGCACCTCGCCTTAAAATCATGTAGGTTGGCATCAGGTTTATTGCTCTGGTTTGTCTATAACCACGGCACAAGAAAAGAAAATGCGCCAAGTATTCTCGATAACTCTGGAAAACCTGGCATATATCTGACACTGATGTGTTACATTTGTCCTCTAGTGAAGCTAGCAGCAATGTGCTTAGGGGCAATCTGAGATATAATGAACAGCAAAAAGTGGGAGAAATCTGGTCACAGTACTCTTCATATCCAAATGTGTGTTTATTTGTCCAATATAATGTAGCACTAGCTGATTGTGTGCAAAAGGTAAATGTTCTTTCCTTCAGTAGCTGTAAATGTTTTATTTTATTGCTTATAGCGCAAACCCAGCTCAAGAGCTGCGGAGCACTTTACAACAGCATTGTGCCAGAATTTGGCTTGGCATTATATACAGTAACGTGGTACTATTGGTGGAGAAAGAGAGAGAGAGTGATTTTCATTCCTCTTGCAGGTATTGTTGAAAGAGTCCCGTTGTTAGTGTTTTGTGTAACTGCAGGATGGTGGGGGCTTTCCGAGTCTCTACCGGGATTAAATTCCAGATGGTCTGGGCGTGGCAGGAGAAGGACTGCTTGCAAGTCTTCTTTTTGCGGGATATCTTTGACTCCAACATTTTGATCCTCCAGAGGTGTGGAGTTTAGTCACCAAGTATGTTGGTGTTCTGTTTGCGACTGCCTTGTCGGTGATACATGCAATTTTAAATATGATCCTGGCGGGGAGGGGGAGCCAGTGAAGCGTGCACAGTGTTGGAGAGATACAGTCAAATTTGTGGGCCAGCAGCAGCGTGATGTGTATGTTTAATGGCAAGCAAACTTTTGGACACAGCTAGTCAGATAGAGCTTCACAGTATTTCAGGGACAACCACAGATGTGCCCAATATAAAATCTGTTATAGATAAAAGCTTTTTATAGGTGCACACCAAAGGTGTAGAAAAGATGCAATAAGGATGGACTCAAGAGTGTGGGAGGGTCCAGGGCAGAGGTAAACAAACCTGGCACTGGGTTGCATATTCACAAGGTGAAAGAAACGGGGGTCCAAAGCTGTGGAACACTTGCGTCCCCTGCACACCAGGTATGTTTGTATGGACAAACAGTAATTATGATTGATTAATGGCATACAGTTTAGGGAGTAAATTCAATCATGCAATTTGAATAGCAAAAAACATGTTTTTATAAGGGTAAACCTAACATAGAGTGTGTCCATGTATGGTTAAATCACATTACAATTAATTCATCACATTTCATCAAATACATATATTTTCAGGTGCAGATAATTGCCCAGCGTGTTTCAGGACAACCGTCCCTTCATCAGGAGCACAATTTCCACTGTCCTTCTTAAATCCAAATTCCAAGTGATCTGTAGTATGACATAAAAGGTAAAATATATTAACTATTGTGATGATTCAAAGTTTACTAAACATCATATTTGTATGTCTATCTTGACTCGTATGTCTATCATGACTCAAATGTAACCACATAAGATATTCATCTGGTAAGAATCTGTTGAGGATGTTATGGGGAGGATAACCCCAATTCAAGTCATTGCTGAAGGACGGTAATGTGATCTAAATTGTCAGTAAGTGATAGATTAGGATCTGTCTACAACTGCAGGATGGATGTCTTTATATTTGCCACGGGCACTGCACTCATAAATTCCAAGCAAAGCAGTCAATTTTCACTTTCTAGACGGTTAAGAACTTGGAAACGTTTAACTAGGTGCCACTCCTTTATGGCAGCTAGGACATAATCTATGTATGAGCGCTTAGCCCCCACTAAAACGGTTGGTTTTGTTGGTTGGTCCTCCAGTATCTACAGCTGATGACCCTTAGTTCCATGTAAGAGATGTTGCTGCAGAGGAGCAGGTGGAACGCTCACACTAGTTCCCACCCCCTCACCATCGTTATATTGGAACAACAGAAGAAGAGCAGTAAATGGAGTCCTGTTTATTGTTCCAATACTGCATCGAGTGTATGAGAGATGCTATGCACTCAGACAGCCATACAGAATGTACTCTTGCACGGAAAGTGTGGAAGGATGCCGCATGGACATATGTCAACATGAACCTATGCATATCATGTAACGTCAAAATGAATCTGATGAAGGCAAAGTGATGTCCTAAAGAGGATGTATGAACAGATTGAAACAATATGAGAATACTTAAGAGCAACAATGTAATTGAAGCACCAAGAGAAACATGTACCTAAGCCTGAAGTAATCGTGAATATAAAGAAGATGAAGTAACCTACTGGTCAATAACTGAAAATACGCAGTAAAGCAAGGTAGAAAGTAACCAAATAGAAACTTGCTAAAGAGGTGTATATAATGTGGCAAGGACGGCCATGATAGAAAAAATGGACATTGCCTTATGTCGAATTCAACAAAGCTACCTCAGAAATGGATCGAGGGTGTAGAATCCTAAAAGGCAGAAAAGTTCTGTGTGCACAATAAAGGCAAGGCTACGTTGCCCAAGTATCAAGGAGGCTATTTTAAGGAATAATTGCAAGGCACGAGGGGAGTTGACTAAGTACAAGCAGTGAATGAAGGGCACATTGCTCTTAGAAAAACAAAGACGAAAACATCTGCAAGAGCCAAGTAATGGACAATTAAATGTGTGCACAGCTCATATGAGATGGAGTGAGGAAGTCTCTAGAGGCCAAGAGGAGCAACAGCACCCTGCATGCTTAAATCAAATAACAGTAAATATGTAATAAATAAGTAAATAAGAGGCTGAAATTGACAAATTTGTGGTCTCTTCACATGTGATTCAAAAGTCAAGACAAGGGCAGCTCCTGTGACGTTCATAGCTTGATCCAGAGTAGAACTGTCATTAAGTGGGCACAGTAATCAATGCAGACCTGACCCAGCTCGAGGTCAACCACCAGAATCGAGGTGCCAGGGGTAACCCTAGCAATTTATAAAAAGAATGCATTTTCGCTAACCTTGAGTTTTGCAGGGCCATAGCAACCCCAGAGCTCAGCAGCACATAGTGTGGCTGAAAGGGCTAGACCTGTAAAGTTGCTTCAATGTCAGTATTACAAACAATTTGAGAAAAGACTCGAAGAGCACCAGCTCGTCTATTGATAATTAAGTTACTTTTATGAGCTGTGAATTCCAAGATCCGGTATAGTATTGTTAAAACAAACCCCCACATAATCATATCATTCAACATTTTCAATCCTGACACCATCCAAATCAATGACTAGAGGGGAAAGTGGTTTCTTCGAATAAGTCATTATTTTTGTTTTTGAGACATTTAGAACCAACATTTGTTTACTACATAAAGATACAAATTCATTAAAACTCGTTTTAGGCCTTGGGGAGATGTAGACAATAAGATGACGTTATCCGCAAGTAGAGAAATATTAGTACGTTCATTTCCAAGCAGGAGAGCATCAGTTATAGATCCCAAAAGGGATCTTGAAATTCCATCAATAAAAAGAGGCAAATCAATAAGGTATAACACATCCCTGTCTCACCCCTTTTGTGACAGGAAATGCTTCTGTTAGTTCGCCCTGGTGTCCCCATCTGATCTTTCAGTATTAGGAGTATAAACAGCCTTGATACAGGTGACTAACTGAAATGGTAGTCCTAAATCATACAAAGTACCCAATAAAAGTTTGTGTTCGACATTGTTGAATGCGACTTTTAAATCAATGAATACCATTTAAAGGGGCATGGCCTTTTGGGGGATGTATTTTGGACAATCAAGGATAATCGAAAAGCTTGTTCAACCTGCTTGTCTATGATGAAGGAGTTTTAAGTCTTCAATATGTAGGAAACGGCAATTAGCAAGGATCTTGGCATATACCTTGCCCACACAGTCTAAGAGGGAAAGAGGCCTTCAATTTGATACATCACTACTGTTCCCTTTTTTAAGAATTGGGACTATCGTGGCCGACCGTCCTGAGGTTGGAGGATTGTGAATCTTGTTCACCAATATAAACATTTTAATAGAATAGGGACTCAAAAGGAAGGTTCTGCTTTAAAAAGGTCAATGGGAAGGCCATCCATCGCTGGCACTTTATTGTTCTTTTGTGCATTGGGAGCTGAGAGCACCTCATCCTCCGGGAATAACAGAGGAGGGTCATTAATAATCCTACGAATGTGGGATTATCTTCTAAATCTGACTTGTACAATTGCTTAAAGTGATCATACCACACAGAGGCAGGAATGGTCACAATGGGACTGAGGTTTGCATGTAAGTCACTATGGTGACGATCTTCCAAAATCTCCTTTGGTCATGTTCATGGGATGCTTTCTTTAAACATTCCCATCTATTTTCAATGTCTGCCTCTTTTTCCTTCTTAATTGTGACCTGGCATGGAGCAGGAATAAATACTCCTGCTTTGCCTTACAAAATCCCCTTTATCACAACTATTAAATGTAATGTCTGCAAGTAGGTTACTCTTAGCATGTTTGCAATCCTTATTGAACCAACCTTGAAATGTTCTCCGCATATTGCCCCTGGACCAAAATGCTAACAAGGTAAAGGACGTGTAAAATGTACAAGTTCTACATAAAATGTGAGCTTGCAAGACTTGCATGTAGTTCATGGATAAATGCAAGCAATACTGGGTTCGTAGCCCCATGGATATCACTCATCAGTTGTTCATTGTTTATTGGATCCCATTTTATATTACAGCCATTATTTGTGCTGGGTATATATGGGGCATGGATTGCAGTGTGACTGTTCTTGATGTCACAACTAAAAGCAGCTCTGGAGGGAACAGTGAACTGAATGCTCAGCACATCAGGTACCGACAATAGTCAGGATCTAGAAGATAGATGAAAATAGTAGTATCTGAAAACAAGGGAGTCCTAGAGCCAGGCCTGGAGCAGGAATTGCTCAGGCAGCAGAAGTGTCATGGACAGGCTAGAATTATAGCCTGATGTAAAACACCATCGGACCCAGTCCGGTGGACCTAAATGTATTTACGGTGTGAATGCATCCTTTATCAAGGACATACCATGAAGTGGTGGAAATCAGAGAAAAGTGGTAAGGAGAGGGATGGGGAAGATTTTAAATTGGAGTAATTTCTGGGCTTCAAGAGGGCTGGAAGAAAAGAGTCAAACACTGTGGGTCTTATGGGTGCCCACAAACTATAATGGTGTCATATCTGTACACATTTATAACAAGTTTCAGATACTGTGATGAGTCATTATGGATGCTCTATCTTTTACTTCCATGTATTTCTGTGTATCCAATGGGAGTGAGTTTCATGCACATGTGAGTGAACCAGCTGGTATTTTTTATTTTTTCATGCATACTTAGAGCAGCTGGCCGGAAAACCAATAGTTGAACAATTCCTAAAGATGTGTAAAGTGGCAGTAGCAATAGTGAAGCAAGGTACAGACTAATAGGAATGGGGAGAGGCATAGCTGGGATTCTAGGGAGAAGGTAAGAGTAGGTGATGGGAGACTGACACATATGAAGAAGTAGAAAGGCGAGTTGTGCTAGACATAATGACAACTGCAGATAGGGGGATGGGTTAGTTGTAGACATCTCCCTCCATAAGTGTAGACAGGTAACTAATTGGTAGGAGGAAGTCTAGAGGGAGTCAGAGAATAGGCAGTACCAGTCTGGTGGGACTGTCAGGAAGGGTAGACGTAAGAATAGTAAGGGGGTAGAATGGGGAATGCTGCACCAAGAAGAGACTGGTAATGGCAGAGGCCTTGGTGGAGCCTGTGGTAGGGTGGAAAACACTGCAACACGATATTTCAGCGGTGAGAAGGGAGAGCTGATGGCAGTGACCCAAAAGGAGTAGTGGGCAGGGTGGGTATGCCCTAACAAGTTAGACGAGCAGCAAAAAAAGGAGTTGTAATGGCAGTGAGCCCAGGGGAGGATGGGAAAGCTGTGTTAGGGAAGGTCAATAGCAAGAATGGAGAGGTGATGGTTGTATTAGGGGCCAGCAGGTTTGGAGAGCAACGAATGATGGTGTTAGAGGAGAGGGGATGTATGGGGGTAGATATTTGCAGGATGACAGAAAAGCCCTGCCAGAGAAGGAGGCACAAAAATAAATGTGTTTGGCAGCGACTCAAGAAGAGGGGCAAGGAGATTTTAAAAGGATGTGGTGAGCAGAGGCAATAGTTAGTCCCAAGCTGACAGGAATCAGAGATGAGAGAGGGGAGGTTGGAGAAGAGAGTTGCAAGGAGGCTTAGAGGGTGTTAAAGTTGAGGCAGGAGGGCAGTAGAAAGAAGAGCGCAAAGGAGGAGAACAGAGCATGCACAACCCAAAAGCAGGAGCGTGAGGAGCCAGAAGGAGATGTCTGGAAGGCAGCTATGCAAGGGAGAGAACTGGGGTAGGGAGGTAAGTAGGATGGTAGGTATAAATCATATAAAGCGGTGCAACTCACCTCCTGATAGGCCTGGAGGTGCCAATATCAGATCTCAGAGCTGTCCACCACAAAGGTAATCATTATCTAGCGAACAGCCAGGTCTTTAAATGTTTCCCGAAGATCTGATAATCAGATATTTCTCAAAGTGAAAAAGGGACCGAGTTCCAGAGTGTCAAAGCCTGGACAGCAAATGTGCGGCCACCCTATGTATGTCTCTTCAATTTCAGGGTGGTCAAAAGTTTAGCAGAGGCGGATCTAGGATGTCTCCCAGGAACGTATTGACAGAAATGGTTCCTAGTCAATGTGCAACCTGTTTTGTAATAGGGCTTATGCCTAAGGCACAGAGCTTTGTATTTAATCCTTTTGGCCACTGGTTGCCAATGAGGAGCGAGGAGAGGATGAAAGATGGTCAGATCAGCCTTGCAGCTGCATTTTGAATATGTTGCAATTTAGCTGAAGATTTCTTAGGCAGCCCTACATTGTGTTGCAGGAGTCAAGGCAACTAAATATGAATGCATTCATTAGCTGCACCTTCTCTGATAACAACAAGTAGCTCAGGAAGCACTTCAAGGTTTTCAATTGAGGTTTCCAGGGGTGAAAGAACCTGGGCCAAGTAGGGGGTGAAGTGGGCAAGAGGCCAGCAGTTGTGAAGATAGGAAAGAAAGGGTGCCAAGGGAGGCAGAGCAGGGCAAAAGAGGAGACCAGTTTGTTGAGGAGGCACGACCAACAATATTGGCAGAAACTCAGGAAGGGGCCTGGGAGATAAGACGAGAGATGATCATGAGGAGCCGGGCTGATGGGAAAAGTTAGGTTTGAGATAGACATATAAGTAAAGAGAGGCAGCAGAAGAGAGTGGGAAAGGGAAGGAAGATGGTGAAGGGGTGTGTAAGAGGCAGAAGTGGGGAAGGCTACCATGGTGGACTCCAAGAACAGGACCCCGAAATCCTCCCTCAATATTTTTTGTCCTCTAGTGTAGAGTTTAGCAGCAATGAATACTCTCTGCGTTCTATTATTTTGCCGGCGAAGTGCAGAGTCAAGTGCACTGCACGTTTGTTTCCAGGTAGTTCCGGGAGGAAGAGGAGGAGCCATTACATTAAAGGCTCTTGTGGTATGTAAAGCTGGTGTGAAGTTGGTAGGAAAGATTTCTCTTTACAGACCCTTTCCCTCCATTGTTATGTACCCCCAAACATTTTGCTTTTATTTTTTAATCTGATCTGACCTTAATGCATTGAAGCCTTCAGCTTCACTACACTGGCCTTTGCTCCTTTGTCAAGGGGACACTGACATGTCTTTCCTGGCTGCCAGTACTGGGAAACATTGTTTCCCTTAGTCTTACTACTTAGTTGCCACTTTTGGTAACTTTTCATCGTAGTACAATGCATCTTACAATGCAGTACAATTGGGTACACTCTTTGTTTTGCCCCAGACTAAGAGGTGTGCCAAAGGGACAAGCTGGTTGCAACAGTTACTTGTTGCTATTTCTTAGTCTATTTTTATTTAGCCTTGCCATGCTTACCACATTTGGCTACCTACTGTGGCTAAACATGGCCTTTCCATGAGGTGTTTTCTTTATCTCTTGACCATCTTGTCTCTAACCCTTCTTCCTGAACTGAGAGTACAGGAAAATCCTTATATGGACTTCCAATGCCTTGGAAAGCTGAGACTTTTCGCAGGCTACTGCAGGGCCATGTGTGATTGCTGCAGGAAGTGGATTGGGACTGTCTGGTTCCAATCCACAAACTGGTTTCAATGTGTCTGAATGGTATGCATGAGCTGCGCCACTAGTGGTCCTGATTGGACCACTGCTGGGGTGTGTGTGTGGACCAGATCTTAGATTGGATAGTGGGGTTTTTGGCTCTTACCTGCATTTTGGATAAGAAGAGGACCCTTCTCCATTCCAGAGAGATCCTGGAAGAAACCTAAAGGAGCCAAGAATCCTGTTCATCTGCAAGATGTGTAACGAGACTGTGGGCTGATTGGAAGAAGGCCTGTCAACCAACTTCTGCTGCTGTCCTTCAAGAGCCGTGTCTTGTAGGTGATCTATAGAAGTCCTGTGAAGGAGCTTCGATCCTTGGGGTGGTTGAACGATCACTCTCGATGTAAGGTCAGAGTCCTGTGAAGTGCCCCTGTATCAACCAGTGGCTGACCAGTACAGAGTTTGGGCTACCGTGCTGTAGACGTCGACATTCTGCATTGAGGCTCGGGACTTTGCGGATCCACAGCTCATGCTACAGGCGGCGAAGATAGGAGGCGAAGTCCGACCATGACAGTTATCGCCCCCTGGCTCGCTCTGCAATGGTGGCCGTCATCCAGAACAGTTTTCCTGGAACCAGTCCTGTGCTGAGAGGGGCCCTACATCGTGTTCTTCTGCCTTCTGCAACCTGATGACCTTGAACCAGCATTTGTCACCGACTGAAAAAGTGTTCGAACCTGCAACCCCTGGGCATGGAGGACCAGAGTTGACAGTGGGAAAGCAACCTTGCGCCATCTTCTGAAGACCTGCTAAGTCCTAAGAAGAATCAGATCATGGGGAGTGGGTTGTAACAGTACTTACCTGAACCCCTAAGCTCCCTTTTAAAAGTCTGGTAAACATTTGAAAGGTTTTATAACAGCTTGGCTTTGCCATTGCTTTGCCATTGCTTGCTCGCGCAAGCAGTCAGAAAGTGACGGGAGACACTTCTGTTCACTAGAACAACTTTATGGCACAGGGCCCCATCCATCATAGGGATGCACTTTTAAAGTTAGTGTTGTATCCGTGTGCCTGGACCTGTAGTGTTGCATACTAATACTTTGCAGGGGTTTATTATGTATTTTCCCCTACTCCAGTGATTGTATATATATGTATCATTTATTTAGTTTGTGTGGTGACATTACATGCTAGTAGTCATTTTTCATAGTGATATATGGCCATAAATAAATATGTATTTTTATAACTGTATAAGTGTGTTCCTTGACTGTTATTACTGTGTGTACTCATTGAGGGCCCCTTACCAGCCTCACCACTCCTGAGACGTAGC
Organism: Ambystoma mexicanum; assembly: GCF_040938575.1. NCBI lineage: Eukaryota > Metazoa > Chordata > Amphibia > Caudata > Ambystomatidae > Ambystoma > Ambystoma mexicanum. Next base: position 243,020,387 of record NC_090928.1, on the reverse strand, counting down.
CTTGACCACTCGCCTAGCTACCTCGAACTGGTTTGGCTACAGCTCCCAGAGTTGTCCCTGTCCCTTTTTCTAAACTAGGTTGGTCTCCTATGCATCTGTCCACCAGGCTAAAGTATATAAATCCAGTCCTAACAGAAGTGCATAGTCAATTGCAGTTTGTCTGCATGTGTGTTTCAAGGGGGATGCTTACATGGTGTTTTTCCAAGCTGTTCCGTGTCTGCAGGAAGAGGAGGAACCATTACATAAAAGGCTTCCTTGCGACATACAGCCGGCGTGAAGTGTGGAGTCAATTGCAGTTTGAATGCATGTTTGTTTCAAGGAAGCTGCTTACCTGGTGTTTTTCCAAGCCATCCCGTGCTTGCAGGAAGAGGAGAAGCCATAACATAAAAGGCCTCTTTGGCACGTAACGCCACTGCGAAGTGCAGAGTCAAGTGCAGTTTGACTGCAGTTCAACAAGGGTTGACTGACTAGGGTGTGTCTTAGCGAATTCATCGCAAGTTCATTTAATCTCATCCAGAGCAAAGCAGCGGATAAGTCTACATCAACAAAGTACATCTCATTGAAGGGCAAGCACACCACTGTGTGGGTGATGGGCTGGCTGTTGCATGCCGGGGTCTGGGTAAGCGAACAGCTTGATTTCTCTGGTGGAACGGTTAATTGCACAGTCAAGTCACGCCGCAAAGAAAGGGCTCCTATATTGCCGCACCAGAGGGCTGTTTATTGTAACAGTTTCTATCTCTTCACGAGGGGTCAGGGGAAACAATATAATCTTAGGAGCAAAGAAGTTATGCCCCTTGACAAAGTGACCCGGATTTTAGAATAGGAGGGCACTTTGACTGCAGATAGGACTGTGCCACAATAACAAATTACTTGATTTTTTCCACAAATGAGCTCTAAACTATATAGCCAAGTGCTATAGGATGCGACTGTGGCTGAAAGGCATGAGCAATGAGCTTGTGGGTTAACAGTTTTACCATCAATGACTCCTCTCACAAAGGACCTGCATAATCAGTCCAATGGCTTACTACTTAACGCCTGTCTGAGTCTTGAGGAAGAAATTCTCGAGTTAGGTCTTCCTCCAACTAACCTAAGTGCTTTTCCTTGTTTTGTTTTTTTGTTTTTACAAAATATCATAGAGGAAGTCACAGAGGATCTAAGTGGGAGGATTCCCAATAGATTTAATTTTGGGCAAGTTTTGTCATTTGCCTCCAATGGTGGCCTCCTGATTCTGCTGTGTTAGGGTAGCAGTTCTTTATCTGCCCTGAACTTAGTTCTCCAAGCCCTCATCAGACTTTCAGGCCGATTCATGGGATAATTAGCGCGGCGCAAGTGGCCAAAAACGTGCGATTCGCAGTGGTATAGCGAAAATAGCAGTGCAAGTGCGAAAATCGCACGAAAAGCAGCGCACATCGATTCATGGAAGGCCGTGCGCGAGAAAACCAGCGGATGTGCGATAAAAAAGTGCGCGGCGCACGTTGGCGCACAGGCCATCTAACGGCGTGCGCCAGGTTACAGCGAAAATCGCACAGGCCACAGCGAAAATCGCACATAGTGCGGCGCACGCAACAAAAGTAGGCGGAACACGGGGCGTAACACTCGGAATGGGGAACAACTTGCCAAAATGTGGGCGTCACGGGGGAAGCACAGGGTACAAGTGCGCGGAACGCCCACACGCTCGCCTACAACACGTATTCATGGAATAGAATAGGGCAAAAAAGCGCACGCTCAAACCAGCGCACAGGCACAAACACGACCGCCACAAGAAAGCAGGCGGTAGCGTCTCTGTGCCTGTAAGAAATGTGCGCCAAAAGGTGCGCCAACAAATAGCACCTATATACAGCCATGATGAATGCCCAATACTGTGGCCCTCCAGGACAAATGACGTGCAAAGGGGTACCCACAAACACAGACACCCGCTGACAGAAAAAAAACGTGTGCGTGTATACCGGGGTTCGCGAATTGGCCGGGTACCTGGATTTCAGGGGTGCGCGGGAAGTTCCACACGCGATTAGTCAGGGTACGTGGATTTCAGGGGTGCGCGGGAAGTTCCACACGCGATTAGTCAGGGTACGTGGATTTCAGGGGTGCGCGGGAAGTTCCACACGCGATTTGGCTGGGTACGTGGATTTCGGGGGTGCGCGGGAAGTTCCACACGCGATTAGTCAGGGTACGTGGATTGCAGGGGTGCGCGGGAAGTTCCACACGCGATTTGGCCGGGTACGTGGATTGCAGGGGTGCGCGGTAAGTTCCACACGCGATTAGTCAGGGTATGTGGATTTCAGGGGTGCGCGGGAAGTTCCACACGCGATTAGTCAGGGTACGTGGATTTCAGGGGTGCGCGGGAAGTTCCACACGCGATTAGTCAGGGTACGTGGATTTCAGGGGTGCGCGGGAAGTTCCACACGCGATTTGGCTGGGCACGTGTATGACAGGGGTACGCGGCAAATTCTACACGCGATTTGGCTGTGTGCTCCCAGGTATTACCTGTACACCCTCCACGGTCCCTGCAGGCAGCACACACCACAGGGGACTACCCTGCACACCTGCTCATGTCACCCACCACCCCCACCCCTCAGCCACCAGGGGCAGTCTCCACCAGGCCCCCACCCATGTCACCCACCACCCCCACCCCCCAGCCACCAGGGGCAGCCTCCACCAGGCCCCCACCCATGTCTCCCACCACCCCCACCCCCCAGCACTGTGGGGCAGCCTCCACCAGGCCCCCACCCATGTCTCCCACCACCCCCACCCCCCAGCCACCAGGGGCACCCTCACCCCCCAGCAGTGCAGGGACAGCCTCCACCAGGCCCCCACCCATGTCTCCCACCACCCCCACCCCCCAGCAGTGCAGGGGCAGACTCCACCAGGCCCCCACCAATGTCTCCCACCACCCCCACCCCCCAGCAGTGCAGGGGCAGCCTCCACCAGGCCCCCACCCATGTCTCCCACCACCCCCACCCCCCAGCCACCAGGGGCACCCTCCACCAGGCCCCCACCCATGTCTCCCACCACCCCCACCCCCCAGCAGTGCAGGGGCACCCTCCACCAGGCCCCCACCCATGTCTCCCACCACCCCCACCCCCCAGCAGTGCAGGGGCAGCCTCCACCAGGCCCCCACCCATGTCTCCCACCACCCCCACCCCCCAGCACTGTGGGGCACCTGCCAGCAGGCCCCCACCCATGTCCAACCCATGTCTCCCACCACCCCCACCCCCCAGCAGTGCAGGGGCACCCTCCACCAGGCCCCCACCCATGTCTCCCACCACCCCCACCCCCCAGCCACCAGGGGCAGCCTCCACCAGGCCCCCACCCATGTCTCCCACCACCCCCACCCCCCAGCCACCAGGGGCAGCCTCCACCAGGCCCCCACCCATGTCTCCCACCACCCCCACCCCCCAGCCACCAGGGGCAGCCTCCACCAGGCCCCCACCCATGTCTCCCACCACCCCCACCCCCCAGCAGTGCAGGGGCAGCCTCCACCAGGCCCCCACCCATGTCTCCCACCACCCCCACCCCCCAGCAGTGCAGGGGCAGCCTCCACCAGGCCCCCACCCATGTCTCCCACCACCCCCACCCCCCAGCAGTGCAGGGGCAGCCTCCACCAGGCCCCCACCCATGTCTCCCACCACCCCCACCCCCCAGCCACCAGGGGCAGCCTCCACCAGGCCCCCACCCATGTCTCCCACCACCCCCACCCCCCAGCACTGTGGGGCAGCCTCCACCAGGCCCCCACCCATGTCTCCCACCACCCCCACCCCCCAGCCACCAGGGGCAGCCTCCACCAGGCCCCCACCCATGTCTCCCACCACCCCCACCCCCCAGCAGTGCAGGGGCAGCCTCCACCAGGCCCCCACCCATGTCTCCCACCACCCCCACCCCCCAGCAGTGCAGGGGCAGCCTCCACCAGGCCCCCACCCATGTCTCCCACCACCCCCACCCCCCAGCAGTGCAGGGGCAGCCTCCACCAGGCCCCCACCCATGTCTCCCACCACCCCCACCCCCCAGCCACCAGGGGCAGCCTCCACCAGGCCCCCACCCATGTCTCCCACCACCCCCACCCCCCAGCACTGTGGGGCAGCCTCCACCAGGCCCCCACCCATGTCTCCCACCACCCCCACCCCCTAGCACTGTGGGGCACCTGCCAGCAGGCCCCCACCCATGTCCAACCCATGTCTCCCACCACCACCATCCCCCCAGCAGTGCAGGGGCACCCTCCACCAGGCCCCCACCCATGTCTCCCACCACCCCCACCCCCCAGCCACCAGGGGCAGCCTCCACCAGGCCCCCACCCATGTCTCCCACCACCCCCACCCCCCAGCAGTGCAGGGGCAGCCTCCACCAGGCCCCCACCCATGTCTCCCACCACCCCCACCCCCCAGCCACCAGGGGCACCCTCCACCAGGCCCCCACCCATGTCTCCCACCACCCCCACCCCCCAGCAGTGCAGGGGCAGCCGCAACCAGGCCCCCACCCATGTCTCCCACCACCCCCACCCCCCAGCAGTGCAGGGGCAGCCTCCACCAGGCCCCCACCCATGTCTCCCACCACCCCCACCCCCCAGCCACCAGGGGCACCCTCCACCAGCCCCCCCCCCATGTCACCCACCACCCCCACCCCCCAGCCACCAGGGGCAGCCTCCACCAGGCCCCCACCCATGTTTCCCACCACCCCCACCCCCCAGCAGTGCAGGGGCAGCCTCCACCAGGCCCCCACCCATGTCTCCCACCACCCCCACCCCCCAGCACTGTGGGGCACCTGCCAGCAGGCCCCCACCCATGTCCAACCCATGTCTCCCACCACCCCCACCCCCCAGCAGTGCAGGGGCAGCCTCCACCAGGCCCCCACCCATGTCTCCCACCACCCCCACCCCCCAGCCACCGGGGGCACCCTCCACCAGGCCCCCACCCATGTCTCCCACCACCCCCACCCCCCAGCAGTGCAGGGGCAGCCTCCACCAGGCCCCCACCCATGTCTCCCACCACCCCCACCCCCCAGCACTGTGGGGCACCTGCCAGCAGGCCCCCACCCATGTCCAACCCATGTCTCCCACCACCCCCACCCCCCAGCCACCAGGGGCACCCTCCACCAGGCCCCCACCCATGTCTCCCACCACCCCCACCCCCCAGCAGTGCAGGGGCACCCTCCACCAGGCCCCCACCCATGTCTCCCACCACCCCCACCCCCCAGCAGTGCAGGGGCAGCCTCCACCAGGCCCCCACCCATGTCTCCCACCACCCCCACCCCCAGCACTGTGGGGCACCTGCCACCAGGCCCCCACCCATGTCCAACCCATGTCTCCCACCACCCCCACCCCCCAGCAGTGCAGGGGCACCCTCCACCAGGCCCCCACCCATGTCTCCCACCACCCCCAGCCCCCAGCCACCAGGGGCAGCCTCCACCAGGCCCCCACCCATGTCTCCCACCACCCCCACCCCCCAGCCACCAGGGGCAGCCTCCACCAGGCCCCCACCCATGTCTCCCACCACCCCCACCCCCCAGCAGTGCAGGGGCACCCTCCACCAGGCCCCCACCCATGCCACCCACCACCCCCACCCCCCAGCCACCAGGGGCAGCCTCCACCAGGCCCCCACCCATGTCTCCCACCTCCCCCACCCCCCTGCAGTGCAGGGGCAGCCTCCACCAGGCCCCCACCCATGTCTCCCACCACCCCCACCACCCAGCCACCAGGGGCAGCCTCCACCAGGCCCCCACCCATGTCTCCCACCACCCCCACCCCCCAGCACTGTGGGGCAGCCTCCACCAGGCCACCACCCATGTCTCCCACCACCCCCACCCCCCAGCAGTGCAGGGGCACCCTCCACCAGGCCCCCACCCATGTCACCCACCACCCCCACCCCCCCAGCCACCAGGGGCAGCCTCCACCAGGCCCCCACCCATGTCTCCCACCACCCCCACCCCCCAGCAGTGCAGGGGCAGCCTCCACCAGGCCCCCACCCATGTCTCCCACCACCCCCACCCCCCAGCACTGTGGGGCACCTGCCAGCAGGCCCCCACCCATGTCCAACCCATGTCTCCCACCACCCCCACCCCCCAGCAGTGCAGGGGCAGCCTCCACCAGGCCCCCACCCATGTCTCCCACCACCCCCACCCCCCAGCCACCAGGGGCACCCTCCACCAGGCCCCCACCCATGTCTCCCACCACCCCCACCCCCCAGCAGTGCAGGGGCAGCCTCCACCAGGTCCCCACCCATGTCTCCCACCACCCCCAGCCACCAGGGGCACCCTCCACCAGGCCCCCACCCATGTCTCCCACCACCCCCACCCCCCAGCCACCAGGGGCACCCTCCACCAGGCCCCCACCCATGTCACCCACCACCCCCACCCCCCAGCCACCAGGGGCAGCCTCCACCAGGCCCCCACCCATGTCTCCCACCACCCCCACCCCCCAGCAGTGCAGGGGCAGCCTCCACCAGGCCCCCACCCATGTCTCCCACCACCCCCACCCCCCAGCAGTGCAGGGGCAGCCTCCACCAGGCCCCCACACATGTCCCCCTGCCCCCTGGTCCTGACGATACTCAATCATGGCAGTAATGGGCAGCATACCCAGCACAAACACCCAGGCAAGGATTGCATCCACCCACATAGTGAATGCAATTACATGATACAACCCCAATGGCAAGTATGTAAATGAACACATGTCCGTCACACACACATACACAATGGGTGCAAGTGAATGTCAAAACCCATATCATGACATGTATGAAACCAATGAGAAAATACCACAAGTGAAAGTAAAAAAAACATGTATTCAAGATGAAAAAGAAGTAAACAAATCAAACATACAACAATGGGGATAACAAAATAAATGGTCCATGTCCGAGAACAAATGTAAAAATCAAAAAAACAAAGGAATCCAAAAACAAATGTTGTCCAAAGCAATATCATGTGGAAGGAAAATAATGAAAAACCATTGCCTCATGGTGAACACAAATATTAATCAAAAAAATGTTTCTTCAAAAAGAAAACTATACACAAGAATATTCCAGGGTCCATGAGCCCAACACCATAAATGAAACCTACTACTACCTAATGAAAAAAATATATACAGAAAAGTGGCCATTGTCCGAGCGGTCCAAAAAAATCTCAATAAATAAAGGAAACCTAACACTAACTAACTAAATAACTATATACAATGGCAGCGGGCAAGTCCTGCGGCTCACTCTGTGATGTTGCCGGCCAGGGCATCATCGAACTCCATGTCGATGTCCCGGAGGCGGGACTCTGTCCTGGCCCCGAGGTCTCGCAGGGATAACCCCATGTTCAGCTCAAACTCCCTGCGAGCCTCCTCGAGGCACTCAGCCCGCCTCAATGCCCGACGCATGGAGAACTCCGCCCTGACCATGGTGAGCCGCTCCTCTTCCGCCCGCTGCCGCTCCGCACCTATCCGCTGGACCAACTGCTCCCACACGGAAGACACTACCGTCCCAGGGTTCCCCTGCCCTCCGGCCGATGCCTGCCCCTCTGATCTTGATGGCCCCGAGTCATGATGCCTCCCACGTCGAGCCCGCTGCTGCCTCCGACGCCACTGCCTCTGCCAGCACGACGGCATCCAGGCTGATGGAAACCACCGACGCTGTCGTGCACATGCCCTGCCCGATGATGCCGTCACATCTTCCATCTGCTGGGGTCCAGTTGCTGTGTTGTCCACCCCTGCTGGACCTCCGACTCCCGACTGTGGCAGGGATGGGATCCCCACCGAGCTGGCTGCATTGTTCAGGGCAGGTCCACAGGGGGCCCTGGTGGCATCTGGGCTGGAAGATGGCAAGGAGAACGACTGGTGTATAGCCTGCACAGAGGAGGAGAGGGCCGCCAGATTGGCCAACACATGCAGGAAACCCCCGAACATGGCCGATCCCAATTGGGCCACGTCGGCACGGTGCACTTCGTGATGACGTGCGTGCTCCTCCCGGGAAGCACGCACGGCATCACGAATCACAGCCGTGCGCATCGCGACCCCAATCAGGACCTTCTCCACACGGCCAGGGGTCCCCTCGTCCGCAGGTGGAGGGGAGTCAGGTGACATGGACATCCCCTCCACCTGCGGACGGGCCTGGGTCGGGGCATCCCTGCTGGTGCATGGTGGTGCACTCACAGGGTCAGGGACAGCGACATGCACAGGCCCCTCCACGGTGACCTGTGCTGCCTCCTGCCCCTGGCCCTGGACTGCACCACTTGCACCAGCAGGGATGCCCCCACCAGGCCCCATGTGTGCCCCAGTGGCGGCCTCCTCCCCCTCTGTGCAAACCACCAACCTGGATGGCTCCTCACCGTCTCCCACCGTAGCAGGCCCCTGTGGGGGCTCACCCACCCCTTCCGCTGCAGCCGTGGGGGCATCCCCGCCGCCTTGCTCCACAGCGCCGTCTCCGCCCTCTTCTTCACTAGCCGCTGCGTAGAGGGAGACAAAGAACACAAGCATCAGGGTACTGTACAATGGTCCCCTAGACAGGAAGCAATAGCAGATGAGCACCACTGTCAAAGTACACTTCCATCATGTCCCTCCACAACACATGGGTCAGTCCAGGCAAAACACACACAGTAACAGGCATGGTGCATGCCATGGACATTTCCATGCATGTCCAATGGACTCTTGAAACATTCAATGATATGTAACTCACATGCATCATGGGTCATGCCTATCACATGCACACACTTCACCTCAGTCACATCCATCTGGCCCCATACACCCCAAACACAGCGGATACAAGGGTAATTTGGCTGCTTCACTGAATCTGTGCATTGTCACACACATGTGTCATGCATCCATGGCATGCACAAGTCACAGACACGCAGGTCAGGCACACAGACATGGCTACCATATATGTACCTGGCATCAGCACCCATCCCTCACCCCCACCCATGTCCAGGAACAGAGACTGGCATGCTCTCATGTTTAAAATCTGCATAGGGCTCCCCATGTGGCATTTAAACACATGCAACAACCATGTGGTTCACACATCACTGGTCGCACATGCATTACCATGATGTCCCTGCACACATACATGCATACATGGCCTATGGCACACATACAGGCAAGTATCATAGAACCAGCACACCGCAACATGCCCTGTCTCACACAGTAATGCTTGGACACTTACCGCTCAACTCCAGACGGGTCTCCCTCTCAAGGATCTGGGCGTGGAGCGCTGGGCGTACGCGTTCCAGGACCCTCATCTGGATGGAACTCATGCGGCCCCGGCCCCCCTCCACGAGGCGCCGGGCCTTCACAAGGGTCCTGGACCTCAAGTCCTCCCAGCGCTTCTTGATCTTCTGGACGTTGCGGGTTGCCACCCCCTCCGCGTTGATGGCAACCACACAGTCGGCCCAGATCCTCTCCCGTCCTTCCTTGCTGGCGCGGGACGATCCAAAGAGGGCATCATACTGCCCCAGGACATGCTCCACCAGGACACCAACTTCGGTGGCAGTGAAGCTGGTGCCCCTCTGCCCCTCTGGCCTGGGGTTGCCACTGGTGCCAGATGTGGAAGTGCCCGACATGGCAACCCCAGAGGCAGGTGTGGGTGGGCAACTGGGTCCTGGGGCTGGGCTGTGGAGCGATGGAATCCCAGTCGGGAGTCTTCAGTTCCAGCAGGGGTGGACACAGCAACTGGACCCCTGCAGATGGCTGATGTCCAGGCACCAAATGGCAGGGCACGGTGGCAGCAGGCAGGCAGTCAGGCAGGCAGCAGCAGATGGCACGTGGGAGGCTGCTCGGGGCACTGGGGGGCAGTAACTCGGCCTTCTGGGCAGGAGCGTGGTCTTCCGTGTGTTTTCGCGTGGCCAGCTTGATACGGAGTGATTTGGCACGTGAAAATCCTGCACGTCAGCGTGAAATTCGAGGAAAGGCCCTTAGCGCGTAAGCGCGTCAGCATGCATACGCGATTCTATTGGACCAAAGTCCCTCAGCGCGTAAGCGCGTCTGTGACGTGACCCGCACGGGTGTTCCCCACACAGCACGTGATGACGGAGCACATGTGGAAATACTGCACGTCAGAGTGTCATCGCGTGTAATTGGACAAAAGTGCGCGTACACGCGATTGGCCTATGTACGTGTATTTCAGGGGTGCGCGGGCACTTACACACACAAGTACGTCAGCGCACCTGTATCCCGTGGTGCGTGGGAATTTCCACACGCCATTGGACTGGGAACTGGATTCCAGGGGTGCGCGGCTCACACGCTCGCCTACAACACGACACGCGCAAAGCATAAATTAGCGCACTTACAAAATAACAAGCTCAGACGCCAGGATGAACATACCGTTCCTAGCAGCAGTGGCCGTGGCCTACCAAAGGAGGAGGAGGAGGATAGTCAGGGCCAGAATATTCACACCCAGAACCAGCCTTTTCGGGATGCCTGACGACCAGGTGTATGGGAGGTACAGGTTTCCACCACACATAATACTGGACCTGGTGAGTGAGTGGGAGGATGACCTCACATCACCCACCCTGTGCTCCCAAGCACTCAGCCCCCTGGAGAAGGTCCTCAATGTACTGCACTTCTTAGCCACTGGATCATTTCAGCGGACAAGTGCCATAGTGGGTGGGGTGTCACAGGCCACCCAGTCACGCTGCCTACACCAGGTCTTGAGCATCATCACTGCACGCCCATCACTCCGCAGGCACATATACCTGCCCAGAACACCTGCAGAAAGGCATGCTGCCGCCCTGGATTTTTACGGTGTGGCACGATTCCCCAAAGTGCTAGGTGCCATCGACTGCACCCATGTGGCTCTACGTCCCCCCAGGGCATCTGAGCACATCTATAGGAACCGCAAGCACTGGCATTCCATCAACGTGCAGGTAGTATGTAATGCCAAGGGAATCATCACCTCAGTATATGCCAACTATCCCGGGTCCACCCACGACAGCTTCATTTACCGAATGTCCACCCTAAGCCGGGACCTAGAAGCTGGGCGGCATGGCGATACATGGCTGCTTGGTGAGTATGAATGCCACTGCACATGCATGCATGTTGGATACTGAGCAAGGTCACAACCCCACCAATGATACCAATCACCACCTCCACAGGGGACAGTGCCTACCCTCTCAGCCCCCACATGATGACGTCAATTCGGAACCCCACCACGCCACCCGAGGTAAGATATAACACAGCCCACATTACAACCCGGGGCATAGTGGAGCGCACATTTGGAGTGCTAAAGTCACGCTTTCGCTCCCTTGACCGTTCTGGCGGGCAGCTGTTATACGCTCCCCCAGTAGTGTGCAGGATCATAGTGGCAGCATGTGTCCTGCACAACGTTGCAACACGCCGGGGCCTGGCCGTGGACATGGTGGTGGCCCCACATCCCCAACCACATGCACAGCCGCTGCGCATGGGAGGGGAAAGGGCACGGGGGGAGGCAGCCCGTACACAGCTAGTGGCTAATTACTTCACATAGTAATCACACCCCTGTGGAGTGCACACTGGCCTGGCACATTCCATCTGACAATCAATGATGACTCAACCTGACACTGATCCTGAATGTCTGGAGAATCAACCGTGAAAAGAATATCAGCCTGAGATTGTTCACCTGGAAGTGTTACAATGTGTGCATCCCTACCCACACATACACCACCAATGCAGTTTTGTGAAGGAACACATTCAAGCAGCTAAAATGAATACCCACTTGCTAAATGCAACAAGAGGACAGTGCCATGTCACCCAACCCATCCCCAGCACCGTCACACAACACACCGTGCCATGTCATGCTATGTGCAGGTAAACAAAGTAATCCCCACAACATGACAAGTGTCACAATGTACAGTGTCCCCAATTGAAACTTGCTACACCTGAAATGCTCACAGTAATGCAGGACCAACAACAAACTTGAGCAGGTACTACCATTAACATGACTTCACTAATGTAATTAATCAGTAGTCTCACCACCTGGAAATGCCTGCACTCCCACCACTTCCAACTGTACAGTGTTGGCGCCATGTAGAGTTGTAGGTGCACTGCTGCCAACAAGGACCCCATCTCCAGACTAGAGGGCCTTGTGTAGACATGAGGAAGGGACCTGCAAATTGGGAGGCAGACACAGATGATGAGTTACACATCAATGCAACATGCAGTGTACAACACAACAGCAATATGCACTAGGAATGTATACACAGTATTGACTAGACTACCCACACATGTAGTGGGAGTCCAATGTCACCATGTACGTCAATGTCACTTGGGCACACCCTTTGCAAGCCCATGGAAACGGGAAGCAGGAGGGTGTGTGTGACTCAAACCCAGGCATCTGAACCAAATACATGACAAGCCTGCATGTGTCCAGCCACAATGCAGCGTATGCCCACAGGAACCACGGAAGCCAACAAATTGTCCCAAAAAATTGGGAAAAATTAGATAAAAATAAAAATAAAAATAAAAAAAAATCAAAAATGGCCATTGATGGGCCCGGGGGGGTTGGGGAGGCCACCCAGGAGGTCCGAGGACAGGGTGCACACCAAAACCCACCTGTGTGGATCCTGGGAAAAAAAAACACCTCCATGGGCTCATGGCCCACACGGCTACCCTATTGTGGGAGTATCACTGCTGTCGCTATTATCACCCTGTGCAGCTGCATCCGGAGGTGGTTGCACTATGGGAGGCAGCCCACGCAAGGCCCTACTCTGTTCCTCCATGGCTGCAAGCATGCGGGTGTGGTAGGTCTCGTTCTGGAGGATGATTGTGCGGAGGTCCCCATGCAACAACTCACGGGATGCCCGGACCTCCGCCCTCGTTGCCTGCATCTCAGCTGAGAGCGTACGGGTGAGACGCTCCAGCTGCTGTTCTGTCCTTTGGTGTGTTGAAGCCTCAAGCTCAACAAGAGTCGTCCTGAGGTGATGGAGCTCCTGCCTCAGGGCTTCCCTGTGGCCCTGGGACTCTATGGAGATGGCCTCCTGCAGGGTCGCCAGTGCCGCCCGCCTGTCCCTGTTGGACGCCAACATGTCCTCCCTGTGTGACTGGCAGATGGAGTCGGTTGCCTGCTCTAGTCGCTCCATCAGCCTTTCAGGGGGGACAATGGAAGTGGCCACCCTATCCATGGCCTGAGCCATCATCTCGGATGATGCTGCCTGTTGGGTAGCCATACCGTAAATGGATTGCTCCCATGCGGTATTGCCAGATGGCGTACGGCCACCACGTCGGCGGGCACCACACCTGTCTGGGGCAAGGCGGACTGCACCTTGCTGTGCCGGCACTGCCTGAGGCTGCAGGACTGCATTCCCCCTCTGATCTGCTGGCCCAGGAACAGGATCAGATGTCGCGGAGTGTGACCCTGCATCCGTAACCACCAAAGGCGTAGCTGCCAACACTGACATCCCCATTGAGGGTACTGACCCTGGTGCAGGTGGGTGGGACAGAACAGAATCCCTCCATGGAACACTCACCTGCGACGGCACGTAGGTCTCATCATCCGAATCAACAGCTGAGTACAGCTCGGGGGAGGTGCAGCCAGAGACACCCCTTGAGAGCAAGACCTGCAGCACTTGTGGGTTCTCACCCACCAGCACACCACGTCCCTCACTGGTGGTTGGTCGGCCCTCGGACCCCTCCTGGCTCTGCACCATCTCCACAACCCCAGCAGTATCAGGTCCGTCTTCCCCTGCAAAGACATAATAACAAAGAAATGGAAACAGGCATTAGCACCATGGCACACAATGAGGGCTGAGAAGCAAGAGAACCAGTACTTGATTGACACATGTCCCACATGACTAAGACCCTCCCATGCATGCACCCTCACTGCGTATGAAGGGCAGGCAAATGGCACACACTGATGACACAAAGATGGAAGATGAACACATTTTCTGCATGCTACCTGGCAGTGGCATCACACATTGGCCTGTGATTGCCAGGTGACACACACATGCCATCACACAGATGCCATGTACCATTGCTATTGAGGCAAGATGGAGAGGAGGGCAGCACTTATTCATTCAGTCCAGTTCCCGCATGTAATAGCTTTTCTAATTCAAACAGGTCTGATTTTTCACCTGGAGCTGCCAGTCCTAAATGGTCCAATTGCACAGGGACATGTGTGAACATATGATATCCAGGTAACAAAGTCACTCCACTTTACCATAGCCATGCCAGACATGTGACTAGAGGACTGAGAAATGCCTAGTATAAGTGGTGGAATGCAAACAATCTGTCTGAATGAACAGAGAAAAATAAGCAACAATGTTGTGGCAAGGTGACACTTCAAGGGCAACTGGCGTGCTGTTGGGCTAGATGTCTACTGTTGGCAGAAGGGATACTGCAATGGCCAAATGCAGCTGCGCAGGATGTATTGCATGAAGCACATGGCTGACCCATACGACTCAGGCGCACACACTCTCACCTGGCACACAAACAGAAGCCCTCACACACGCACCATGCACATGGATGACACACACATGCATGTGCACTCACCGGACAATGCCTCGTAATCAGGCAGATCTCCCACGCCTTGGATCTGTTCCTCCGTGACGTAGGTCCCAGCGACTGACTCATGTGGAGTGAGTTCCATGTCTACTACTGGAGACCCACCTCCAGTCACTAGAGTTGCGGCATGACTTGAGGCCAGCTTCTTTTTTGCCCTGCGCTTTAGGTCATTCCAGCGCTTATAGCAATCATTGGCTGTGCGCCTCACGATTCCAAGGGCACTTACGATGTCCGCAACGGTCTGCCAGTGTGCCTGGTGTTGTGCAGGTGTGGTCTTGGATCCTGCAACAATGACCATCTCGTTATCATGTCCGGACACATACTCGACAAGTGTATTCAGTTCGTCATCCGTGAAGCTGGGCTTCCTCGACGGGCCGGACTGTGTAGCCGTGTCTGGGGCATCAGCCTGTGCCGGACGAGCACTCTTCCTCTTCCGCTTGGAAGGTGGTGGTGATCCTGAGTGTCCTGAGCCGCTCTGGACACTAGGGGCAGGAGCCCTGGTGGGCTCTGTATCAGGAGTGTGGGATTGCACACTCAGCATGGGAGTTGGTGCAGGCATTGGCTCAAGTGTAATGGTGTCAGGGGGAATGTCAGCAGGATGGACTAGGACCGACACTGTCCTGGCTGGGTGTGTGAGAGCTGGGGTGGATGGAGCCGCAGCTGCCCCTGCAGCCTCTCCGCCCTGCCTACTTGGGGCAGCAGATGACCTTGCTGCCCCAGATCCACGTGGCATGATGACATCAACGTGCACCAGCGCACGTGTCGTAGCCCTGCTGACCTGGAAGTCAGCCATGGAGTCAGCCAGGTCTGGTGCCACAATGGGCTGGTCCAACAAGGGCTGAGCATGGATGGTGTCAGCCACATCAGCCTCAACGGGAGGGGGGGGATTATGGGTGCCCTTGACTGGTCCTCCACACATGGGGGGACAGGCTCACCCTGCAAGTTACGACCACGTCCCCTACCGGATCCACCACGGCCACCACTTGTGGCTCTTCCACCTTTGCCACCCTTACGGAATCCTCGCCTCCCAGCCATGGCACTGATGTTAATGTGCGTATGGGAGTGGCTGTAAACTATAGTCCTGGGCAATTGGGGGTCAAAGGGGTTGGGTACCAGATGGTAATTGTACCCTAGTGCTCTAGCAAGGCTGAATGTAACCCCTGGGGAAAGATGATGGGTCACGCAACACACAGGAGGCCCATAAAAGGGAGATGACGTGCACGCAACCCCTCCTAGACCACGTGTGCAGAAAGAAAAACCTGCACTACGCTGTGGCACCCAGTAACACAAGAATGAACGTATGCGTGTCACACGCAGCCTAGAATGACCTCTGAAGGGGTAGGCTACACACGGGGCTAGCACAGATGTTAGATACGTGCGTGACTCACCGTCTGCCAGGTAAAAGAGCGTGAAAAATGAGCGCGTTTGGTTGGCAACACCCCCGCCAAAAGAAGATATGTACGCTGTCTGAGGAGACAGGACAACAGTAGAAGGGAACACTGTTTGAGGGAACAGGCCCAGGTAAACCAGTACAATTGAAAAAAGAGAAAAAGCTGTCAGAGGTAACAGGGAGTACGAACTTGAAACGCCGTGAAGTAAATCGCATGTGAAACGACAAGAAGTACAGAATTCACCCACTCGCTCTCCACGAAAAGCACGTACAAGGAAATGGTGTTCTACACGTACCTTATATGCAGGCCCACACGTACAGCGTCACTTACGCGGCGTGTACGTGCTAGGCCCATTCCCACCAATTACACGCTTTGACACTTCTGCGGGTAGGTCCATTATCACCAATTACACGCTTTGTAACTTCTGCGTGTAGGGCTATTTCCACCAATAACACGCTTTGACACTCGGACGTGTCACGCAACATTTTCCTACACGTGCACGTGACTTCATAGACGCGCATACGCTGGTGACGCGTTTATGCGCTAAGGGCCTTTCATCGATTTACACGCAGACGTGTTGGATTTTCACGTACCAAATCACTCCGTATCAAGCTGTCCACGCGTTCACACACGAAAGACCACGCTCCTGCCCAGGAGGCCAAATTACTGCCCCCCAGAGCCCTGAGCACGCTCCCACCTGCCATCTGCTGCTGCCTGACTGCCTGCTGCCCACGTGCCCTGCCATTTGCTGCCTGCACATCAGCCAGGGGTGCTGTTGCTGTGACCACCCCTGCTGGAACCAAAGGCTCCCGACTGCTTTTCCGTCGCCCCACAGCCCAGCCCCAGGACCCAGTTGCCCACCCACTCCTGCCTCTGGGGTTGCCATGTCGGGCACTACAACATCTGGCACCAGTGGCAACCCCCGGCCAAGGAGGCAGAGGGGCACCAGCTTCAGTGCCAGGGAAGTTGGTGTCCTGGTGGAGCATGTCCTGGGGCAGTATGATGCCCTCTTCGGAAGGTTGCGCGCCGACAAGGAAGGACGGACTCGGATCTGGATGGACATCGTGACTGCCATCAACGCGGAGGAGGTGCCAGTCCGCGACTACGAACGTGTCAGGAAGCGCTGGGAGGACTTCAGGTCCAGGACCCTCAACAAGGCCCGGCGCCTCATGATGGCAGCGGATGCTAAGGGGCGGCGGGCCACTTGTCGGAAGATCAGATGAGGGTCCTGGAACGCATATCCCCAGCGCTCCACATCCAGGTCCTTGAGAAGCAGACCCGTCTGGAGTCGAGCGGTAAGTGTACATGCATACTGATTGTAAGCTGTGCGTGTGGTGGTGTGCCAGGAGTGTGCAGGTTGAACATGTATTTTTATGTGGCCAAGTAGGGGGGGTGTACAGGGCTGTGAGGGTGACACATGCGAGGGGTCTCATGTGTGACACATGGATGGTGCTTGTGTGTGTGGGCTTGCATGGCACAGGATGTGGAGGAATGATTGTCAGGTGTGACATGGATGTCGATCGAGACACTGCGACAGTTGGCGGAGGTGTACACATGCATGCAGGTTTGGTGTTGTGTGTGCATGTGTAGTGTACTCCCTATGTTGCATGTGATGTGTGGATGACCTTTGGCTGCTCATGCTGTTGTATGTGAATGGATGGTGCTGGCTGTTGCATTATGGCTGTGGTATGGCTCATGTGTGCAAGTTGAAATGACATGTGTGTTGGGGATTGTGATGCCATGTGTGAGGTTTACCAATGCCACTCATGTATAACTGTCATGTGTGTATGAGTCCATTTTACAGTGCCCTGATGCCTGTGTTTTCTTTCTCCCTGTCTGCAGCGTCAACTGATGAAGAGGGCCGAGAAGGTGCTGTGGAGCACAGCCGCAGGGGTCGCACCACCAGCCGGAGACGCAAGGCCCGGATCCCCTCCCAAGTTGTGATCTCGTCGGGGAGTGAGGAGTCTGGTGCCGCGTCCCAGGCCGCAGCTGCCGAGGGGAGGTCCAAGAGGCGGAGGTCGGTGTTGGACTCCTCGGCAGCAGAAGGGGCAGCTGGGACCCCACAGGGCCCAACGGGGGAAGATGGCACGGAGTCATCCAGGTTGGTGGGGGGTTTGGTGGAGGGTGCCCCACAGTGCTGGGGGGTGGGGGTGGTGGGAGACATGGGTGGGGGCCTGGTGGAGGCTGCCCCTGCACTGCTGGGGGGTGGGGGTGGTGGGAGACATGGGTGGGGGCCTGGTGGAGGCTGCCCCTGCACTGCTGGGGGGTGAGGGTGGTGGGAGACATGGGTGGGGGCCTGGTGGAGGGTGCCCCACAGTGCTGGGGGGTGGGGGTGGTGGGAGACATGGGTGGGGGCCTGGTGGAGGCTGCCCCTGCACTGCTGGGGGGTGGGGGTGGTGGGAGACATGGGTTGGACATGGGTGGGGGCCTGCTGGCAGGTGCCCCACAGTGCTGGGGGGTGGGGGTGGTGGGAGACATGGGTGGGGGCCTGGTGGAGGCTGCCCCTGCACTGCTGGGGGGTGGGGGTGGTGGGAGACATGGGTTGGACATGGGTGGGGGCCTGCTGGCAGGTGCCCCACAGTGCTGGGGGGTGGGGGTGGTGGGAGACATGGGTGGGGGCCTGGTGGAGGCTGCCCCTGCACTGCTGGGGGGTGGGGGTGGTGGGAGACATGGGTGGGGGCCTGGTGGAGGCTGCCCCTGCACTGCTGGGGGGTGGGGGTGGTGGGAGACATGGGTTGGACATGGGTGGGGGCCTGCTGGCAGGTGCCCCTGCACTGCTGGGGGGTGGGGGTGGTGGGAGACATGGGTGGGGGCCTGGTGGAGGCTGCCCCTGCACTGCTGGGGGGTGGGGGTGGTGGGAGACATGGGTGGGGGCCTGGTGGAGGCTGCCCCTGGTGGCTGGGGGGTGGGGGTGGTGGGAGACATGGGTGGGGGCCTGGTGGAGGCTGCCCCTGGTGGCTGGGGGGTGGGGGTGGTGGGAGACATGGGTGTAACGCTCACCTGATTCCCGTAGAGGCGCCGGTCTTGACTGGGCGTATACCGTATCTTCAAAGGTGATGTGTAACACACGGCTGGCTCTTTGGGCTGGACCTCTGTGCACTGTATGTCTGGCTCGAAGGGTAAGATGTCTGCAGATAGAAAATGTGGGATTAATGAACTGGGT
This sequence comes from Ambystoma mexicanum, assembly GCF_040938575.1. NCBI lineage: Eukaryota > Metazoa > Chordata > Amphibia > Caudata > Ambystomatidae > Ambystoma > Ambystoma mexicanum. The sequence continues at coordinate 243,001,408 of NC_090928.1, read as the reverse complement.
TATTGAATGTCTCTCTCTTCTTCCCTTTCTCTTCTCCTGTAGAACCCCAAAGGTTAACGCTCTCACCTTAGGTAAGTGAACGCCGTGCTCTCCATCTGCCTCGAGGCAGGGTGCTGTAACCAGTTTCTTCACTGGATAAGGGGAGCAGGCCTCTTGACTTCAGAGGACTGCTGTCCGTCGTTTACTGCACGAACGGTAAGTTTCGAGTAATTCTAATGTCTTTAAAGTCTTTAGTAATGATGTCTCTTGTTTTGCAGGGTTCCGGCGATGGCGGATGGCGGGCTGAAGTGAGTTGAAGATGGAGCCAGTGTGATGAATAGAAGCGCCTGGAAGCACGTAAGTAAGCGCTTGTTACCTGCTTCACGATGAGCTCTAACTGTCTTTTTATTTTGCAGGTACAAGTTCGGGGCGGCTGCAGGGTGCCGGAATACCCACTGGGTTAGATGTGGAAAGGAGTAATGGCACGTGAGTATTAAAGTTCCCCAATGTCTTTAAACGCACCTTGTTTTGTCTTTCAGATGCGGGATGCAGCGCCGAAGGCCTCCGGAGCGTGCGAAGAGTTGGTAAGCTTTTGTCTTTCAGATGCCGGAATGCAGTGTGAAGACCTTCGGAGCGCACGAAGAGTAGGTAAGCCTTTGTCTTTCAGATGCCGGAATGCAGCGCGAGGCGTTGGTGACAGTCGATGGACCAGGTAAGTGAAGAGCTGTCACTGAAGACAGTAATGCTAACCTGTTCTTTCTTGTCTTTATAGGTGTTGCTGAAGACTGGATTCAGAATGGTAAGGCTTTTTCCTTAGGCCCAGGATCAGATGCAGAAGACACGATGAGCGTTCTGCTGCTGAGGATGCAGAATAACGCAAAGCAAGATTCATCCATCGGGTGTGGTTTAAATAGCCTCCTGTAGTGCTTAGGTGTCTCCTTCCACAGCCACGCCTAGGTAAGAAAAGAGTTCCTGCTTTCCAGAAGAGTTCCAGTGTTCTGAATCTAGGGAGTGGCTCCTGCCCCACCCAACAGGAAAAGTAGTTCCAAACAGAAGAGGATCAGAGACTCAACTGGCAGGCAAGTAAGCAGCATGGTCTGCTGCAGGTAAGTCCACCCAAGCATTATGAGCCCGGCGCTTCCAGCGCTGGGACTGGGCATATTTATGAGCCTGGTGCCACTGGCGCCAGGACTGGGTCCAAAAGGTCCCAATTGGGACTGGTTGGCACTCGGAACCTGGGTCATGGATCTGCTTCCAAGGGAGTTGGGAAAACCCTGACCTTTTGGAAGCAGAGATCATGACAGTACCCCCTCTCAAGGCCCCTCCCAAACCGGGCTTCTCCGGGGGTTTTGGCTTGTCAGGAAATGTTCGGTGAAATCTTTTGATTAGGCGAGGAGCGTGGACATATTCAGCAGGTTCCCAGGATCTCTCTTTGGGGCCGTAGCCTTTCCAGTCAATTAGGTAGAATAGTTTAGATTTGGAGATCTTGGAGTCCAGAATGCTTTTGACTTCAAACTCGAGTTCTCCATCAACTAGGATAGGTTTTGGAGATTTGGTTAGTCGGGTTTGAGGTTGCACGGGTTTTAATAGAGAGACGTGGAAGACCGGATGTATCTTCATGTGCGGGGGCAAGTCCAACTTGACCGCTACTGGGTTTACTATGGTAGTGATGGAATAGGGACCAAGGTATCTTGGGTTGAATGTGCGTGGCCCTTTTAGAGGTAGATATTTGGTGGATAACCAGACTTGATCCCCTACTTGATATTGAGGGGCTTCCTTCCGATGTTGATCTGCTCCTTTCTTGTATTGTTCTTTAGCCCTTTGAAGGTGAGAAACAGCTTCCTTAAAGGCTTGGGTGATTGTAGAATGCAGGTAGTCTACTGCTGGTGTTTCAAGATCTTGGAGGGGATCCAACTCCGAGGTTCGAGGGTGACTGCCGTACAAAAGAAAAAACGGGGTTTTCCCAGTTCCCGAATGGACAGAGTTATTGTAGGCATATTCGGCAATCCAAAGGATGTCTTTCCAAGTTTTTTCAGTTTGTTGCAGCATGCAGCGTAAATACTGTTCCAGAGTTTGATTGGTCCTCTCGGTTTGTCCGTCGGTCTGAGGGTGGTGACTGGTCGATAGTCTCACATCAATTTGAGCCGACCGACAGCAACTTCGCCAAAAATGAGAAATAAATTGACTACCTCGATCCGAAATTAGAACCGAAGGAAAACCGTGCAGTCGGACGATGTTTTTGAGAAATTCTTGGGCCAGAGTTGCTGCTGTTGGCAAGCCTTTGAGCGGAATGAAATGCGCCATCTTGGAGAATAAGTCCACAATTACTAGAATCGTATTGTATCCGGAGCATGGAGGTAGATCGGTGATGAAGTCCATAGAAAGCGTATGCCAAGGGCGAGGTGGGATGTCAATAGGGCGTAAGAGGCCTGCTGGTCTTTCCTTTTGACTCTTGTTTTGGGCGCATACTCCACAGGACATTATAAAGTCTCTGATATCTTTTTTGCAAGACGGCCACCAGAAGTAGCGCTTGATCTTTTCTGAGGTCTTGGCCATACCGGGATGTCCTTCCATTAAAGAATCGTGATAACAAGAGATTACTTTTTTCTGTAAATCTGTGCTGGGTAGGTATAATCGTTCTTGGAAATACAATAAGTTGTCCTTTACTGCAAAGTCCTTTCCCTGCAGATGCCAATTCTGTATGTCTGCTGGAGTTACAAGTTGCCTGGCTTTATCCTTAACTTCCTCTATGGATTCTGTGGCGATTACACCCAGAATTCTTTGTTCGGGAATGATTGGTACAGGTTTAGGGTTGATCAAGTGTTCTTCCACTCCCATCCGAGAAAGGGCATCAGCTTTACCGTTTTTTGTACCAGGTCGATAGGTAATTATGAAGTCAAACTCGGCAAAGAATAATGCCCAACGGAGTTGTCTAGAGGATTGGGCTTTTGCGGTTTTCAAATATTGCAGGTTTCGGTGATCCGTAATCACAGTAACGGTGTGTCGGGCCCCCAGCAGATAATGCCGCCAAGCCTTAAAGGCAGACTTGATAGCCAGAAGTTCCTTGTCAGTAATCGTGTAATTGATTTCAGGAGGCGAGAATTTGCGGGACCAAAATGCCACGGGATGCAACTGATTGGTTACCGGGTCCTTTTGTGATAGAACTGCCCCCATGGCAAGGCTTGAAGCATCAGTTTCCACGATGTAGGGGAGTTCGGGGCGAGGGTGTTTTAAGATTGGTGCAGAGATAAATTTAGTCTTCAAATCCTGGAAAGCTTGTTCCGCCTCGGTAGACCATTCAAAACGTTTGTTTTTCTTTAACAAGGCAGTGATGGGCTGGACTATTCGAGAGAATTCGGGGATAAACCTGCGGTAAAAGTTAGCGAAGCCTAACATGCTTTGCACACCTTTTACGGAGGATGGTGATGGCCATTTGAGAACTGCATCGACCTTCTTTGAATCCATACGCACTCCGCCAGGTGATAATATGAATCCCAAGAATTCAACTTCAGTCACGTTGAAAACACATTTTTCCAACTTAGCGAAAAGTTTGTGTTGACGCAATCTTTCGAGGACCATTTTCACGTGTTTCTGATGTTCAGATTCCGATGAAGAATAAACGAGGATGTCGTCAATGTAAACAACAACACACACATCTATGAGCTCTCTGAGGACATCGTTCATAAAATATTGAAAGGCGGCCGGGGCATTACAAAGTCCGAAGGGCATGACCTGATATTCAAATAGCCCATACTTGGTGCGGAAGGCCGTCTTCCATTCATCGCCCTCTTTTACTCGTACCAAGTGGTAAGCTCCTCTAAGATCCAGCTTTGTATATATGCATGCTTTTCTGACTTGGTCCAGGAGTTCAGGGATCAAAGGTAACGGATATCTATTCTTAACGGTGATCTGGTTCAGGGAGCGATAATCTATACAAGTTCTAAGATCTCCTTCCTTTTTTGGAACGAAGAACAAAGCTGAAGAAGCAGGGGACTTGGAAGGACGAATAAACCCATTTGCCAGGTATTGATCCAGGTATTGTCGAAGGTGAAGGTTCTCAGGCTCGGTGAGGGCATAAATTCTACTACAAGGAGGAGTAGATCCAGGTATCAGGTCGATCTGGCACTCATAAGACCTATGAGGAGGTAGAGAGTTAGCCTGATCCTTCCGGAAAACATCTTGGTATTCTAGGTATTCGGGAGGTAACTGGGGAGTCTCTGAAGAAATTGCTGCCAGTGCAACACCAGGTGGAGGGTGACAAGTAGAGACACATTCTGGAAACTGGACCGTTCTTGCTCGCCAATCGATCAGAGGATTGTGTTTCTCTAACCAAGGTATTCCTAGAATAATCTGAAACTGAGGGGCCTTGATCACATCGAACACGATCTTCTCATGGTGTCCATCTTGACTTACTAGCGTCACTTCTTGAGTGGTATGCGTTACTGGCCCGGAGGCTATCTCCGTACCATCCACCGTAGTAATGACGTCCTTTACAGCCTTGGGACAAAGAGTTAGATTCATCCTCAAAACCATTTCATGATCCATATAATTGCCGATGGCACCGCTGTCGACGTAAGCTTCAATTGCATGTAATCGATCCGGATTATCAGGGCTAATGAGGACCATAGGTATCACGAATTGCGAGGTCACGGAACTGGTTTTCACGCTCGGCAAGAGGACCTCTATTCTTGTCGGGCGAGGTCGTTTCCCTGCTCAGAGTTTGTAACTTTGGTAACTGCAGCTCCTACTGCCTTCTTGGCAGGTTTCACCGGACAGTCTCGAAGAAAGTGCCCTGAGTTTCCGCAATAGAGGCATAATTGCAACTGTTTTCTCCTTTCCCGCTCCTTTTGTGTTAGAGGACCTTTCAGACCCCCTATTTGCATGGGTTCCCCGGAGTCTACTCCTTTGGAAGGAGTTGGCGGTTTGGAAAATACTCGAGCATCAAACTTGGAACGATCGGCCTTCCTGTTCTGCAGTCTGTGATCTATTTGAACGACTAAGTCTATATAGTCCGAACAATCTTGTGGGGGATTCACTACTTGGGCTAACACATCTTTGAGCTCTCCGCGTAGACCTCTATAAAACAGCGTAATCCTTTTGTCCTCAGGCCAGTGAGTTTCCACTACCAGTCTGTTGAAAGACGCAATATAAGCCAAAAGGTCTTGATTACCTTGTTGCAACGAAAGAAGCTCATTGTCCAAGGCCTGCCCTTGTGAATGTCTTGCGAACAGTTTTTCCATACTGAGCTGAAAAGCTTGAAAATCATGGAGGACCGGATCATCTTGATTTACTAGAGGGATCGACCAGTCTGCTGCATTGCCACTAAGGTACGAAAGCACGAAAGCTACTTTAGCTTGATCAGTTGGAAAGGCTGCTGGCCAGCATAAGAAATGCAACCGGCACTGATTGATAAATACTGCAAACCTCTTTGGGTCACCAGAAAATCGTTCGGGCGGAGCCAGAGGTACATTCCCAGGTAGGTTGATCTGCACTGGATTCATAGAGGATGTAGAAGGAAGATTTCCCCCAGATGCGGGTAACGGGGTCTGTCCGGCTTGTGACTGTAGCAATTGTCTAGCGAGATCATCTGTTCGCTCCTTGGAAATAATCAGTTCCCTTCTTAGAGCGTTCGTTTCCTGACGGGCTGCATGCACTTCTGCCCTTAGTTCCCCAAGTAACTGGGCTAGCTGGTTGGTATCCGAGGTTTCCATAGCGCCTGGACGGGAGTTTTGTGGTAGGCTTTGCGTTCTGTAACGCTCACCTGATTCCCGTAGAGGCGCCGGTCTTGACTGGGCGTATACCGTATCTTCAAAGGTGATGTGTAACACACGGCTGGCTCTTTGGGCTGGACCTCTGTGCACTGTATGTCTGGCTCGAAGGGTAAGATGTCTGCAGATAGAAAATGTGGGATTAATGAACTGGGTTATTGAATGTCTCTCTCTTCTTCCCTTTCTCTTCTCCTGTAGAACCCCAAAGGTTAACGCTCTCACCTTAGGAAAGTGAACGCCGTGCTCTCCATCTGCCTCCAGGCAGGGTGCTGTAACCAGTTTCTTCACTGGATAAGGGGAGCAGGCCTCTTGACTTCAGAGGACTGCTGTCCGTCGTTTACTGCACGAATGGTAAGTTTCGAGTAATTCTAATGTCTTTAAAGTCTTTAGTAATGATGTCTCTTGTTTTGCAGGGTTCCGGCGATGGCGGATGGCGGGCTGAAGTGAGTTGAAGATGGAGCCCGTGTGATGAATAGAAGCGCCTGGAAGCACGTAAGTAAGCGCTTGTTGCCTGCTTCACGATGCGCTCTAACTGTCTTTTTATTTTGCAGGTACAAGTTCGGGGCGGCTGCAGGGTGCCGGAATACCCACTGGGTTAGATGTGGAAAGGAGTAATGGCACGTGAGTATTAAAGTTCCTCAATGTCTTTAAACGCACCTTGTTTTGTCTTTCAGATGCGGGATGCAGCGCCGAAGGCCTCCGGAGCGTGCGAAGAGTTGGTAAGCTTTTGTCTTTCAGATGCCGGAATGCAGTGTGAAGACCTTCGGAGCGCACGAAGAGTAGGTAAGCCTTTGTCTTTCAGATGCCGGAATGCAGCGCGAGGCGTTGGTGACAGCCGATGGACCAGGTAAGTGAAGAGCTGTCACTGAAGACCGTAATGCTAACCTGTTCTTTCTTGTCTTTATAGGTGTTGCTGAAGACTGGATTCAGAATGGTAAGCCTTTTTCCTTAGGCCCAGGATCAGATGCAGAAGACACGATGAGCGTTCTGCTGCTGAGGATGCAGAATAACGCAAAGCAAGATTCATCCATCGGGTGTGGTTTAAATAGCCTCCTGTAGTGCTTAGGTATCTCCTTCCACAGCCACGCCTAGGTAAGAAAAGAGTTCCTGCTTTCCAGAAGAGTTCCAGTGTTCTGAATCTAGGGAGTGGCTCCTGCCCCACGCAACAGGAAAAGTAGTTCCAAACAGAAGAGGATCAGAGACTCAACTGGCAGGCAAGTAAGCAGCATGGTCTGCTGCAGGTAAGTCCACCCAAGCATTATGAGCCCGGCGCTTCCAGCGCTGGGACTGGGCATATTTATGAGCCTGGTGCCACTGGCGCCAGGACTGGGTCCAAAAGGTCCCAATTGGGACTGGTTGGCACTCGGAACCTGGGTTATGGATCTGCTTCCAAGGGAGATGGGGAAACCCTGACCTTTTGGAAGCAGAGATCATGACAATGGGTGGGGGCCTGGTGGAGGGTGCCCCTGGTGGCTGGGGGGTGTGGGTGGTGGGAGACATGGGTGGGGGCCTGGTGGAGGCTGCCCCACAGTGCTGGGGGGTGGGGTGGTGGGAGACATGGGTGGGGGCCTGGTGGAGGCTGCCCCTGGTGGCTGGGGGGTGGGGGTGGTGGGAGACATGGGTGGGGGCCTGGTGGAGGGTGCCCCTGGTGGCTGGGGGGTGGGGGTGGTGGGAGACATGGGTGGGGGCCTGGTGGTGGCTGCCCCTGGTGGCTGGGGGGTGGGAGTGGTGGGAGACATGGGTTGGGGCCTGGTGGAGGCTGCCCCACAGTGCTGGGGGGTGGGGGTGGTGGGAGACATGGGTGGGGGCCTGGTGGAGGCTGCCCCACAGTGCTGGGGATGGGGGTGCTGGGAGACATGGGTGGGGGCCTGGTGGAGGCTGCCCCTGGTGGCTGGGGGGTGGGGGTGGTGGGAGACATGGGTGGGGGCCTGGTGGAGGCTGCCCCTGCACTGCTGGGGGGTGGGGGTGGTGGGAGACATGGGTGGGGGCCTGGTGGAGGCTGCCCCTGCTCTGCTGGGGGGTGGGGGGGTGGGAGACATGGGTGGGGGCCTGGTGGAGGGTGCCCCACAGTGCTGGGGGGTGGGGGTGGTGGGAGACATGGGTGGGGGCCTGGTGGAGGCTGCCCCTGGTGGCTGGGGGGTGGGGGTCGTGGGAGACATGGGTGGGGGCCTGGTGGAGGCTGCCCCTGCACTGCTGGGGGGTGGGGGTGGAGGGAGAGATGGGTGGGGGCCTGGTGGAGGGTGCCCCACAGTGCTGGGGGGTGGGGGTGGTGGGAGACATGGGTGGGGGCCTGGTGGAGGCTGCCCCTGGTGGCTGGGGGGTGGGGGTGGTGGGAGACATGGGTGGGGGCCTGGTGGAGGCTGCCCCTGCACTGCTGGGGGGTGGGGGTGGTGGGAGACATGGGTGGGGGCCTGGTGGAGGGTGCCCCACAGTGCTGGGGGGTGGGGGTGGTGGGAGACATGGGTGGGGGCCTGGTGGAGGCTGCCCCTGGTGCCTGGGGCGTGGGGGTGGTGGGAGACATGGGTGGGGGCCTGGTGGAGGCTGCCCCTGCACTGCTGGGGGGTGGGGGTGGTGGGATACATGGGTGGGGGCCTGGTGGAGGCTGCCCCTGGTGGCTGGGGGGTGGGGGTGTTGGTAGACATGGGTGGGGGCCTGGTGGAGGCTGCCCCTGGTGGCTGGGGGTGCAGGGGGACATGAGCAGGTGTGCAGGGTAGTCCCCTGTTTTGTGGGCTGCCTGCAGGGGACGTGGAGGGTGTACAGGGAACACCTGTGAGGTCCCACCCAGCCTAATCGCGTGTGATCATTCCCACGCACCCCTGTAATACACATACCCAGCCAAATCGCGTGTGATGATTCCCACGCACCCCTGTAATACACGTACCCTGCCAAATCGCGTGTGATGATTCCCACGCACCCCTGTAATACACGTACCCTGCCAAATCGCGTGTGATAATTCCAGCGTACCCCTGTAATACACGTGCCCTGGCTAATCGCATGTAAGACTTCACGCGTACCTCTGTAATACACGTACCCTGGCTAGTCGCATGTGAAACTTCCCGCGTACTCCTGATATGAAGGTTGCAGCCCTGTAAACTGGTCCAGGGTTAGCGCAGCCCTTTGCGATGATTTAGCGATTTTGATGGCTTTTCCTTGCGCGAGGGCGTTCTTGGGGGCGTTACTGGCGCTGCTGCAGGCTCGCTGCGATACTCTGCGCCACGGCTGGTTTGGAAGCATGGAATGCATGAATACGCTGTGCGCGGAAATCGGTTTTAGCGCACGTGCCTGGCGCAGGCAATCGCACGCGGACACTCTGCGCCGGCCGCTTGCGACACTTTTCTGCGAAATTCTATGAATTACCCTGTTTACGTCAACATCATTCTTGAAGTGAGATGACACTCGACATTCTTGATGGAATTTAAATCCTTCCTAAAAGATTGAAGTGCCCAATCACCACAGTTTGAGCATCAAATTGAGCCCGTATCAGGAGGTGTGTTCATTCCGGACACCCAGTTTGAGTCTGGTGCTGTCGACCCATGTCTGGTATTTCCCAAAGTGGGGGATAAAGAGGCCAGCCTTTGTCTTAGCCTGAAGAAGAAAGTGGGCCTGAAGCGAAAGAAAAAAATGAACAAATCCAAGGACATAAGGGGCTTTTTTCCTTTCAACACAGTGACAACGGGGCAAGGCATCCATTTAACCAACCTGGGCCCTGTTGTAAAGGACCATTCCTCAGGAGAGAATGGCCAGCTCCTGAGGGAGAACACTACAGATGATTAATTTGAATAGGGGGCGAGTCTAAGCTCAGTGGATGAGGGGATGTCTGTGAAAGAGGTGAAGAAGCTGAAAAGAAGGGAAGAAGGACTGCTCAAATTGCTCATGTGAGAAGGGGGTTGGTACCATCTGGTGGTTCTTTCAATATCACATTTGAACACATATTTTGGGAAGAATGGTACCTCCCTTTGAAAAGATCTAGAATATTAGCAGTCTTTGAGGGTGTACCCTCCTTGTTTCCTCCTTGTCAGAGCTCTCCTTAGCAGATTTAAAATTAATCAAATTCCAAGAGGCCGGGTGTTTTAACAAACGCATAGTGCACCTTATACACAACTTGCGTGGAGGCTAGCACACTCCTCTTATGAAGATCTCCTGCAGAGAGGCTGTGACTCCTATCCATCTAGCGTGTATAAAGGACATGTCCCAATTAATTCAGCAAGGAGCAACATAAGTGCCAAGGACAAGTATGCTTGTCCTTTTTGCATAGACTTGCATAATAGCCTGGCAGTTAAGGGGTTAAACGAAAGGAGCCTCTCAATGTCTAAACCCTCTAATATTTGTTGGAAAATTGACTCCCAGGGACGGTGGCTGGTTTTTGCCCCTATACAAGATAAAAGGTACGGTGAAGACTGATTATGGCTCTCAGCCACCCTGTCTTCCCATGTTGGAGTTCGTTCAGGATGCTAATTGTCATTTCTTATCCCTCTTGTTTTGGAACACACAAGATTTTAATAGCTTCCTAAACAGCAAAATGTTGGAGCATTTTAAAGAGTATGATATTTTTTTCTCCAGGAAATATGACTTTTAGAATCTTCAATTATCAATGGCTTCACAAGTATTATCAAGAAAGCTAAAAAGGGTGCATGAGAGAGAACCTCAGGTGTTTTAGTGATTGCCGTAAAAAAACTATTTGGGGGAAATTGCAGAGCGATTGAAAACCAATTTGTGTTCTATCTTAGTGGTTAAATTGACCAATCATCCTAGTAACAATGTGAATGATATGTTACTGATTGATATATACTGTACATTTGGCTCAGCAAAGGAAGACAATTCATGGTCTGATTTACATATATTATTATTGCATTGGGGTTCAACTCATTCGTCTCTGTTGACCATCTGTGCAGGTGATTTTAATTGCTTTTGTCCTGATTTAGGGGATGTGCTGGATAATGTAGCTGTCTCTTCTAGTCAATTGATTACTTCGAGCACCATCATTAAGAGGAAAGTCAGGGGCCTTGCTTGAGGGAAGTTCTTGAAAAAATGGAACCTTTCAAAAATGAATGGTAACATTCAGGGGGATTGTCCTAGAAAAGCTACGTGGTTTGGTCCAGTGTCCAGTACGACAATCGATTTTGCCTTTGCCTCCAATCTCCTCAGAGGTAACATCAATTCTCAAAATGCACAAATAGTGATCATGCAATGCTGGCCCTAACAATCAGGCTTAATTTGGGCGGTTCACGTATGGGGAGCACTGTATGTAAGAACATCACAGTTAACACTGTCGGGAAGCATCTGGGTCAGTCGTTTCACAATACGAGAGGTTTATATTTGAGGGTAAATAGAAGCTGGAGAAGCTGGTCAACGGGCAGAAAGAGTGAGCAGACGCTCTCCAAAATGCTTCTCTGCTACTCTAAAGAATTGGCAAATAACCCCTTCTACTAAGGAGTTGCAGAAGTAGCATCCCTTCATCACTTTGCCTCCAAACTCGTTTGACATGGTGATTAAAGATCGCAAGAGATAAATGCATCAGGAACTCAGGAGAATGAAGAGTGATGGGCAATTGAGAGCTGAGGATCGGGTTGAAGGGCCCAGGAGGATCAAACAGAAATATTAAAAATTGGCATAAACTATATAAAATACTAAATTATATAAAAGTAAACCAAGAAACAATCATGTTATTTGAATAATAATGATAATAAGAGTATTTGGCGAGTCCTAAATGGGCACAAAAATACACAAATGATGAGACACGCAAATGGCATTTCTGAACCCTCCTGGGTTCTTCATTTCCACAACCTATTTGTCAACGTGATAGACGTATCACCTACTAGTGTAGAGTTATCTCAAGCCACCCAGGCTCAACATTTTGACTTGGATAATCTATAGTCAGCCCGGTTAAGAATGAAAAACTCAAGAGCCTGTGGCCCCTATGGTTTGTCAAATTTGGCTTTAAAGTAGAATCCAAATTTGTGGGCAAACATTTGCTAACTCTATTTACTCAGGTTGCCACATACTTGATTGTCCCAGATTCGTGGCATAGGGCAATTATAGTTCCAATTTATATGAAGGGGGAAGATTGTCCCTCACAAGTTATAGGCCACTTTTCCTAATAGATACTTCCATTAAGATCCTGGCTGTCTTTGTATTAAAAGACCTGCTCAGTTGGATTGAAAGAACTAAGAGGCTGATAATGTATAAAATAGGGTTCAGGAGGGAAGTAGGGACCACATTCAATGGCCTAGTATACACACTATGTCAAACAAGGCCTGCAGAATGAAGTGGCAGCCTCTATAGTCAGCCAGTTTGGACTTGTCCGCCACCTTTGATGAGGATTAACAAGGTTGTCTTTGGTCAAAATTGTCCAATTGGGACATTCTACTCTGTCTCCTAAATATGATCTTGCTTATACACTCGGACAACTATTTGAGAGTTTGCTTACACTTGGATGGGGCACTTTTCAGGGATGTACCGGTTGAAATTGCTTTAAGACAGGGGTGTGTGTTAGCCCCTACCCTTTCAACCTGTACATCTCTGATCTTCGGGTAACCTTTCAGAAGCCCAACTTATTCCCTCCTAAATCGGATTCAGACAAGGTAGGTTGTTTGGCATTTGCAGATGACCTTATCCTTTTTCACTGTACCCCTATTGGGTTACAAAGATGTCTGGATTGGGTTGTGTCATATGCAACAGAAAGTAGATTAGAGGTAAACCTGTCTAAGTCCCGTATTTTGATTTTTAATAAAGTGCCAAAGTATAAACATTTCAGGTGGTATGTCAATGGTGATAGAATTGTAGAAGTTGACTAATTTGTGTATCTGGGGTTTAAATTTGCAAATAGAAACCAAGTGGGTGAAGTGGGAGAATGGGATAACACCCTTCCCCCGATCTCATCCAGACCATGGCCTAGGGGATCACGGAGCTATGTTGGAAGATGGGTATACTGTAAACACGGTGGCGGATGCGTTTACATGTACTGGTCATTTGAAGATCATGTCAACCACTATGGACACCTGGCTGGAATAACGAAAGTATGGAGAGTAAAAGGAGATAAGGAGAAGGATGATTTTGTGGGGGGACTGAAGTGGTAGAATGGGATAACACCCTCCCCTCGATCTCATCCAGACCATGGCCTAGGGGATCACGGCTCAGGCACCCCCCGTGAGAGGAGTTCGCTTATTTACCAGAAGACAAAGTGTCCTGCTTCAAAAACATGCATATACGAAGAATATGCCCACTAGTACGCCAAGGTCAAGCCGACGCCTGCAACATGGATCAGCTCGACTAGAACAACAGCCACAAGTATTCACATCGTTATAGATGCCATGATGACATAGCCAACAGACAAGAACACACGTGCCACCATGCACACTGGTCACTCACACACCAACCAACACAAAGAATATACTCAGTGCTATGACGTAGCGGACTGACATGCATCGTTGTTATTTTTCACATAGTCCTTCTACAGCACCACAGAAACGCAAGACACCTGAAGAGCTTGTGTATATGCTTGCCGATGCTTTTTTCTGACCTATCACTATGAAGATGCCACCATGTATATCTAGTGCTGCCTATGACACTCCGTCACATTGCGACCCCCATGGTATAGATTATGTACCGCCACCCACGAACTAGGCCCAAGTAGGCCGCAAGCAAGAGTCCCCAGGCAGGAGCCTCACAAACGAAAATCCTCTCAGAACGAAATACAAGTGCTGACCATGCAGAACGAGCCCAGGCGAGAGCCTGCAGCCAAGGCCACGATGTTGCAACCTGCATGCCGCGTGCCCGGCGCCAAGGTACCTACAGGTGCCAAGCCCTCAGAGACAAAATACAAAATCTAATGCTCATAATTCTACTCCAGCTACAGTCTCCCCACACGTGACTAAGCAGAAATGACAAGGTGCCAAGCCTACGAGACAGAGAACCGCCAGGGTCCCACGTCTGGGACACAACCTGCAACAATGAAGCAGCAAATTGGACACCTACAATGATGGGAAAGACCTGCTCACCAGGCCGTAAGCAGACCTGTCCATTGTCCGCACAAACACATAGTTGCACATTGTTGCTAATGTCAGGTACACCGCGAGCTGCGAACGACGATGGTCCCAGGATTGGGGGCTCGCGGGAGAGCCAATCAGAATACACAGGGGCTCACCACTGACGCTATTACTCTTAGCCAATCACCAAAGGTCCCCTTGTAACAATTCCAATGTAACAACGGTTAGGGACAACCCAAGTGTACCACCTGACCCGTCCTCACCCACTAACATTTCTTCCCATAGGGGACCTATATTAACCCTACCACTCGGGGAACCAACACGAAGTGGCGATAGGTTTTGTGATGATTTTCCCAGGTGACGCAAATAGCGTGTCATACTGCCGTAAAAAGGGCCTGCGAGCCCCACTAAGGACGAGAGCCACTCCGGATGCATACGGACTGAGCGTATCCCTGTCGTTACTCTAATAAACAGCAGTAGTTACCTTGCTCCTTGTGTGTGTCTCATACGCCCTTTGGGACGCGGGAGGAGTTGGTGCCTCCCCAGCCCGGAGGTCCATAGACGGCTCTGCCGGCCCCCGGGAGATCACCCCGACAGGTTGGAGGCACTGCTGAGATCTGTTTGAGGTCCATTACTGTGAGAGCACCACTCCAAGACCTCTTGCAATGGGGAGACCCGGCAGCGCGGCCCCCCCTGCCGTTGCCCCCTTTTTGAGGGCTACAGGACCATCACGGAACTGTGAGAAGACCGGACAGCACAAACTGGATATTGGCCCTCGGAAGCCAACTTGAGAAGTGTCCCGCCCGCGGTTGGCGAGTGTCCAGACGTGGTCCAGACGAGGGGAGATGGCAAGCCGCTTTGGAGGGGTGCACGCAGTCGGGCGGTCCCGCCTCAAGAGGACTTGGTGAGTATGACACACCCAACAAGCAATGTAATGATGTGCGGGAGGGGGTAGGAATTGTAAAAAGGGAGGAGGGAGGTGTTTACAGTGTGCAGCAAAAGATTTGATAAATAAGTGATGATAGACGAGTGAGCGGTGGCTGGACAGGCACGAGGGCCTTCTTCTACTGCGTCACAGAGCGAATTGGGTGGAGCCGAAAGGTACCACGTGTGGTTATCAGAAGGCACTGATTTTTTCAGATCGCCGGCACCTGTAGGGAAGGGGTGTGGCTTTCCTATGAATTGGTGTTACAGATCAATGAGTAGATGAGGATCCCTACTAATTGAGTGTTGAAGCTTGTTAGGTAGATGAAGTTTCCCCGCAGGAGGTAGCTAGTTTGGTTCCAAGTGCCGAAGATAATTGGCTGGTTAACCTTCCCTGGTGAGGGGCGTATCACACGTGAGGCGATGCAGCATGCACAGTCCGATTATAAGAGTTTAGTGTGTGTTACCTTGCTCCGGTTAAAGCGAGAGGACAGCTGTGGGGTTTACAGGGGACAAAAGGGTTAAAACATATTGTGCGCTCTCTTTTCATCTTATAAAGGTTTCTTACCAGTAATAGTTTGAAGAAGTTGGTGACGTCACCCGTAGGGCTTGTGTAGGACACCGCAACCATCTCGGGTTGATCAAGGGGTGGTCGGGGGATAGGAAGTGGAAAAGGGCGGGATAGAAGAGGTGAGGAGCCGTGCACAGAGAACGCCGGCGGATCTCGATAAGGGAGGGGCGAAAAAGGGAGAGGTGGCCGCACACGGAGAACGCCGGTCATGCTCAGCAAGGGGGTTGGAAAAGGGGAGGGAGAGGTTTGAAGAAGAAGGAAAGGTGGGGCGGCTGTAAAAGCACACCACACAGGGCAAGCAGTCACAGGGGGCTTTGTGTGCCACGGGCGTAGGGGGCCATATCGGTGACATCAAGGGGGACAAATAATAAAGGAAAAGAAATGTATATTTTGCAATTGTATTACCTTTCAGCGGATGGTCGGAAGTCCCCGGTTTACGGGGCCAGGTAAAGAAGCTTGATATTGAGAACATAAAAATCGTAACATGGCCACATATTATGGGTCGGGGTCTGGGGTGAGGGGAAATGCTTTAACTACACCCCTCCAACACATTTGCACGTCACTATCACGTACAGGGAGAAAATTATCAAGTACAGTATCGACTGGACACAAGGAACAGACAACAAAATACTGACACCATGGCCGTTTTGACTCATACACACAAAACTTGCTATTGACATATATACACAACACGTACAAGGGAAAGAAATTAGCTCACCATATAGAGATGTTTAACTTATGGAAGATGTTTCAGGGAGCCAGGCCAGGGGTGTTGGGGATGTTTACTATGGAAGGGGCAACAGAGGAGAAAGGGAGCAAAGAAACGAAGGGAGGCAAAGAGGAGAAGGAGAACGGAGGGGGCATGGGCATGGCGAGCAGCAACGCACTATGTGCAGAAGAGAACAAGAAGGAGAAAGAAGGATAGGGTACAGTATCAGAAGAGAAGGTGAAGAAGGAAGGGACAGAAGATATGCCTCTGGCGAAGGTAGTGAAGAAGGAAGAAGGGGGCTTGTACCCAGTAACGGAATTAAGAGAAGCCGCCAGACAACAACTGACAGCCGCTGAGGGGTACTCCAACCCTGCATACAGCCCTCCACCATATGCCCCTAAAGATAGCTACCAGAGGGGGGAGGAGGTGACAAGCACAATGAACTTAAACTCCACACAGGCAGGAACGAAGGGAGGGAAGGAAAGTGGGGAACACATTGCAACCATAGGACCAGACGAATGGGTAGCAGCACAAGTGCTCCTGAAGCTCCAAGGGACATTAACAGGGGAAGAAGAGGATGTAGTGAGGAGGATGGCAAAGGATGAAATGGGTATCACACAGACAGGGACCGAGGTGAGTAAGACAAGAGAAGGTCAACTGCCAGAGGCAGAGGAAGAAATGTTGGAGGAAAGGTTGGCTGAATTAAGAGACGCATGAAGTGCAATGATCAGACAGCTCGAGCAAGAAACACGAGGAAGGAAGAAGGAGAGAAAGGAGAATAGGGAGGAGCAGGGAGGATGAAGGAACGAATGGAGGAAAGGAAAAAGGAAGCAGAGCGGATGAAGGCAATAGCCGAGAGGGTGTCACGAGCGGAGCAATGTGAACTGAAACAGAGGGAGGAAGAGAAAGACAGGGAAATGGAACTGTGGAAAAAGAAAATACTATCTGAAAGCGCCCGGAAATATGAAGAAGGTAAAGTAATAGAGAGCATATTAAAAAGGGAACGGGCCAAATGGGAAAGGAAGGAAGAGGAAGAGAGGATATTAGCGAAGGTGAGTGTGGGGGTATTGGAAGAACTACAAAGGAAGAGAGCGGAAATAGGTGGTGAAATAATGTATGAACATACACACGCCAGGATTTGGAGGTGGCTACAACGTCAACACAAGGGGCAGCTGTTATAGGAGGAGAGCACAAGGAGATGGACTTAATAGATCTAAGGACGGTGACAGTGGGTGGAAAATGCACAGAGTGGGGATTGTCCTTTCCTGATGGATTTTGCAGCGAGGAGGAAGAATGTGCAGGGAAAAGTGGAGGAGATGGCAATGGGGAAAGTTTAGACAAACTGTACATTACACATACCAACCGCGAGTCACCATGGTCATGTGGAAGAAGGGAAGAAGATAAGGAAGGTGAAGAGCAGGTAAGAGGGGTAGAAAGGAGAGCGTCACAACCATTTACACCAACATCGGTACAAACCCCACGCACTCTAACAACGCGACGTCTAGCACCACGCCCACTGACACTAACACCTACGCACACCCCATATGTCGACAGACTTAGGGACCTCCCAGGACGTAGACAGGAAGAATGGGTAAGAACGCCCACAGTGGGAGAAGAAGGTAACAGGAGAGGGAGGAAGAATGAAGAGGACGATAGAGCAATTAGCAGTAATATTGATATGATTGAAGAATTACCCGACACAGAGGAAGAGGATGAGTACACAGACATAACCCCATGGGCACGGGGGGAAATGAGGGGGTACAATTTAATGCCACTTCTGGAAAGGGGAGGCGCCAGACCACAATATGTCCCCTGGAAGCATGCCGACAAAGAGAATATTAAATGCAGACTCCCATCCCTAAGTGGAGGAGCAGGGAAGTGGATATATGAGATGGAAAAACACTCTGCGGGGCAAAAGTTAGCGGTGGGGGACATGAAGGGACTGCTAATATCAATATTGGGGGATGCTGCAGATGAGATATGGAAAAGGGCAGGCTTTCCAGGGGTCACAATAACTGACACATCACATGATGGAGCGCCATTTGCCAACTGCAGACATGCGCTGTGGCAGGCTCTAAGGGTCCAGTACCCAGACACGTCATACATAGGAGCTATAACGTCACGCAAGATGCGTGAGAATGAAGATCCTGTTGATTGCATCCAGGAGATTCAGGAGAAGTGGCGCCTGGAAACTCGGGAGCCGTGAGATAAAACACTAGCAATTTTCTACCATATATTAGTCTAAGGGGTCCCGGAGCAAGTACAGAGACAACTGAAGAAAATAGTGGGGATGGAAGCTAAGGCCTGGCCGGAAATACAACTAACCATAGTACACCACTGCAGGATGTGGCAGGAAAATATGAAACAAAAGGAGGACGATAGAAAGGCAGAGGAGGCAAAATTGGTTCAGAAAAAGTTATCTAAATATGCAATGGAAGGAGCACTAATAATAACACCCGCGGTAGTAACACCAACCCCCACACAAGTAACGGTTGCACAAGACACAAGTAGCACAATTACAGCAGCCAGCCCAAATTATAACACAGCAGATGCCCCCACCCCCACCATACACGGCAAAGGCAGGAGGAGGATATATGCCAATGGGGAATGGATACTTTAACAACTACAGGGGGAGGGGTGCAATGATAAGTGGGAGGGGCTACGACCAACCTGCACAACAGCAAGGGGGAGGGTTCCGGGGCTACTACCCAATCAGACAGCAAGGGTACCAGGACAACACGGGGTGTTTCCCTTGGCAAGCTAGGGAACCACCAATATGTTGGGTTTGCGGAATGTTGGGACACATGTCACGCACTTGCAGGGTCAGGCCCACACAAACAGCATGGGGGGAACAAGGGCAGCAAGGGCCTATGGGGGAACAACAAGCTTACCAACAACAACAAGGAATACAACAATACCTACCACAACAACAAGCGCCACTGCAACAACCACAGCAGCAGGTACAAACGTACACACCACCACAGCAACAGGCGACACCAACGCAACAACATCAAGTACAACCGGCACAACAGCTTACACAGATACAGGAAAATGCAATATCAACAACTGCTGAACCACTACAGCAGACACACCCGGGGAAGGTGACAATATTGGGTCACAACCCTTACACAGGAAGCGTTCAGTCACTATATCCACAATAGGACAGCCCACAGATGTCTGTGATGTGTCCCATCCTATCAGTAACACCTAATACTGCGGAGGAACCATGCATATAGGTAGCGATAGGTGACAAAAAATGTTCTTTCCTACTTGACACCGGGGCCACTAGGTCCTGTATAAGGGAGGGTAAATTTAAGCTGTCAGGCGAAGCCATACACACTCAAGGATTCTCTGGGGCTCGAGGGTTGGTTCCCTTCACTGATAACATCTCTTTATCTATAGGAGATCACAATATGTCTCTCCCACTCCTGTACTCGAAGGAGTCACCAGTAAACATACTTGGGAGGGACATAATGAGCAGGTTGAACATGACCATCTCCTTCACGGAGAAGGGCATCATTTGCTCTACACCAGGAATGAACATGCTCACAGCATGACAAATACTGCAGGCTTACTGTGGCCAAACAGTGGCCCAGGCTGAGCCTATAGATGCAGAAATATTCCAATATGGGACAGACATGGCAATTGCATGGCTGCCTGGAATTGAAGGCAAAATTTGGAGGAGGCCAGCAGCATACCTATTCAGACCAGAGACACCAGCAAGTGAAATTGAGGGGAAAATTATTTCAGTGGGCATCAAGAGCATTATGGCAACTGCTGACTACATCGCAGGACATGCCCAAGACAGGGAGGGGCGAGCTTGGAGAGCTGTGATAGCACTGGCAGAGGGATGCAGGCTTACACAGGTGTCTGATGAGGAGCTCTTCTCAGACGACAACAGAGAGGGAGAGATGGTGTTTGAGATGAGCATTAACATTTGGTTGAAGGTAACATACAAGCAGGTGGCACAGAAAATGGCAATGGCCCTCGAGGCACCTGCCCCTACACCAGTGCCATTTTACGAGGAAGACATGGCAGGTGTACCAGCATCAATGTGGACCAACAGTCCATATGACGTTGGCCGCATCAAGAGCATTGGTGGCGTAAAAATAAAACTGAAAAAAGGAGCAATGCTACCAAGAGTGAAACAATGCCCACTATCAAAAGAGGCAGATGAGGGCATATATGAAACAATAACGGCCCTAATAAACAATGGTATACTAGTACCATCGGAATCACCTTGCAACACTGCTGTGTACCCTGTACGCAAAGCGAAAGGAGGGTCTTTGCATTTTATCCAGGATCTAAGGCCCTTAAATCACATTGTAGAGAAAGAGTACCCCATAGAAGCTAACCCCGCTACCATACTATGTGGGATCCCAGCAGAGGCATCACAGTTTACCGTGATTGACCTCAGAAATGCTTTTTTCTCGATACCTCTGCACCCAGACTCACAGGATCTGACAAGCTTCACATACCGCAACACAAAATGGAAACCCACAAGGTTGCCCCAAGGGTACTGTGAGTCACCATCCATCTTCAACAGAGTGATACAAATGGATTTGGGAAATATCGAGATGGAGAGCACGGTGCTGCAATACGTAGATGCCATCATCATTTGCAGCACCACAGAAGAAAGGTGTAGGAAGGAATCAATTAAGATGCTCATAGTGTTGGTGGAAAAGGGGTACAAGGTAGACAAGGAAAAGCTACTGTACTGCCAAGAACAGGTTCTCTACATTGGTCAACTCATCTCATAGAATGAAAGGAGCATTGCACCACAAGGGGCTCGAGCAATAACGAACACACCACAACCACAGACAGTGAGAGACCTGCAGCAGTTTCTGGGCCTATGCAATTACTGCAGGGCATGGGTTTTTGATTACAGCTCATACATAGGACCCCTGCTTGAGGCCCTCAGAGAAGCACAGAAGGGGGACAAAAGGTTGGGGTGGACAAGAGAGATGAAAGAAGCATTCGAAGAATTAAAACACGCCATCTCAACAGCACCAGTACTAGCCACTCCAAACTATGACCATCAATTTTTCATCTTCTCACATTGCGACTCAGTAGTAATGAAGGCAGTACTGACACAAAAGACAAGCATGGGATAGAAGCCTGTAGCATTTTACAGCGGACACCTAGATCCTGTAATGTTAGGTCACTTCCCTTGCAAACAGAGTTTGGCTGCCACGGCCTTTGCGGTGGAAAAATCATCAACCATAACGATGGGGTGCCCCACCACACTATTTGTGGAACACGCCCTCTTTGCAATATTGAACAAGCCCAAATCAACATTGACCACACAGAGAGCATCATGCTACGAAATACTTTTATCTAGACCAGAATTGACAATTGTAAGGTGCAGCAATGTAAACCCAGCCAGGTTTACAGCAAAGGTAGTTGAAGATGGTGACTATGCACATGATTGCACACAGGCCATTGAAATTTACTCCAGCACAAGAAAGGTTGAGGAAAATGCCCTAGAGGGGGGGGAGATAATGTACATTGATGGGTCGTCAACCATTGACCAGAGTGATGGGGTTAGAAGGACAGGAGCAGCAGTGGTTAGGTTGAAAGAGGATTGGATGTATGTCCCAGTGAAATGTGTACAGCTGCCACAACGTTACTCGGCCCAAGCGGCAGAACTAGTAGCACTAATATTGGCACTAAAAGAGAGCTATGATAAAAGAGTAACAATATATTCAGACAGTGCATATGTCACATCAACGGTACACTCTGGATTAATAAAATGGCAACAAAGGGGGTTCAGACGAGCTGATGGTACCCCAGTACAACATGCCCTACTACTTGCTGAACTGATTGAAATGATTAATGACCCTAGGGAAATAGCCCTGGTGAAGTGTCAAGCACACACTAATGGGGATGACCCTATCTCAAAAGAAAACAAAACAGCAGACGCACATGCCAAACATGCTGCATACTTTGGTGAGATGTGGACACTCCCAGAAAAAAAAGATCATAAAGGGAGGGTGGGAGCAAAACAGATGCTAATGAAGGAGGGATACACTCACATCCCTGAAACACAGATAATGGAATTACAGGCAGCAGCACCCATGGCGGAGAAGGAGCTATGGGTCAAAAGAGGGAGCACAATATCCCCCACAGATGCATTATGGCGCCAAAATAATACAGGCCAGGTAGTGATGCCCCTAGCCCTATTGAAAACAGCCCTGGCTCAGCTACACCATCCAGCACACAGGAAAGGAATTGATTGCAGCACAAATAAAGGAGGCCTGGTTCTATCCCGAGTTAAATTCACATGTTGCAAACTTTATCAGCAAATGCCTAACATGTCAACAGTTCACAGCCGGTCACACACTGCAAGTGATAAAAGGTACTATACCCTGGCCAGAAGGACCCTTCCTGCACCTGCACATTGACTACGTTGACATGATCAATGTATGTCAAGGACACAGATACATGATTGTAGTGGTATGGCCAATTTCAAGGTGGGTAGAGGCTGGGCCCTGCTCTCATGCAGACACCTTCAGAGCAGCAAGATTCCTAGTGAGGGAAATTTTCCCGAGGTGGGGAGTTTGCGACGTGCTGCGGTCAGACAATGACCCGCACTTTGCAAACAAAATGTTTGAACACATAACTGCACTACTTGGCATCAAACACAAGTTTGCATGCGCATAACACCCGCAGGCTAAAGGTAGTTGTGAAAGCCTGAATGGCCTCCTGAAAGAAAAGATTGCAAAAATACAACAGACAACTAAGAAAAGCTGGTTGTACTGCCTCCCCTTGGCTCTGTTTGAGTTCAGGAATAGGCCAGGGTCAGATCACCACCTCACACCCCATGGGGTGGTAACTGGACGTCAGATGCGCCTCCCATTAATGCCACCATCAAGGGCCTTGACCGACTATGACAGCTCTGCAAATGTCTTTGGTGATGAAATGTATCAATATGTGTCTTCCTTGATTACTAGTGTCGCCTTTATCTCTCAACAGCTCGAGCGCACGCGGGGCAGGTTGAAAACAACTGGGCGAGAAGAAACAAACAAGGAGCAAGGACAACAAGCTAACTGGACTATTGCGGAAGGACACCACGTTCTCCTCCGCAACTTCAACCGCAGGTGGAACAGCCCCAGATTTACTGGGCCCCATCAGGTGGAAGAAGTAGCTCCTCGAGCTGTAAAGCTCCGTGATAAAAAGGTGTGGTACCACCTGCATGACGTCAAGCCCTACAAAGATAAGACCTGCCCTTGCGTTGACGACAGGGCCAACGCAGCAACAAAAACAATGAAGGACAACACAGCAACATCTGCAACAAAAGACAATTGTGACACTGCCCCTGGCCCACCTCCACCCACTGACTCTAAAGACAGCTCACCCCATGGTCACGAGATCCCAGGTCAAATAAAACCCTGCCCCAGCCAGCCCGCCCCTGCCACTACCTAAATAAAGGACATTGCCTAACAACTTGTTACGTTTGCACCACACGTGCATGTTCTCTCTCACTTTTTTGTCTCGCACATGCAGGTACTGCGCATAAGTGTTTCTGTATAAGAAAAGTGAAGAATCTAACATTGCGTTTTGCCCAGGGGTAAATGCTACCCACAGACGATAACACCCCTGAAGCTTTGTCACACCAATTTTTATACGCTGTAAAAAGACCAAAATTATTTAAAGAAGAGAAGGATACGTGTATATTACAACACGTTCATTCTGGCCATAGAACAATCATTCCCACATCTCCATGAGCACTTACCAGCTCTGAGAGATAGGTCACTGAGATTAGCGTGGGAACAGCTTTTTGCCTGGGCATTAAACGACTACCTGATAGGGAGAGCTTAACAACTAACACCATAACGCATATCTTTTAGAGACTTTCATGCGGGCACCTTTAGCATCACAAAGAATTAGCTGCAGGACCGCAACAAAGGTAAGAGCAAAATGCTGGTGATATTAGCTATTGTAATAAAAATTGTAGGAGTGTTGGTCATCGCTGGTCTACTTGCTGCCTCTGTCTGGCAGACACGCTATGCTTATCGAATTATGGCTGCACCTAAAACTAATGTACCCCCTCCCACAGCTGCAACAGATACGGTGACAGGTGGTACAAGTAATACAAGAAGTAATGGAAGTAGGGTTAAACGCAGCACATATGGAGATAATAATGGGATTGACACATACCTCACAGATTCAGCACACGTCCCGAACAACATGTAGTATCTGCAGATGTCCAAAATTGGCAAGCAGACAACTAAGGACAACTGCTATGTGTGCTCATTGATCCCATACGCCATGAGCGCATCAAGGACGTTTGTAGCTACTGAAGTACCGGCAAGGACAGTTGAATGCCTGATATACATGGCACTGTTCCAAACAAACGAACGATTTAAAGGGACAGTGGTATCATTGCAATGGAAGACAAGAGACTCATACCCATATGAAAATAACTTCATCACAACACTTAACATGTACAACAGCTACCGCCTACACCCTCAAGGGTTCAGATACGTAACGGATGGCCCTGAGAAAGGAGAGACGAAGAAAGTAACGTTACAATACCTGCCGTGTGATTGGTATGCAAGTGAAATTGCTGGTGAGCAAGGTTGCTGGGAAAGAGCTCTAATTGTAATATATGGGAAGATATACACGAATGAAAGATGGACAGATGGAGTGGTAGGGAGCAATATGGTAACAAACGAAGATGCAAACTCAATAATCGAAACAAACCACAAGTGTTGGATGGAATGGGTAAAAAGTGTACCACTGTTAACATGGCTGGAGAAAGATGAATATCCAATAACTATACTACTGCTAACTGCACCCACACTGTGCTATCAACTGTGCTATCAACACAACGGCGATGTTGATGTTGGGACTAACAACAACTGTAAAAGTACAATATTGCCGGCACAGCAGTTCAAATGGACCACTATTGGGCCTGCGGAGATAGAGCATACCACACATTACCTCCATCATGGAATGGCATATGCACTATGGTACACATCAACGTACAATCTGTGGTTGAGCCTCAGAAACATGTCAACATGGCCAACTTCCCCAAGATGGACGAAGGAAATAAAAGGAGGAAAAGGTCTGTCATGTTTGAAGAAGGTGAAGAGAAGAACGGCACAAACATTCTGTCAAGAGTGAAAAGACAGGGTGAACCACTGGCAGGAAACTACCTGTGGGGAAGATCGGAAACAGCTCTCACTTCCATTCCACCAGAACACAGCCTATTTAGCAGAGCAGCAATGTTCTTCTCATCAATAATACACCCAGGACTGCAGGCATATGCAAATGCAAAGTGGCTCCAGATAACCCGATGGGAGCTAATGATGACAATTAATTCCACAGTAAACGGATTTGATGCAATAAAAGTAGAGCTGAGGGCGGTACGTATGGTAGCCCTAAAAAACAGATATGTGCTAGACCTCCTCACGGCAATGGAAGGAGGTGTTCGTGCAAAAATTGGACAATCATGTTGCACATTTATCCCTGCTAATGACGCAGACAATGGACCACTTACTGAAGCAGTATCACAACTTGCCCTGATGCACTCGAAAATGGTTGAAGAAAGTAAAGGAGTTAAGAAAGATGACAGCTGGTTCTCGTTTTTGTGGTCATGGATGCCCTCATGGCTGTCCGATGGACTGAAATTGGTAGTTGGCTGTTTATTACTAGGAGTGGTCGTGTTAATAGGAATGAGGGTTTGGAAAGCAAGAAAAGCATGTACAACGGACGAGATGATGGAAATGGTCGGCATGCACGCCCTGCTACCAGTCGAAGACAACAAGCACACGGACATGATTATACAAGAAAGAGAAAAGTTGCGCAAACCGCTACTTGAAAATCACCTAGGCCCGCCATCTGTGAAGGTACAGAACCCGAGGAATCCGAGGAGCTATGTTGGAAGATGGGTATACTGTAAACCCAGTGGCGGATGTGTTTACATGTACTGAAGATCATGTCAACCACTATGGACACCTGGCTGGAATAACGAAAGTATGGAGAGTAAAAGGAGATAAGGAGAAGGATGATTTTGTGGGGGGACTGAAGTGGGAGAATGGGATAACACCCTCCCCTCGATCTCATCCAGACCATGGCCTAGGGGATCTCGGCGCAGGCACCCCCCGAGAGAGGAGTTCGCTTATTTACCAGATGACAGTACCCTTCTTCAAAAACATGCACATACGAAGAATATGCCCACTAGTACGCCCAGGTCAAGCCGACGCCTGCAACATGGATCAGCTCGACTAGAACAACAGCCACAAGTATTCACATCTTTAGAGATGCCATGATGACATAGCCAACAGACAAGAACACACGTGCCACCATGCACACTGGTCACTCACACACCAACCAACATGAAGAATATACTCAGTGCTATGACGTAGCGGACTGACATACCCACGGACATGCATCATTGTTATTTTTCACATAGGCCTTCTACAGCATCGCAGAAATGCAAGACGCCTGAAGAGCTTGTGTATATGCTTGCCGATGCTTTTTTGCTATCTATCACTATGAAGATGCCACCATGTATATCTAATGCTGCGTATGACACTCCGTCACCCTGCGAACCCCACGGTATGGATTATGTACTGCCACCCACGAACTAGGCCCACGTAGGCCGCAAGCAAGAGTCCCCAGGCAGGAGCCTCACAAACGAAAATCCTCTCAGAACGAAATACAAGTGCTGACCATGCAGAACGAGCCCCAGCGAGAGCCTGCAGCCAAGGCCACGATGTTGCAACCTGCATGCCGCGCGCCCAGCGCCAAGGTTATACCTACAGGTGCCAAGCACTCAGAGACAAAATACAAAATCTAATGCTCATAATTCTACTCCAGCTACAGTCTCCCCACATGTGACTAAGCCGAACTGACAAGGTGCCAAGCGTTCGAGACAGAGAACCGTCAGTGACGATAGGTTTTGTGATGATTTTCCCAGGTGACGCAAGTAGCGCATCATACTGCTGTAAAAAGGGCCTGCGAGCCCCACTAAGGACGAGAGCCACTCCGGATGCATACGGACTGAGCGTATCCATGCCGTTACTCTAATAAACAGCAGTAGTTACCTTGCTCCTTCTGTGTGTCTCGTACTCCCTTTGGGACGCGGGAGAAATTGGGGCCTCCCCAGCCCGGAGGTCCGTGGACGGCTCTGCTGGCCCGTGGAAGATCACCCCGACATGGGCTTCATAAAGGGGAAATTGTGGCCCAAAATGGAACACTTCATCACTCAAGTGAAGATTATTCAAGCCAAATACTCTGGTTACTCCTTGAGCCCTTTACTAGAATTGTATAATGCCAAAGTGACATCGACCATTATGTACAGCCTGGAGCTCTTATTTCTTATGAACAGGAAGTGGCTTAATGTATATGAAGGTAAAATTTAGCGTGCAGTTCTGGGTTTGCCCCCCTCTTTACCTATAGGGTTAATTTATCTAGAGCTTGGATTGAAATCCTGGTGGTACATGTACAAATGGAATAACCTCCTAATGTATACGAAGATTAAAGAGAATGACAGCAATCTCTCTTTAATAAGTTTGGGGAAGTCTTTGGTGCAGGTAGTGATCTTTCCCTGTCTGGGTTTATGAAAATGAGAGAAAGCTTTTTAGGTATAGGCGTGTATAGACCTTGATTCTCACCCATCAATACTGAGATAGAAACTCAGAGCCTGGGATCTCATGGAAAACAGAGAAAGCTTGATAAATCTGATACTACATAGAGAATACATTAATTTATTTCAAGGTTTCAGGTCATCAATGGCCTACATCTTAAAATCACTCTCTCGTAACCACAGAATGTGGCTTTTAAGATTCAGAGCCAACTGTCTGCATACCCTGGAGATGGTTGGACCGCGGTTAGGATTACCTGCAAAAAGGCGTACATGTAGATTATGTAAAACAGATCGTTTGAAAACCCTTTGCCATCTGTTATTGGATTGTCCCCATGTATTACTGAGTAGACTGTTTTACTTTGAAAGATTCATTCATTCTCCGTCTGCTGTTATTTCACAACATTTCCGGTGGAGACTGATGAATGGTAAGCAACTATCCCTTTCAATAGCACTAGTTGCTTTTTTATTGGACATTTTCCCCTTACTAGGAGAAATCTCAAAAATGAGTTAATCTTGCTCTGAGCTCACAGGACTGATTGTACCTACAGTAGGGCATGAGTACATTACTAAGGACCAAAGCACTTTAATTAGTGTCCTGGTTCTATGTTAATGTCTCTGTTTTCATTAGACTTTCATATCCCTCAATGAGCACTCACAAGGGACAGAGACTAGGCAGCTATTTGCACTCAGTCCATCATACGACTACATTGTGTACAGGCTGTTTACCATATTTACTGTCTTGTCCTTGATATCAAGTTCTTTAAAAGTTCATTGTCCAATCATACATTATGGGATGTTAAATATCTGTGAAGCTTTCATATTGTTGTGTTAAGGGAGATTCTCCTCCACTAGGTGTCTTTTTAAGATCTGCCAACTGTGTGCGGTGTTTACAGGATCGATTCCAATTGGATTAGGACATGGCATGCCACTTTGTACAAAAGTACTTTAATCTCTGCCGAGGTCCCACGGTAACGGTTCTGATTTCAATAGATAGTCTTCATCCCCTGAATGAGAATTAAGGATAGACTAGGTCCCGATAGGGTTTTGAATACGGTGCTTGCACATTTTCGCTTCTTTGTCATATTTTTTTCTATTTGCTTCATGTTTTTAAGGTTCAAAAGTTTGTTTTGTTGTTTGTTTGTGAATTTTGTAACTCACAAGCTACTTGGAGCAACGGCAAGTCGTTCTCTTGTATCAACTACAAATTTGTTAATGAAACCATTTGCTCCTGCATGGTGGAATTTGCCATCGTCCCAGCTCAGCTGAGTGACCATGCCATTCTTAAGGATACTATCCACCTTGCAGTGGAGGCCCCTAAGGCACCTTCTACAGTGGAGGTTTCTGTTGATTGACATGGGAACAGAATCATCTGGTCAGAGGCCATCATTGCACACATGAAAGGCTCATTGGCCACCTTTAGATATTCTTTTGGGGAGCTGTTGTCACAGAACGAATGGAACTTGAGGGTTGTGGTGGACCATCTCTGGCCATGCCACCCTAGAGATGTGGCTGTGCATAAATCATCTGAAGCTCATGTGTCTCTGTTTGATTCAGTTATTTACAAAAGTAGAAAATCGTTGAATGCCAACTGTAAGATTTATAGGGACAACGATATGGAAAAGACAGTAAAAAGAGAGTCCATCACGCCCCTACACACATGCTACAGAAATCTGGTGCGTGGCAATAAATATAGCTTACATTCCTTTAATTGGAAAATGATACAGACCCCATTAAGAACACAACATTTCTGGAAATGTTGCTATCTTTTCCGTACTTCTGTGTCAAGCGAATCGTCTAAAGTGGTCTGTGGAATATCTATTTATTTGTATTTATATATTTATCGGGTATTTATAATGCACCTATACAGCAAATGGTGTTTCAAGGCGCATCAAAACAAAAGAGGGGGGCGGGGAGGACTGGGATAAAGAATCACAAAAGCAATCCTACTAGGCCTTGTGTTGTTCAGATCGTGCATGTTCAGTAACATGAAGTGCAGCGGAGTGGGGGAGGGGGGTGCCGGTCAGAGCGGAATGCACTAATGCTAAGGTGGGAAGGGACGAGTGGGGAGCACACAAGTGCTGGGGATGGTAAAGGGGGAATTAAGGCCCCTGTGCTAGGTGAGTGCGAAGGGGAGGCCAGGTGGCGAAATGCCAAGGGAAGCAGGGAGTGCAGGAAATGAGAGTCCACATGCTAAGTAGGAGGAGGGAGCTGGTTCGGGCTCAGTTGTGGTGTAGGTCCGCCAGGCTGGTACAAAGGGAGCCTGGGAAGGCAAGTGCAGGAGTGGGGGTGGGGTCAGGGGAGAATTAAGTGCTTGGGTAGACAGGGTCAGGAGCGCCTAGTACCCTGTGTTACTCAGAAGAAACCAGGCAGCCATTCAAAATGTGGCAGAGGGGGACACTAGCAGGGGTTGGGGAGTGGGAAGGAAGAAGAGAAGAGGAGAGTCTTGAGAAGCTTCCAGAACTTAAGGCGATCCAGCTCAAGCCTGAGAGGGCACGGAGGCCATTCCAGAGGGAGGCTCCTGCGGAAGAGAGAGACCTTCCCCCATTCTCTGCTTGGAGAAGCATCTGATCTGCAGAGAGTTGGTGCTAGAAGACTGATGCACTCTATCAGGGAGCTATTTGGGGTGGGAGAGTTGGAGATAGTGGGGTCCCAGGCCGTAGGACGCATTGTGGGTGATGCAGAGGGTCTTGAACGTGATCCTTGCAACAACCAGGAGCCAGTGGAGAGATTTTAGGGATGGAGAAATGCAGTCACTGGGATTTAGGCCAAGGATAAGTCTTGCATTCCTATTCTGGATTAGTTGAAAGGGGCGAAACATGGATTTAGGCAGATGAGGAAGAGACTGTTGCAGTAGTTGAGCCTAGAGAAAACCAGAGTTCTGGAGACAATGAGTTTCTGGGGGAAGGTGAGGAAAGGGAGAATGCCTCTGAGAAGTTGCAGCTGAAAGTGGGCCTTCTTGGCAAGGTCTGCGATGTGAGGAGAGAAGGAGAGAGAGGAGTCGAAGATGACACCAAGGTTTTTTGCAACACAAGAGGGTGAGGAGAGGGGGTCCATGGTGGTCTGTGAGAGAGTAGGAGGGAAGGAGGGAGCAGGGGTCCCAATGAAAAGAATCTCAGTCTTATTGGCATTAAGGCAGAGATTGTTAGCAGCACACCATGCGTCAATCGCAATCAGGAATAAGAGAGAAAGTAGAGGGAATCTTGCAGGAGAGCTGCCTGTCGTCTGCATAACACTGGAAGTGAGGAGAGAAGGCCGAGATAAAAAGGGCTGGAGGGGCCAGGTTGATGTTGAAGAGACACGGTGAGAGGATAGAGCCCTGAGGCGACGCTGCAGGTGGAGAGTGTGATGGGGGAGAGTAAAGGGCCCAGTTGAACCTGGGAACCATTGATGCCAAGGGTATCACAGAGCCGATTTATATGAGGGGCATGATTGACCGTATCAGAGGCAGAGGAAAGGTCAAGAAGGATGAGAACGGAAGGAGAGTTGAAATTTTGTTTTGAGAGCAAGTCATCATGGGTGTTCAGGAGTGCAGTTTCCATGCCTCTAGCTGCTCTGAAGCCAGATTGGGGGTCTAGTGAGGTCTGGGACACCCATATTGTAAGCATGTACTGGGATGGTATCTTGATGCACAAACTGAATAGGTCGCATCTCTCGAATTTTGGAAACCCCACGTGCTATGATCCTGAGCATATCCTCATGGTCATTAAAAAGATGAATGCATCGCGGGCGCCTGGTCCCGATGGATTGGCCAATGCTGTTATTAAAAGCAGTCCACTATTATGGGCTGGTCTCCTATATGAACTGTTTAACATTGTGGTTACTACTGGTAAAATCCCTAGCAATTGACAGGAGTCAATCCTGATTCTGGCGCATAAGAATGGCTCACAAGCAGTTCCAAACAACTACTGTCTGCTGACCATTTTAGACTCTAGTGAGTAGATCTTTGCAGCACTCTTAGTGAAACAACTTAGTAAATGGGTGGAGTCTAAACAATTAATTAAGTGCCAGCAAATGGGCTTCAGAAAAGGGTTTGTGGGACCTCCCACTGCATATGGGCATTACACCTAGTGTGGGGTGCCCTTTGTAGTACTCATACTTGTTTCTATCTTTGTTATATAGACTACAAAATAACATTTGACTGTGTTTACCAAGTAAAACTTTCGGAAAAGCTGGAGCTCTGGTGTATCGATACCCATTTGTCACAGGAGGATGCTACCTAGGATTCTTTTGTCACCAACGCAAGCCTAAAGCAAGGCTTCATGTTAGCACCGCTCCTTCACAACATTTATGTTGCTGACATGGATGTAGCTTTATGATCGTCCCATAATTTTCCACCTAAACTCATGATATGATATGGCTCTCGTACGCCGATGACGCCGATGACACAAAATAGGAGGTAACGCCTGTCGCTCTTGGACCAAACACCCATTGGTCTGCAGCACACACTTTATGCCCTGTATCAGTACTCCCAGGATAACAACTTAAAATAATTTACATGAACAAGACCAAAGTTATGGTTGTCAGAAGGCAGGCCTCTTGTAAGTTATCATATTCCTGGCATTTGAGTGGGGAGAAATAAGAGGTTGTGAACAATTACATCTATTTGGTTTGTTTAGACCTTGGCCATGCTGAAGTGTCGGAACGGCTGTGTGCCTGCCTGGCAACCGTGGGAGAGTGAATGGGTAGCAACTGTCTGAAACTTAACGGGGACAAGATGGAGGTTCTGGTGGTGGGATCTTCACTTGATACCGCTCTTTGCTCTGCCTCACTATGGCCCACTGCCCTGGGTTCTATTCCTACCCCGGTGTCTTTGGTAAGAAATCTTAGGTATATCTTGCTGCGTCACTGTCTATGTCGGCTCAAATCGATGTGCAAATTTGGTCACTTATTTCTACGGATTCTCCGAAGGATTTTGCCTTTCCTTCCAGTCCATTTGCGTCTGCTAGTGGTAGCCTTGGCTGTTCTTAGCCGCATTGACTACTGTAATGCCCTGTTTTTGGCTCAACCTACGGGGGTGGCTCTTAGGCTGCAGCTTCAGCAGAATCTCACGGCTAGGGTAGCTACATCTACCCCCTACCGTGCTCACATCACCCCAGTGCTTTGTGCCCTTCACTGGCTTCTTGTGGCCAGAAGGATTGATATTAAGGCCCTCTGTTTGGTACAGAGAGGAGTATATGGGCAGGGAGCGGACTATCTCAGGGGAAAATTCCAACCTTATGTCCTAGGCTGCCTTCTTCGCTCCAGTAATGCTCTGCTTGTGACAGTTCCAACGTTCCGCCTTTCTATGATAGGTGGTTGTGCTTTTTCAGATGCAGCAGCAAAACTGTGGAACGATCTACCTGTTGCTCTTAGATGCATTGAGAACCTTCTCCAATTTCGTCGTCTTTTGAAAACACGTTTCTTTTAGGTTGGTACTACACATTAGTCTGTGCCTGGGTTTCCTGGTGCCATGATGCCTCTGGGCGACCGTGCACATTAGAAATGTTGATAACATAACATAACATAACATAACGTTTGGGCTTACCTGTGTGGAATCTTCCCTCGAGGGCCATTATGTGTGACCTTGCCTTTAAAATCTATTTGTAAATGGCAGGCAGTCAAATGTGCCATACATAAAAGTGGGGGTTACTCCACAGAAGGCATGCTGGAGGTGTACTGTAAATGTTTTATACCCGGGATCCTATATGGCCTTGAGGTACTGCTGGCATATTATGTGACTTGGCTCGAAAAGATTGAGGGCATGATATTACGCACCGTAATGGGAGTTCCTCCCGCCACCCCGGTAGAGGCACTGAAGTTGGAGCACCTTCCCTTGCTTCATTATGGATTATGGCAAGGTGCAAGCTATGGGTGAAGCTACTGTCTGATTCCAATTCCCTTTTGGGTCTCCCTGTTAAACATGCTCACATTTGGCTAAATCACACTCCATATAGGGAGCAGACGGGCACGGTGAACACTAATATTAACGAAATAGGGTTGCCGTTGCCCATTGCCTGTGAAGCTATCCCATTTTTGCAAAAACTGAAACAGAAAACGCTTGGCTGGGTCAGTCCCGATCTATTCAAGCATTGACAGACAAGAAGAGATACATGCAAACTGCAAGATAGGGCTCCTTTTCCGACCACCCTTGTGGCTACTTAATTAACCTTCGAAATCCACCTTTGAGACGCTTTCTAATTTACCTGCATTTTGATATACTCCCAGTGATAGAGTACACAGGAGCTTGGACCGGTATATCGGGCGCAGCTAGACTCTGCTGCCTGTGTGGACATGGCATTGAAACCTGCAGGCACATACTAACGGAATGCCCATTCTGGCTGAAGCATATTGCAGAGCTTTTAATACATTTTCTGATCCTGTCTCTGACAATTTTGGTCAGTAGTATATGTGGGCCAATCATTGGTTATTAAACCTGCAGCTTTTTATGTTTGGGAAGTATTTAAAAAGCTGAGTGGAGGGACCCTGGGGAGAGGGGAGAGGATGTCTTTGGGCAAGACATGGTACCCGCCTTTCCCTTGGAGCTACAGCTGGAAGACCCAGAATGAAATCTTCCAGTCAGGAGTCACTTTCACAGAGAACAAATGAAGGGGTTGAGCACCATGTCCCTATTCAAGCTAGGGCGCTTCGGGTTTCGCCAGATTCAGATGATGGAAATGTTGAATTAGTATGGGGGCAGTACATGGGGTGCTGGTTCCTAGGTCCAGTTGAAGCAGGTCTACCACTACAAATATTCTAAGTATTGACAGAAACCTTGTCGGTATTGGCAGTCAAATATGGTAGTCACTTAACATTCTGTACTCCATCATGTCTCACAGTGGTTGGAGGCACCCTCAATGGTCTGATGCAGTACTTTTTTAAAAGCAACACAGGAAAAACAGGATTAATATGAGCCCAAGACTGAGGAAAGTGCAATTTGAAGGTCACTGGATTCATTTGTTGGATGATTTTCAAAGGGCCCAAAATGTTTGGGTGACGGTTTTGAAAGGGTTAGGCATTTAGGTAGGTGTTGATAAGTTAACCAAACTTTCGCCTAATCGGAAAGCAAAAGCTCCCTGCTACCTAAACCAGCATATTTATTGATAGCCTGCTGTAAAGCCTCTCTGTTATATTGGACTAATTTGTGACTCTGTTGACTTTCCATGAGTAGGGAGTCAAGTGACTGAATTCTGGTATAAAAAGATGCATTTGTTGGGAAAATCTGTTAATGAATTCCATATGAGCAGAAAAATTGAATTACTCTTGTTGCAGAATGTGTGGCGTTATCATATGAGAATTCCGCTGTAGGCAGAAAATCCATTGCTCTGAGTAGTGGTAGAGAAACAACGTAAATATTGTTTATTCATTCAATCTGTCCATTGGTTTGTTGATAGTAGCCAGATGACAGGGCTCTTTGTATTGCCACATTCCTGCATTGGCTTGCCCATAATCTAGACACATATTGGTATTCTTGGTCTGATATGACAGTGGATGGTAGCCCATGTGACCTGAAGATGTCAAGCCAAAGTATTCTTGCCATTTCTGGTACGGTAGGGATCTTGGTAAGTGAAAAATGTGCATGTTTTCTGAATGAGTCTACCGTTAACATAATGACAGTATGACCTCTTGATGGAGACAGGTCTACAATAAAGCCTTTAGCGATAACTCTCCATGGTGCAGTAGGTAGTGCAATGATCAGTTCTACATATAAAGCCTTTAGAGATAACTCTCCATGGTGCAGTAGGTGAAGTAGGTAGTGCAATGATCGGTTCTACATATAAAGCCTTTAGAGATAACTCTCCATGGTGCAGTAGGTAGTGCAATGATCAGTTCTACATATAAAGCCTTTAGCGATAACTCTCCATGGTGCAGTAGGTAGTGCAATGATCAGTTCTACATATAAAGCCTTTAGAGATAACCCTCCATGGTGCAGTAGGTAGTGCAATGATCAGTTCTACATATAAAGCCTTTAGAGATAACTCTCCATGGTGCAGTAGGTGAAGTAGGTAGTGCAATGATCGGTGCTACATTACAGTGGACTGGTTCCAAGCAAGAGATGTGTGCACTCCTGTAAGACTTGTTTTAGGCAAGGTAACTTTTCTTTCGAGAACCGAATAGTAAGTTTCACTCGTACTAAGAGATTAAGACAAATAAGTTATAGGATGTTCCATTTGTTCCAGTTGCTTTGGGATTGCTTCTATCACCCAATTAAAAGCATCTAACTCAACGATAAAGGGCCTCGTGGGTAGTGTTTTTCATTTCTCGTGGACTGCATTTCAGTGGTAAAGGCCTGTACCGCCCCTATTATTTTCTGGACATGGTCCATACTTTCCTTGAGTTGGTGGCATCATAATCGGTCAGCGATGTTTCCGAAGCTGCAATGTTTTTGTTGATGAGGAGGGTGGAGGTCATTCCGGGACACCACCATGCCACCAGATGAAGAGCAATTGAGAAGCAGTTATTCCCAAAGGGAACATCCAAGTAAAAAAACTCCCAACTGGGTTGCATTTTGAATCGCCAGGATGATTAGAGATGGTGTTCCTCTCAGGGTTCAGAATGTTAGTCTCAGGATCCAATAAAGAATAAGAAGGAAAGGTCCCAGTTCAAACAAGAGATATGGAATCAGGAGAGTTCCACCATAAAAGGGCTGCAAGGACACAACGGCTGAAGCGAACACAAGAAGGAAAAACCACAGAACAGCACAGATTATCAGGGTACAAACAGACAACAAAAGCAGCATCTATGACAGGTCCATGACATCTACCTGAAGCATTGTGATGGGACTGCTTGCCAGTCCAAATTCCTGTCAGGTTTTTGGAGTTCTGCACATATCTGGAACCAAAAGTCAGCCATCTTGGTTGCGCCACTCAGTAGCTGGTGTCACAAGCAGATGACCGTCTTGTAATGGAACCCACACCTGGAAGACCTGACACCAGATCTGCCAGTCAGACCCACTTCCAATAGAGAAAAAGGAGAAGGAAGCAGGGCGAGTACTTCCTATGTTTCAGTTCGGATGAGGTAGTAACGAGGGTTTCCCCTATTTGCCGCCCGTCTGTGTAGCGCCTGCATTGACGGCTCAAAGCACTTACGGGTATCAGGTGTTGCATTGAGGTAGGATTAGCACAAGTGTCTCGCATCTGAGGTTTTGATGAACAACTGCTTTCCATTCTTAGGTATTAACCAAAATTAATGTGTGGGTGTTTTGTGTGAACATGTTCATTCATAAATTTTAATCCTGCTTGTTGATATTAAATTAAATGAATTTTCTGACATTGATGCCACTGGTATTAAATGACTAATGTGCTTAGTATTGCAGTTTGTTCCCTATCAGCCACTCAATCAAGGTAGGTAGAGGCCCTTTATTATGTTAATAATGTCATAAGCGACAGCTGCACCGCATGCTGCCCACAGGTGAGATAATACATATCTCTCTATGAGGCTTTACTGTGGCCACAAACAGGTACAGCCCTGAATCCCCTTTTTCCCGTGAAGAAGCCATAGTAAATACATAAAGAAGATGCACTTCCCACCAGGATTAGTGTCCCCTCCCTTGTAGGACCCCCTGATACTGCCATAGCCAATTCAGATTGGACGCTCCACCAAAGAGGAGGCCACTTTGCTTAGTGCGCCCTGATTCGGTGAGGAGTTCAGTAAAACATTCAGGGACATACTCAAGGGGCTTCGGCCGCTGTAAAGATGCTGAGGGTCAGTCGGTCCTATGGGATCTCGACAATTGGGCACAGGCTCCAGGTTCTCTACTGTTATGCATCTAGAATGTGATATTCGCCTGTTGAGTAATCCATTGTTTTCTTTTGGTCTGCTTCTTAGTTGAGTACTACAAGTCGCTGTTATCATTGGCACCCTTCCCTATGGCTGCCCCGGGGACCCAGTCCCTGGTGATGCCATGTCTGATGCATGAAGTGCCATACGCCACCCATCGGTTGTGGCACCCCAAGCAGCTATGTAGAATCGACTTGTTGTATGACTAGCTTTGCATGCTAGACCGGAAAGGCGTTGCTAGGGGCGGGGGTTAGAGGGCTATAGCCCCGGGCCTTTTGGTTGTAGCCCCGGATCGAATCTCAGGGGCTACAACCAAAAGGCTATAGCTAGCCCCGAATCCCGACAGTCCCGCTATTAG
This sequence comes from Ambystoma mexicanum, assembly GCF_040938575.1. Lineage (NCBI taxonomy): Eukaryota > Metazoa > Chordata > Amphibia > Caudata > Ambystomatidae > Ambystoma > Ambystoma mexicanum. The sequence goes on along the minus strand of NC_090928.1, from coordinate 242,963,762 downwards.
CGTAGCCCCAGATTTTTTCTAGACCTAGCAACACCCAAACCATAGGTATGTTCAGAAGAAGGGCGCGTGCCTAATCTGTAGGTCCCTGTCGCCAAGCAGGGAATGTGATTTTACATACTCCTCAGCCTGTCCTTTCCACTAATGACTCAAAGCTGTGCGCCAAGTGAAATGTAAAGATTCATCTCCTAAACGTATTCCCTCGCCCAGAACAGCAAATAACAGAGAAGTCCTCGAGCCATCCTGGACTCAAGGATCACGGTAAGTGAAAACTCCCTGGGCTAGTGTAATGTATGCATGCAAAGTGGCAGAGCTTCTGTTAACACACCAGCCGTGTTCCAAAAACACCCAGAGAACACACACCATGCACACTTCATGTTCCCGAGGCCTTAGAATGTTCCCTCGAGTGTCCAAACATCTTGGTTCCCCTCTGTAAAGTTGATAGCATCTGTGTTGTCAGAGGGCGCTTGCCATAAACTCTTAAAATGGAAGCAAGCAGCAGACGTCTAAATGCGCCATGCGCCAGTGTTGTGTACGTTGCCATGCTTCCTGTTCCAAAAGCCCTAATCCCTTTTGCTTTCTTTTACACCGCTCGGAAGAATGAGGCCCTGTTCAAATTCTCGATTTTTGGGGACATGTGTGAAAAAGAAATCGCCCGGCATTATCGCTCAAGGTGTTCCTTGGTCGGCCTGCCTCCCCAGGGTGTAGTTGACAACCTCTTAACCGGCGCGCGGTTTTATCCTTCCTTCCCGTTTGGTTATTAATTGCGCGCAATTTGGGGCTTTGCAGGCACTTACAGTAGCAGTGGAGGTCTGCTTAATCCATATAATGGGCATTTATTTCCATTCTGCCACCACATGCGCGCCACCATTATTTAAAACTACGGCCCAACGACTTGGAACAAAGCTCATGCACACTCCAAAATGGATTTTGTAGATATATGTTGATGGCTTATTCAGTCACCTCACAGTGGTTTCTTTGTGCTGTCTGCTGCTGATCTGTTATAAGCACTTTTAAATGGACCGCTATCCCCCCTCGAGCATCCACCCCTGCTCTATTACCGGCTGCATCGAACCCAGTCAGGAACAGCGTAGAAACCACATCAGCACACAGGTTTACCAATTTCCCGCCAATACTGCCGCCGCACGCCCCTTTTCCTTCAGGGCCACGGGCAGCGAATGAACGAAAATATCACCCCATGAATGAATAAATAAATACCAGGATAACTGTTATCTGTAGTGATTTACAGGTGTTTAGTATATCCGGTCACGATATACAGCTGCATACTTACAATGGACTGTTCTCTTCACATTTGTTATCTGTTGAGTGATGTCAGGAGTGGAGGCAAAATACCTCTTGACGTTGCAGTCTATTTTCATAGCACCGTGCATTCTTTTTTTCTTTCCAGCGCACCCACTCAATAAGTATGCTGCACGTGGTCATCATCCATTTTTCCCAACCGTTTTTCTTTCGAGAAGTGACAACATACAAGGGCACGAACCTTGGCACAACCAAAGACTGAGTTGAAGGCTTATTACAGTCCACCTCATCTCAGCGGGCAATAGAAATGGTGGATCAGTTGGGCCTGGGGTTACTTCCATGACAATATTTCTGTTTTACATTTTCATGGGGGACAAGGAACAGCCAACGTGAGTGCCTAACTCATTGTGTAAAATAATCACAAATATGGCATGATTGGTAAAATGTCCAAAAACATTTTGACTCTTGTGGGCCACCCTGATGGCAAATGTCAGAGTTATTTTTTTTTTTAGATCTTGAAGTTGTCGGAAGTCTTTGGAACTGGGGGTGGGTGCATGGCCATGCAACGCAATGGAAAATGAGTGCTCTAAGAGCGCCAGCTGAAGCCCCACTGCACCACCATTCAGAGCAGGACACTCTATTATCTCTATGAGCCAATTTTCCGACTGCCGTGGCAATCTCTTCCGGCGCTGTGTTCCTTCGGGGATTGTCATTCCTGTATACATCATTCTCAAAGGATGTCTATGCACTGGGAACTCGGCATGCACAGACCCTGGCTTCCCCTCTTAGTCCCCCTTGTCCAAAAATAGAGGCTGAATTGGGCTTTCTGTCAGCAATCAAGTAACAGACGTCACAGACATTTTATCTTGGCATCCAAATCGTGAGGTTGTCCGAATGAGTATATGTAGTCCATGGTTACAAACACTTTAATGACATGGTGAGTGTTGTGAAAATGAAATTAGCACATTGCGAGTTCATTATGTTCTTAGTGTTACAATCATATACTCCTTTATTTTTTTTATTTTATCTAAACAGATTGTTTGGTTTCCTTATTTGAAACCTTTAACCTGAGCATGTCCGTTCTTTCATCATGATTCTTCGTTTGGTATACAGTATCTTAGTAGCAGTGCTTGGTAGCATCTTATTAGTCCTGGGTTATGTTGTTGATCTACTCTGGTTTCTTAAGGATTAAAATCACTAATTTTATGAGTGCTAATGTCGTTTTCATTTTTTCTCCTTCTACAAGAGTCCTCCACCACTCATCGACATTCCTTGTCGTGTAGCTTCTAAGGATGTCCCCCAAGCACTGCTCTCGCTCTTTCCTTAAACCGGTACACTGTAGTATGAGGTGTTTCAGAGATTCTATCTCTCCTTTTTTTTTTTTGCACATTCTGCAGCTTTCCCTGATGTCCAGCCTTTTTCTTCTTTGTAATATTTCTACTGTTGGTAAAATGTTCAATCTGAATCTCAGGAAAAGGTCTCGGAAGTACCAATTGGGGAATAAAGTCAGATAGCTCGGGATCTGATTCAGTTTTTGTGGCTGGGCCCAGAAGTCTTCGTAACCTTTATATTTACAGTTATCTTCTTGGGTTTCGGTCCAATCTGCCATGTATAGTTTCTTTTTAGTTTTGTCTGGGTTAATCCATAAGTCATCCTCTGACTCGCTGAGGTTCACTAGGATCCCTCGACATGACTTTTGCCAGTCTGTTAGGATTACATCGGATTGATCTTTTAGGGCTTTTTTCAACACCCCAAATCCACCCGTAGTGTTTTCCTCAAGACATTTCCGATAGAAACTTAGTGTTTTCCATACCACTATTGTTTTGAGTGATGTCAGAGCCAGCTCTCTTCTTATCTGCTGTATTGGGGCTGATTTAGGCAGCTGTAAAGCTTTCCGCCAAAACAGACCCTCCAGGATTGACCATGTTTGAGCTTGTAAGGGGATTGGTGATTCTACCCCATATGTTAGTATTGGCACCACTTTCATCCTATAAAAGGCTATTAGAGGTGATAAGGTAAATCTGCAGTATCTTTTACGCAGAATTCTCCCTTGGGCAGCTAGATTGGTTGCTTTTCTTTTTAGCCCAGCTATTCTTGGCGTATTGTTCTTCGTGTTGTCTATACAGACTCCTAAGTACGTGAATGCTTCGACTTCCAGGATTTTTTTGTTTCTCAGAGACCATCCTAGTTTTTTCCCTCTGGCTTTAATACCTCCTGGGCCTAACTTCAGAATTCTTGATTTTTCTGGGTTTATAACCAGGTCATTTGAGTCCACATACGACTGTAATGATGTAAGCTGTCTTTGCAAGCCGATTTGGGTTTGGTCCATCAGGACGATATCGTCTGCGTAAAGCAGTCTCCCAATCGGCGTTCCTGCTATGTTTGGTGGAAAGCAGCGGGTGGACTCAAATGAATCTTCCAGATCTGACATGAACAGGTTGTACAGTTCCGGTGCCAGCGGGCATCCTTGCTTTAAGCCCATTTTTATCTGAATTTCGTCTGTTAGTGTACCCGCTGTATCCAGTCTGACTCTGATGCTTGTGTCCGTGTACAAGTCCTTGATGTTCTCCACCAGTGACTGAGGACATTCCCAGTTTTCCATTTTCTTCCATAGTTTGGCTCTTTTTATGGTGTCGAAAGCTTTCGACAAGTCTACAAACGCGATGTAGATTCCTTGGTTTTTGTTCCTTTGTGTTCTTGCTTTCAATAAGTTAATCAGGAAAATGTTGAGTGCTGTGCCTCTCCCCTTCACAAAACCCGATTGCCAAGGATCACGACGTCCACTTTGCTGTACCCCGTGGTTTAATGCTTTCAATAGTGTGGACGCAAAGACCTCCCCCACCACGTCCAGTAATGCAATCGGTCTGTAGTTGTCTGCTGATGTTCTGAGACCCTTTTTGAAAATGGGTACCACTACTGCCTTTCGCTAGGAATCCGGGATTTTTTCTGTTGTTAATATGTAGTTGAATAGAATTTGGCCCATTCACCTATGTTGCTTTTCAGTATTACATTCGTGAGCCCGTCGGGCCCTGGGGCTCTCGAGTCTTTCAATTTTTTCAGGATGTTTTCTATTTCCTCAATACTGATATCTATTACTGCCTCATTTTTATTTGTCATTGATTTCCGCTTTGGGTCGATGTAAATTTCCCCTTGCAGCTGTGTATAATACTTAACCCATGATGAAGCACTTATTGGGTTCATTTGACTCATTGCTTGAGGCTTCTCCGCTTCGTTGATAATTGCCCAAATTCCGGCTGTGTTTTTAGATCTTATTTTCCCCAACATTCTTTCTGCGTCCTGGTTTAGCAATGTCTTCTTGTGTAAGTGTAACCAGTTTCTGTACTTTTGTTTTAACTTATGTATCTCTTTACTCCAGTTGTCGTGTTTGGTCTTTTTTAGTCGTCTAATATCTCTCCTTAATGCTTTTTTCCTTTCTCGTATGCGACTGTCATACTGATGTTGGTGAGTCGTTGTTTGATGGTTACTTCCAAGCTTCCTTTCTGTAACAAATGCTCTGAAAAGCGGGGTGTAGTCAATCCTTTTTTGGCTTTGTTCGTTTTCAAGCGTCGAGATCATTTGTTTTAGGTTATGGTTTAGTTCTCTTGTTTTCTCTGGTCTGATCCTTAATTTAATACCCCTTTGGTCTATGACCACCTTCTGGTTGTAGGTTCCAATCTTGTTATTGCTTATATTTTTGCACGTCAGTTTTAACAGATTGTGGTCACTTTCTACTGTTGGGATTACTTTCAAGGTCTGGATGTTATCTGACAAGTTGCTTGAAATGCAAATGTAATCCAGGATCTCTACTGATTGTGTTCCCTTCCAAGTAGGTTTTGCTGGTTGGTCCCCCTTCACCTTTCCATTCAGAACGACACAGTCCCTTGATTGTACCATACGATTCCACATTGTTCCTCTTTTTTCCTTTGCTGAGGCAGTTGTTGTATCGTATTCGGGTTGGTTGTCCTTGTTCAGGCATGAACAATTTAGATCTCCTGCCAATATGAATATTGGATCAGTCCATTTTTCTCTTTGTTCATCAATTAGTTCTGCTATTTTATCTGGTAGGTTTTCGTTTGATAAATTTGCTGGGTTCCAGTATATGTTGATCAATATTAGTATTTTACTGGCTTTTTTGTCCAGCTGTAACACTACCATCTGGATGAATAAATTTGGGTTTGACTCCTCCAGGACTTGCCAATCCAGATTGTTTTTGATGGCTATAAGTAGGCCTGACATGGGTCTGCCTTTTTGACCTTTGACCGCTGGATTTAGCGGAACCACGTAACCTTCCAGTGTCGGTGGTTGCAACAGCCATGTTTCTTGTAGGCACAACACACTAAAGTTCTCTTTTTGAAGCACTCCCTTAGTAAAAAGGTGGGTAGAGCCTCTAGTGTTCCAACTTCCCAGGCTCCATGAACCCACACTTTTTACTGTTTTATGTTATTGGGTGTTTGTTTTGTCATCAATCATGTTTTTCAACCATTTCCACCTTGCCGCTTCGTTTTCTTCTCCTTGATGTTGACTTCTATTGTTTGAGCTTTGTGTGTTCTGGTTGCCCCTTCTCACTGCTGATGTTCTATTTGTTTTAACACTACTGGTCTCTCTGTCTTTTCTGTTGATCTGTCTCACCGAGTGTTTCTTTACTCTCTCCTGGGTTTTTTGGACTTCGTCACTTTCTTGTAAATCAAAACCCATTGGTCTTAATTGCGGGGCTTCTTCCAGTAGTAGTTGTCTCACCAGATTTGATCTTGTGTGCAGAATTACTTTATCAGTGCGATCTTCCTCGACGAATTCCACGATCGCCAGGTCGTCTGTTGTAATTAGTCTTAATGCCGGTATATGGTGGAGTAATCTTATTACATTGGTTCTGTTGAGAATTAGTCGGTCTTCATAATGAAGGATACGTTCTAGGACAAGCCCCGGTTGTTTATAACTGTCACCAGCACTTGTTTTGCACGGTCGATGCTGTAGGTCTCTTTCCCCCTCTTTTTGTTGATGCCGATCTCTTCTTTCCTCCATCTCGGTCCGCTTTTTGCTGTATCTTGTTTCACTTTCCCGACTGGTTCCGTGGTTCCGGGTCTCAGACCGCCCCACGTTCCTTTCTCGACCTCTACGTTCACTCTTCTGAGTTTTTTCACTTAGATCCCGGTTTTTTCTCAATGCATCCTTTTCTGTATGAGTATCTGGAACTTTTTTGTTGTCTCTCTGTGTCTCGTTTTCGGTCTGTATTGACATTATAGATGAGGTATCACTCTCACTATAGTCTGTATGCTCCTCACTCAAGGAGTCTTCTGCCTCTGTATTTACCTCTTCGAAGCCTCTTATTCCCTGTTTGTTTTCATCATCTGAGACCGGGTATGTAGAGAGATCCAGCAGGTCATTTTCAGGACAATCGTCTTCTTCGATTTCTAAGATCTTTTGTCCTTCAGTCTTTTGTTCTGTTCTGACCTTTTTCTTGTTGTTTCTTAGCTGCTCAATTATACTCGGTTGTTCTTTTGGTATTGTCAAATTTTTCATAAATGCCCGGCTTTTGCTACTGCTTGTGGCTTTTACTGGTGGTTGATTTTTCTGTTTTTTAGTGGGTCCTGTGATCTTGTGATGACCCCCTGATTTGTTGTCTGCGGGCCCGTTGTTCTTCGTTTTTATTTGGTTATCTGATTTTTTTCCCTCCTGTGTTTGTGTCTCTTGTTTTGAAGATCTCACACACGTTCCCCTTTTTCTTTCATTTCTCCCGACACTTATCCGTAGTGGTGGGGTATTCAGGCCTTGTTGTCGATTTTTTACTAGAGATAGCCTCCACTATTTCTGTAGAATTGTTTAGCCCTTCCCTGGCACTTCTGTTTAGGGTTTTTCTTTCCACTTCAGTCTCTAGTGATTTCGTTGGCTCGTTTCTTATATCTGGATCAGATGATGTGCTCTTTGATTTTTCTCTCAAAAGATTATTGCTGGTGCAGTCCTCGGCCAGGGTGGGTCTGTCTTCGTTTTGTTTTGCCTCCCCCTTCTCTTCACTTTGGGCTGCTCGCGGTCCCTTAACGGACGCACTTTGGGTTTCTGCGACCTCTTCTACGTTTACCGGTGTTGCCGTGGACCTTTCTCCCTTGTTTTCTTGCTCGTTGGATCCAGCTTTGTTTTCTTTTTCTATGACTGGGCTGACCTCTTGTGTGGTCATTATTCCAGAGTCTTTCCTTATTGGTTCCTTGCTTTTTGGATTTGACTTCCCTAGTTTTCTCTCTTTTAGTATAGGTTTGATTATGTCATGTAGCAGTTGGGTGACGTTGGCAGTACTGTTGTCCAAGTTGTTTTGGATTGCTGAGATAAAGCCCTCTACAAATATTGTTTTAGTGTGAACCATAGCAAGTATTGTAGAATGATCTCTTAGTGTGTCCGCGATATCCTCGTACAATTTCATGAAGGGTGCTAGGACACCTGACAAAGTTGCGACCATTAGGAAATTGTCTTCCATTGTTCGGCCTGATATGACCTGGTCTACGCTTCCCACTTGGTTTGGTGGCAACGTTTGCGTCAATTTGTCTTCAGTAGCTACTTTGGCACTCGTTCTTTTTGCTTTGTCAACATTTTTGATTCCTGTAAACTTATCTCTTAATGCGTTCTCCATGTCCATTGACGTTTCCAACAAAACTGCGACTGATATTTCCACTCCTGTCGTTTTCTTTAATTGATTCGTACAGGCGGAGCTCCTGCTGCCAAAACTGAGGCTAAGGGTCTGTCGTACGTTTACTGGGGTTACTATGGTTCCTCCATTTGTGATGGTTGGAGTTTTGGTCCCCCCTTTTGTTAGGTTTATTGGCAATGGTCCTGCAGTAAATGGTTTCCATATAATGCTTCTGGGGGCACCTTCCTTTTGGTTGGTCGGGTATTTCGTCCTCTTAACTGTATATCTGGCTGGGGGGCTAAGCTGGTTCCTTGGGTTTGCTCCCTCACAGCCTTCTGACTTTGCTGACTCCATCCACGGCCTTTCTTCTTCTGCCTCAGAGTTTGAGTTTTTTCTTTTCAGCATCTTCTGTATGTGATGCTCCCCCGATGTTGGTAAGTTCGATTTTTCTATCCCACTGGATGCAGGCCCTAGACTGGCGTTGTCACCTATGTTTGCCTCATTTGGGCTTGCCCAATGCTCAATAGTAGAAACGTTCCATGTTGTTGGATTTGGCGAACTGACCAGATTTTGCGTTTGGGTTTCTACTGGTTTATCTATAGTTTTTTGTGTGACCTGATTTGCTGAATGCTCAGCGGCCGTCTGTAGGTTTCCTGCTACAATTTCGATGTCATCCATGGCGGCTCCCGTGACTTTGCGTTTTTCCCCAGTATTGGGTGCCCCCAGCCCGTTATCTATGTATAGAGCTGTGCTTGCTCCAATTTGCACTTGAATGTTAAAGGGGCAAGGGTTTTCGTTTAATAGGGGATCAGGGACCTCCAAGTGTAGTTCTGCCTCCGCAGCCCAGGAGGGGGTGGAACAGGTGATGTCTGTGTCCCCAGCTGTGCCCCAGCCCCTCCAGTTTGTTCATTGTCTCTCCTTAAGAGCATTTTATATCCGTGCTCTTCTTCACTTAATCCCGATGACCCGTGTAGAAAAAAAAAAAAGGAAGGCTTACCTTCCTTTGTGTTTTGAAGTTTAGAAGATCTTTTACGGCGCTGGGGTCTAGCACTCCACACTCCACCTACCACCTGACACCGGACACTCTGACACACTCCGCTACGCTTCGCTTGACTTCCGGTTTATGAAGCAAGCAGGCGTAGGGAGGTGGAGCGTCAGTGCAGGCAGGGCAACAGCAAGTGAAAGCAGACTCCTGTGTCTGCGAAGTGAAAGCAGACTCCAATGTAAAGTTCCAAGGCAGCAAAAAAAAAAAAAAAATTGTTTTCCAGCAGTGATTTCTAGCAGCAGTCCCAAGAAATCCTCACAGTATTCACGGCACACCGGACACTCTGACACACTCCTTTAATCACAGACATAATTGCCAACTTTAAAGCAGTGTGATCACTCATATGCTACCTAAATGCTCTTTGATTTTATGCAAAGCAGCCAGGAACCTTCATTGATTATGTTATGTTATGTTGATGTATACCGCGCATCGCTACCACCGAGGGGTAGTCTCCAGGCGCTCGCATGGCGCTGCAAGAGAGGGTGTGGGGAGGTTAGTGAGGATAGGGTGAGAGGATAGGATCAGAACCAGAAGGAACTGGCATCAGAGAGTGTTGTTTTTCATGTCAGAGTTTATGCGGGAGGCCTTGTTTGTTGTAACCATATGCGTAAGATTCCGTGCCTCGCATGTGTGGTAGTGTTGGGTGTTAGTGTGTTGAGTGGGATTGTGGCAGGTTTGGTTGTGTGCTCTGGTTAGATAGTGTCCATAATGGATCCAGAGTCACCGGTGGCCGTATCTGTAAGATTATCCAGTGTCTTGGTGTGTAATTGCATTGTTGATTGTTTATGGACTATGTGTGTGGTTCACTCTAGGTGTGCTTCAGCATCTGGAGATGCTGTGTGTGAACATAGCATTGATTCTTGGTTTGTTTATGTGTAGTATGGCTACGGTATTGCGTTAGTTGTGTTGGAGGAGCAGGAAGGGGCCTCTGATGTGTGACCATGCACTGATTCTGCCTGTCACCATTATGAGTACTCTTGCAATCCTCTATTGCACTATGCACTTTCTGTAACTAGCTCCTAGATGCCTCTGGGTTTTCTGCACTGAAATACATGCAAATAAATAAAAACAATTTAAAAAAAAAAGAATGCAGCTCTCTTTGTTTGCCGCTTGACGGTATCTTGCCCGGTTCTTGGTTGTAGTTCTTTGGCCCATCTCATCTCATCTCTCCACTAGTTGTTTGTCTGTGGTGTTATTGTTGATGGTGTCCTTCGAAGTGCTATTTGTCCGCTTCATCTTTCTCCTAGGGGGATTTTGAAAGAGTGCAACCTGGGTGTAACAGACTGCCCATACTGGAATGATAACCTTCTAGCATAGGCGTGGGGGGAAGGTGGGAGAGTTGGGGGCTTGTTCCACCCACCCACCTGGGGAGTGCCACACCCACACATCAATAGGCATCAAACGCATTAAATGCCTACTGTGCGGATCTCCCCCACCTTGACAAGAACCTAACCCAAACGGTGAGTGCATTTCGCACCCTGCAGAGGCAAGGGACTTGTCTAGATATGTGATGACAGAAGGGTTGGGGCACTTATAGTGTACAGCGGGAGTGGGCAAATAGCAAATTGCTCCCAGGTGTTAGGTGATCAAGTGCAGAGTGAGTGTCTAGCGAGTTCGGCAAGGTCATATCAAAGGCCCATCTGCCCGACCAACTGCATGAATCTGGGTTCAATAGCATCAGACACTGTTGGTGTGACAGCTTCTGCAAAACGGCTTCAAGTTTGAAGTCCAGTTAAACGCAAATGAGCACATATTCCCTGAGGAGTGGGGCAAAGCATCGCCATATAGTGAAAATTGGCACTCAAAAACGCGAACCTGGATCAGATCACACCCATAACTCAAATGATAGCCTCCCTGCCCTTGCGCAAAGGATGCCTCTACTGCTGCATCTACCGCTGTCTAAAGCGATCATGCAGCTAACCTGCCCAAACGGAATAAGCAATATGAACGAAAATTCTCATCATGCAGAGGGTGGGGTAGAAAAGGTTTGCAAGTACGCCTCGCCAGAGGTAGAGTCTTCACAAAAGCAAAATATAGAGGAGCAGCAAATCTCCTTCTCCCTTGGTACTCACCAAATGGCAGGAGAAAACCTATCCCAATCCCTTTCCCTGTTCACTTCAGAGGCACCGGACCACAAACAATCGGCCTTGCAACTTGATTTATCTCTTCAGGATTTCTCACATGACGAAGAGGGATTGATAAATATGCACACCTCGATTCAAGACTTCCCTAACATCACAGGCTCTGCTCTTGACACTTTACTTTGTCACAGATGTCAAACTCCTTTGATCAAATCGTGGAAGAATTTCGAGAACAACGTGCCCTCTTAACTGCAATGTCCTCAAAACTTGCTTTCCTGGAGGGTTTTATATATGGAAGAGTTCAGCCTAGGGCAGATAAAACAGGTACTTTGGGCAAAACTACTCAAAACCAAGGACCTGCTATAACGACAAATTTGGCAGAAAATAAAATGCATCTTGAATCCTGGAAAATCAAGAAATCTAAAAACCAAAAGCACCCCCTCAAAACGAGGGCGTAGTGGATCCCGTAGCTTCATGAGAAAAACATGGAGGAACCGAAACTCCCCCCCTACAATTGAGGAGGAAGACATGCGAGGTCTAAAACTCCTAAATCTAAGACCCCGACCGAAAACGTACCTGCAAGTCCATCTAGAAAGGTAAACAGGAAATCAAAGAATCGAGCAAAAAAATTAGCAAAAGTTCAGAAGGGCCCTTTGGACAGATTTGTAAAACCTATACAAAAATACTTGGTTCCTTGGATCAACCTATTATGGAAGTTTACGCGGACATGGAAAGTGTGGGCGAACCAGCCGACTTGAGCTTGGCATGTATGGGTGAAGATTCACCTACTTCTGCGCTGGTAAATGTTATGATCTCGGTAGATAGACAAGAGTTGGAAAACATTGAGGTAAACCAAGAGGATTTGCAGAGAAGGTCCCCCAAATCCCCACCAATACTCAAATCACGGGGCCTGAAATACCCCTACAAAAAAATCTGGATGAAATGAGCGAGTTGGAAGAAAATGTCTTGCCTATTAGATCAAAGGATGCCAAAACTCAACATCTGGCCAAGGGCTGATCGTCCTTCCCTACGGGTATCGTTGTTTCTCTAGAAAAACTATTTGATACACAAAAGGACTGGAAGCAGCAACCCTTTTTCACATTGGAAGAGAGAAGGCAAAAACTTTCAGAGGCTCAAAATGAGTCCCTAAATGGAGAGGAATCTCGTCCAAGAAGGATTGACACACTTGAGATAGCCGAAGTGGGAGATGGGATGCTATCAGTCAAAGTACCTCGTCCAGCAGAACTACCAAATCTCGTTCACAAGGAAAGCTTTTCCTATACAAAAGCTAAACTATTTAGGGCAGATTCACACCAGAAGGTGGGCCCAGGCACAAACCACAATGTATACAACGCAGCAGAAAAGGCCAAACACCAAATTGAAGAAAGAAGCAGGCCCTTTGCATCAATAGAGTAAACCTTGACCTTGATCGAGGTATTTCCAAACAGGGACTCCCTCCTGCTAAATCACCCTCAAATTCTTGCCTTGTTCCGAGAGATACCAAGCCTAAGATTGATCTCTTCAGGTGACATTGCATTGGTGGAATTCCCAGTTAAGGGCAGATTAAGCTTGGCCAAACTTCACTTTTGCTTTCGTATGATCAGGGCACTCGTTATATCCGAACTGGAGTCCTTTGAATCTTTGGGGCATGATGTGGTGCAGCACTTAATAGATCCAAACCCGCCACCAACCGAGAGCCAATTTCTTCAGTCTTCGATCCCTCGAGTCTCCTCATTCTTTCAAGACCAATTAGCATTGCACTCACTGTCTATAGTAATAAACAGTCAAGAGCAGGCAACACGCAGAATTGTAGAGACAAATCTACCAACATTTACGATTGATTATGACTGGTCCATGGTTCTTGTGGCATTACACAAAGAGGTCAAAAATCAAAACCCAAGCGGATGATCGGAAGCATTTTGTTTGGCCTCATGGAACTGCAGAGGACACATATTTCTAGAGACAGACTTTGTTTCATTACCTAAACATGCTCTCTTTTGTCTGCACGAGACATGGCCATGGTTTGCCATTAATAGATGGTTATTTTGTCTTAGCAGCGGTCGCAGTCCATGGTGTGCGAGGCCGTCCTTCCGTGGGGCTGTTATGCGCCTTGAAAAACGGACTGGGGCTAAAAATCTCAACTATAGATACAAGAAGGAGAGACATTCAGATAGTAAGGGTGGAAAACAAAAGCAAAACATCTAAACGCTTCTGCTGTTATGTTTGTAATTCATATTTCAATCCGCAATCTGTTGAGATTGGCATATTTCTTGAAGCATTTGCTGCCTTACTGGCAAACATCTTAGAACAAGAGGAGACAGAAATAATAGTACTGGGAGATTTGAAATGCAAATGCTTAGATGCCAAATGGTATAGCATAAAAAACAGTCATGGAGCATCCCTGATGGCTAGGAAGAGGAGGAGGTTGGTAAGATCTGAAATGAAGGCCTGTGACTTATATTTAGTAAACAGAAATCTTAAGGAGGATAACCCACCTGGATTTACTTGGACCAATGGCATCTCAAAATCCACATTGGATTACATATTTATGTCCGAATCGCTGTGGCTTAAATGTGATACTTTAAAGATGGCCCCCCTGACCTGTAGCGATCATCTTATGCTTACCCTATCATTGAAATATACCCCAGAGTCCTCACAAAGTGTAAATCCCCGGGTGATAGTAGAAGTAAATCCAAGAAAATATGCATTAGTATGTAAGCTAGCGTTATCACACCGATTTAACAAATTGTTCTTTTTTCTGCGATCAAATGAAAAAAAGATATCCTAAACCCTAATACATATGATAGGGCTATGAACTTGGCTTCAGCTAATTTCTAAAAGCCAAGTGGGACAAAGGGTGGTCTTAATAGAAATAATAATATTGTAGACACAAATACGATACGCTATTGGTGGAGAAGAAAACAAACTAAACAAGGCATTAAGACATTTGAGGAAACATCCTTCAGAGTATGAAACTGGAGCAGGAACATTAAGATGTAAGTATAAAAACTGGGTAAGAGGCCATCAGTTCCTGCTCTAGATAAACGACTCCGAGGCAATGCTACACTCTTAATAATTTGTAAAGACTCAGTTTCCTTCTGGAGACTGATGAAGGATCTATCAAAGCAGCCAGCCCTTCAATGCCAGCCTATCTTGTCTCTCGCCTGGGAAGCTCATTTTATTAACCTTTATAGCTCACACGAGGGGGAAAAGGAAAAAATGGGATAAAACAGTGACTTGTTAAAGGAAGTAAAGTTTGATGTGGGAGCCATAAGAAGAGCCATTATGAAAAGCAATGCCTCAAATTCCCCAGGCCCAGATAGATTGGCAAATGCCACATTTAAGTCAGATCCTAACCTTTGGCCATCCTATTTATATGTACTCTTTTGTGAAATTACAAAAACAAAGATCTTGCCCCCTTCTTCCATCTAATTACCGCATTATTTCTATGCTTGACACATCCAGCAAGATCTTTTGGACTATCGTTTTGGACAGATTACAGATATGGGAAAAAGAGAAAGATATAATTGACACATTTCAATCAGGTTTTTGGAAGGGATGAGCACATCCTGCTAACTGCTTTGTAATAAATATTTTGAAAACCCAGGCAAGACAACAAAAGAGGCTGCTTCACTATGCCTTTCTTGATATCTCTCAAGCATTTGATAAAGTAAACTGGAAATATTTGTGGGCAAAACTTAGGAAGATAGAATGTCTGGTCGATATACTGACCGCGTTACATACCGATACTAAGGTAAGGGTTAGCTTAGATCAAGACGCAAACTACACAGGGTGGGTGAGTAGCTGCAGTGGGTTGGTCAGGGTTGTGCGCTAGCCCCTTTCCTGTATAGCTTATATACCAGTGACTTGGGTGAAGCATTTTAAAACATTAGAAACTTTCCCCCAAGGCTTGGAAACCTGCAAATAAACTACTTCGCCTATGCCGACAATATTGTTATGTTTGATCTAACACCTATAGGCCTTCCAAGATCATTGGTAGCATTAAATATATATTTCTTAGCTCTAGACTTGCATCTAAATGTGAGAAAATCTAAAGATCTAGTGCTAAACTATAGCAGAAAAATCATGCCCAAATTCAGATGGTCTATAGCAAAAGAACAACTGGAAGTTGTCCAATCATTCAAGTATCTAGGCGTTGATATTGAGTCAAAGTGATAAAATCAGCGTGACTGTAATCGGCTGACCACAAAATCAAGGCTGAACACCACTGAAACATTGGTATTTGACAGGAAATTTAGGAGATATTCAGCTATCCCGATGATCCCGATGATCAAATATTACAACCAAAATGTCATTCGACGGATGTTACTTGGGATAAAGTGGAGTCAAGGGTACAGAAGGGGCTACTCCCACTCCCCAAGGGGACTCCTATGTCAGTTATTAGGCACGAGGTAGGACTGGTATCCCTACAAGCACGGGCAGACTTGAAACAATTGCAATTATGTAGGGCCCTCTTGCTCCCTCCAGGGAATTGTATTTGTGCAGAACTTCAAATTGAATTGTTCAATAGTACTTCAAGAGTTCTGCTAGAATGGTTTGAAGCATGTGTCAAATTACTAAGTAACTATGACTTGAACACAGACAAGCTGATAGCGGCCCACGTAAGTAAAAAGAACATTATTTTCAAAATTGATTGAATTAGAAATAGAGAGGCAGCACTGAATTACCATTTATTTTACGATGTTCAATATGAAATAATAGCACATAATGCCTTACATTTCTATCTAAAAAAACATCCTTCTAGGAAGCATTGCTGTGATATGTTACGTTTCAAACGAAATCTACTGTCGACTGGGGAAGTCGAAGGTGCAAGAAAAGGTATTGAGAGATCCTTGAGAACACGTAGACACTGCTCTTAATATATTGAAACAAGTCGCCACCTATGTTTGAATGTTCTGCCCTAACGGACCTTCGCTTTAACGTCTTTCAGCACTTTATGCAGGATGTGGTCTTTCTCAATTCAGATTGGTTCTGGTCAAAGATTTTAAATAGCCATGATTTGGTTTTAGATGTGACAATTCTAAGATTCTTGGAGATTGCACTATGTGAAAGTTAGAATTAATCAATTAATACGATGAACTAGGTGTTTTTAAATGTTATTAATTTGTATGTTTTCAGCAGTGTTTGACGTGCGCGATCACGACATTCAATAGTCACAGCTTTCACAGAACATTAACCTTGATCAACTCAACATCAGTTGGCTTAGTTCCTTCTTACGGGGTAGGTCCGCCTCAGTGGTGCTGGGCCAGCACTCATCTCACTCTCACCTGATTATGCAGGGAGTCCCCCAGAGAGCATGCATGTCTTCCCTTCTGTTCAATTTATATATAAAGCCCCTTCATGATCTTCTGCATAATAGTGAGGTCCAGATTCAAAATTATGCTGATCATACCCAGTTTTTGATTATGCTATCTGGTGATATTGCCAGTAACAACAATCATATTAACAACATTTTTAATGTCATCAGCCTATGGATGAGAGACAACTGTTTGGGCTTGAATGATCAAACGACAGAACTACTTCTGCTTGTGGTCCCAAATACCATAAAGTAACTTGGCAATTCCTATGACTTTATGTCCATGAATACTCACACCATCCCTATATTGGGAAGATAAATCTCTGGGTATCTATCTCAATACCAAGATAAATATGGATGCCCAGATTTCAGCCAGTATTAGTTCCAGACATTATTATCTTTGTTTGTTATGTTAGATAAGACCATTTATCTCTGGCACCAATGCTGCCACAATAGGTATGGGTATTACTGTGTGCAAACGTGATTATGGCAATGCCTTGGTTGCTGGACCACCGGCAAATGAGATTGCTAGTCTCCAAGTGATACAGAATGCGGTTGCTCAGATTGTGGCCAATATCCCAGAATATCTCATATCACCTCAACATTGAAAAGCTTACACTGGTTGCTAGTTGCTCAAGGTATAAAGTTCAAAACAATGACTATCATTCATAGATGTTTGCATGGTGAGTGATGCCCCCTCATACCTAAAGTTCAATAAGGATCCTATGAACCAACTCGCTCTCTCCGCTCAAGCATACAGCTACTTCTTGCTAATAAACGTTAGAAGTGTAGTCGCGCTGGTGGCAGATCTTTTCAAACTTCAGCTTCTGTTTTGTGGAACAGGCTACCACAGTGCTGGCAACTTGACCCTAATTGTTTCTCTTTTTAAAAACACTTGAAAACATACCTATTTAGAGAACAAACATTATACATACATTTCATGTCCCTTTCCAGGTCTGACTCCTTGATGACTGGCTCCCTTTTTCGCTGTTCCTTTTGTGTCTTGTTAGTCCTTTTACTGTCTTATTTGTGAAAGTACTTTGACGCCAATGAGCTAAGTGCTCTACAAATAAATAAATAAATAAATAAGACCATTCTTAGTAAACCCCTCTTCCCACTTCAGAGAGAATTGATGACCTCATTCTATAAACACACATCTACCCTAGAAGTAGATGACACCTATTAATCATGTATGCACAAATTGTACTCGGGTTACATTTTTACCTAGTTAGTGTTGCATTGATCCCAAATGTTAAGGAAGATGGGATCAGACCCAAACTTCATTTAGATTATGCACCTGTATATATATGCTAGTTGTCACAGGGGGGATTGATAAGAAAAGAAGGGACCCCCATACATAAATACTTAATGGACCCTGTCCTGATTGAGAAGGCACACCAGGCCATGTACCAACAATATTTATTTGTTTTTTGTATATCAAAAAGCCAGTGAGGTCAGGGTTACAAGACTCTCCTACATATATGGGAATTCAGGTTATAAAGGTGATTTGTCAAGGTGAACAGTCCCAAGCAAGGAAAAATAACACAAAATAACAACTCCTGAAAAAGAGGAAAACGCCTACTAATTAATATATCTTATACAAGATATCCAGAAAGTTTGCCTTGTACAGCTTTTATGACCTGATTGGCTGCCTCTCCAGGAAGCTCATCCTGAGCACACCTACACCAGCTACAGGAATGGAAAGCTCCCTTTCCAGTTCGTGTACAGAAGAGGACCTATCCAGACCCTGGTAAGGCCTGTGCCACCCATTTCAGGCATCCTTATTCACCCTAGTGTTGTTTGGCATTTTTAAAGTGCATTCATGCTCGATCTCGCCCTCATGTCCCTCTGTGTCCTCCCAGCCCCTAGATCCTCCCCTTCCATGCCCTGCCCAATTGACTGCCTCTCCAGGAAGAATTCTTTTGACTGAGAGTCTCAGGACAGCTGGCTAAGGGCCCAGGCAAAGGGCACCTTCCTGGGCATCTTCCATTCATGTTTTCCTGCTCGCCCTGGCGCCCTAGCACTGTAAGGTCTCGCTCCCAGTCTGCAGCTACAAATAAGTAGGAGACTACATCATTGCTGTAACAATGAAATTCTGAATCCCCCTGTTGTTTTATTCCACTGCACTACATTTTGTTTCCACCGGGATTTTGTGTTGGTTTTTCATTTTACTACCTCCCTACTTTTTTATTCCACCACACTGCATTTTATTTCCACAGGGACTTTTGTGCAGGGTTTGCATTTTTTTGAATCTCGCAGTAGTTTTATTCCACCACACTGCATTTGTTTCCAGTGGGGTTTTGGGTTGGGTTTGCATTTTTTTAATCTCGCTGTTGTTTTATTCCACCACACTGCATTGTGTGCTGGGTTTCTACTTTTGAACCCCGCTGTTTTATTCCACCACACTGCATTTTGTTCTGCATTTTGTCCCCACAGGGATTTATGTGTTGGGTTTGCATTTTGAATCTCGCTGTTGTTTTTATCACACCACGCTGCATTTTTGTCCCCACAGGAATATTGTCTTGGGTTTGCAGCTAGAATATTGCTCTAGTTTTATTCCACCACACTGCATCTTCTTCCCACAGTGCTTTCTAAATGGGGCCTGTTTGCAATTTTTAATCCCGCTATTGTCGTGATCTACCACACTGTGTTTCTCCTCTGACAAGGCCTTCTAGGCTGGGCTGGCATAAACAAATATCGTTACTGTGGTGATCTACTGCATCCCATTGCTGTGTTTCATAGGTTGGGTCTCTTTTAACTTTGTTTCCTCCCACTGCCACATCTGCATCATCGGGCTGTACTCCCCACCCAAATCGATCCTCTGAACCCCCCTCTGGGTGTGGGTCTCACTCCTGATTTCGGTTGTTGCTCTGCTCGAGCGTACTTACGCCCCCCTTAGTGTCCAGGGTGTGGGCTTCTCGCCATGGCCAGCAGCTCCAAAATTAGAGGCACATTGTGGCGCACCAGAAACACCTTTACTATTCCATGCATACTCCAACCATACATGCCACCTCACCCTTCTCATTCTCGCACCCACAAGAGGACACAACCTAGCACCCGTCCAACCTCACCCCTCTGGCGCCACGCAATTCAGCATCCCCCCAGCCTTACCCAGGCTACCTTCCCAACATCCCTTCCTCCACCAGATCCTTCCCTCTCTAAACCCCCCTACCACCACACCCTTGTGCACTCCAACCTTGCAATCACACCACCCTGACCCGTGTGTTGCACCCCTAAACACTCTCTTTGCAATCCTTTTTGCCACACACCATTCTGCTGCCCCTCTAACCCTCACACACATGCCCTACTCACCTGAATCTCCTGAAGCACAGCCATTGCACTACCTGGAAATTTTCTATACAACATACCTAAACAGATAATCAGATCTTCCCTCCAGACCCAAGGCATCCCTCCAACGTACACCCTCATGGCCTCCCCCAAGCCACCCAACCCAGTGAAATCACTCCTCAACCTGCTAAATACCATTCCAGGCACTCACACCAGACACCATTCCCCTTGCTCCTCTAGAAGTCATTGCTCAGACTCTGGTACTGTCATGATGCCTGCCCCCGGAAGACCAGACCAGGCCCAGCAGCCCCGGAAGCAGGCATCATGCCACTTGGAGCATGCCCAAAAGCCCCAGTTAGGGGCTGTTTGGGTACAGTCCTGGCGCCTATGGCGCCAGGCTCATAAAGATAAAGTCAGTCCTGGCGCCATGGGCGCCATGCTCATTATTGATAACTTACCTGAAGCAGACCATGCTGCATACCCACCTGAGGCAGACCATGCTGCATGAAGACTCAAGCCAAATGAGGCTTAGGAGGGACTATTTTACTGAAGGGACTATTTTGTTACTTGGGTGGGGCTGTGGAAGAATACTTACCTGGATCTTCTTCCAAGGCTATTTAAACCACGCCCGGACAGCCACAGGTGCTTCGCGTTATTCTGCTTGCTGCAGCGTAACACTCACCGTGTTTTCAGCAGCTCCAGTCTTCAGCCACGCCCGCTTCAGTCCTGGGACTCCTGAAACAAGAAAACAAAAAGGATAAAGGTTAGAACAGGAGTTTTAACTTTAATCCTTACCTGAATCCTGATCCAATTCGCCACGGAACTGAAAGACAGAAGTCTTTGAAGCATCGCTTCGCATTCCTACGGCGCCGCGCTGAACTCACCTGCTTGGCGGTACTTCAGCATTCCATTACGCTCTCTCCATCTCGCGGCCGCCCTCCGACACCTAAGGAGACAAAGACAGCAAGGTGAGCAAGGGGACTCTCTAAGGCCATACAAGCTACCTCCAAGGACTTACCTGATTTACCACGGGAGGTACTCCCCTTATTTCGGGTCGGCGCTGTCAACTCTGCTTCATCGCCATACCCCGGCCCCTAAGGGGAGAAAGCAAGGACAATACCAGTTACCCCCCACAAAACTTACCTGATTTACCACGGGGGTCTCACCTCATCTCGGGTCGGCACAGTCAACTCTGCTTCATCGCCGTACCCCGGCCCCTAAGGGGAAAAACACAATAGACTTACCTGAATCTTACCGAGTGCCATTTGGAAATCTTCGAGTGGATTAATCGGCAACCTGCAAGGAATCGGTCAGAGTGAAGAGCAGACATTTGAACTCTTATGAACAATTGGACTTTAGAGTCAATACTGGAACTCACCAGTTGCTCTACGCCAGTGAAGTAACTGGTCATCAACGCGCCCCTGCGGTCGACGCAGGATGGAGAGCTCATCCTTCCAAACCATCAGGTGAGACTAAGGAGGGGACATCAAGAATGATCAGTGGGAAGACAATGGGAGTGGGGAAGGTGGGTTGACACTCAATTCCACGGGTGGTTAATTCCTCTTCTCCTTTGCAGAAGAATATTCTTGCGAGCCAGACAAACTAGGCTGAGCGGGCCAGTCCAGTCAGTCATCTCGGCGCTACACGTCACGCTGGTGGAAATAACGGTGGCCCAGTTCCGGTCGACGCCCCCGTGGGAACCAGGTGAGCGTCACAGAACGCGAAGCCTACCCACAAATACCCACCTGGGCGTCATGGAGACCTCGGAAACTGATCAGTTGGCCCAATTATTAGGGGAGTTAAGGGCTGAAGTGCATTCCGCCTGCCAAGAAACCAATGCCCTCAGGAGGGAACTGATAGTGTCAAAAGAACGAACTGATGAGTTGGCCAGACAACTATTACAGAGCCAGGCTGGACAAACACCTCTACCAGGACTTGGGGCAAGTCCAGCTCCTGTACCACCGAGTAACCCAGTGCAGATAAATTTACCTGGAGCCGTTCCTTTGGCTCCGCCTGAACGCTTTGCCGGAGACCCAAAAGGGTTTGCAACATTCATGAATCAATGCCGCTTGCACTTTTTATGTAGACCTGGAGCTTTCCCAAACGATCAGGCCAAGGTAGCCTTTGTACTGTCATATCTCAGCGGCAGTGCGGCGGATTGGTCCATTCCACTAGTTAACCAGGATGACCCGATTCTTCGAGATTTCCAGGGTTTTCGAACAAGCATGGAAAGACTATTCGCCCGACACTCCCGAGGACAGGCTTTGGACAACGAACTTTTATCCCTACGTCAAGGTAACCAGGATCTTTTATCTTACATTGCAACTTTCAATAGATTAGTAGTGGAAACCGAATGGCCTGAAGCCAAGCGAATCACATTATTCCATCGAGGACTTTGAGAATAACTCAAAGATGTTTTGGCCCAAATCGTGAACCCGCCTCAAGACTGTGCTGAATATATAGATCTAGTGGTCCAGCTCGATCACAGACTTCAAACCAGGAAGGCTGACCGAACCAAGTTTGAGAACAGGGTGTTGGTTAAAACCCACGTAAGCTCCAAGGGAGTAGATGTCTCACAACCAATGCAAATCGGGGGGGGTTAAAGGACCCCTAACCCAAAAGGAGAGAGATAGAAGACGGCAACTGCAATTATGTTTATATTGCGGAACTGCTGGTCATTTTCTTCGGAACTGCCCTGTAAAACCACCCAAGAAAGTTATAGGAGCAGCAGACGAAAACCATGTGAAATCTGACTCGGGAAACGACCACGCCCGGCAAGCGTAGAGGTCCGCTTGCCGAGCCTAAAGAAGGACACTCTGACCTCGCATTTCACCATACCCATGGTCCTTGTAGATCCAGAGCAGCCATCACGCATGCACGCGGTAAAGGCGTACGTAGACAGTGGAGCCATAGGAAATTACTTGGACTGGGAATTGGCTACCAGGATGAATCTATCTCTCACCCGCAAGACCACGGCCGATGTTGTCACCACTGTAGATGGAACGGAAATTGCCTCTGGACCCGTAACTCATTCCACTGCAGAGATGACATTGCTGAGTCAAGATGGGCATCGAGAGGCTATGATGTTTGACTTAATCAAGTCCCCACAGTTTCAGCTGATACTGGGGATACCTTGGTTGGAAAAACATAATCCCTGTATTGATTGGCGAGAGAAGAGACTAACCTTCCCAGAATGTGCTCACACCTGCTACCCAAGGAAAACTCAAAACTCAGTCCTGGCCCCAGTAATTCCAGTAGCCATGCAATTACCTGTTGAATACCAAGACTTTCAGGATGTCTTCCAAAAGGAACAGGCAAACACCTTACCACCTCACAGATCGTATGATTGTCAAATAGATCTTGTACCTGGAGCACAACCACCTTGCAGCAGAATCTATGCCCTTAGGGAACCCGAAAATCTTCATTTGCGCCAGTACCTAGACCAGTACCTTGCTAATGGCTTCATTCGCCCGTCCAAATCCCCTGCATCTTCAGCTTTGTTCTTCGTACCGAAAAAGGAAGGCGACCTTAGAACATGTATAGACTACCGCGCACTGAATCAGATAACCATCAAGAATCGATACCCACTGCCTTTGATCCCAGAACTACTACACCAGGTGAAGGACGCTTGTATATACACGAAACTAGACCTTCGGGGGGCATATCATCTGGTACGTGTCAAAGAGGGTGACGAATGGAAGACTGCTTTTCGCACCAATTACGGACTATTTGAGTACCAGGTGATGCCCTTCGGACTATGCAATGCACCAGCAGCCTTCCAGTTCTTCATGAACGATGTCCTCCGAGAGCTTATCGATGTTTGTGTGGTCGTTTACATCGACGACATCTTAGTATACTCCTTATCAGAATCTGAGCATGTAAAACATGTCCGAGCAGTCCTAGAGAAGTTACGCCAGCATAAATTATATGCTAAACTGGAAAAATACATCTTCCACACTACGGAAGTGGAATTCCTTGGATTTATTCTGACCCCGAGAGGAATCCGGATGGATACACGAAAAGTGGATGCCATTCTTAATTGGCCTTCGCCAAGTTCAATCAAAGGAGTTCAAAGCATGCTTGGCTTTGCCAATTTTTATCGCAGGTTTATCCCGGACTTCTCGCACATTGTACATTCCATCACAACACTATTGCGAAAAAACAAACGCTTTGTGTGGACAGAGGAAGCCGAGAACGCCTTCCAAGAGTTAAAAGCTAAATTCACATCTGCTCCCATATTAAGACACCCGCGCCCCGAGCTTCCCTACATAGTGGAAACAGATGCATCTAGTTCAGCCATGGGAGCAGTCCTTTCCCAAAAGGATCCCGAAACTAACCAGCTTCACCCAGTGGCATTTTGGTCAAGAAAATTTTCAGCCCCCGAATTAAACTATGCCATAACCGACAAGGAGCTGCTGGCCATCAAGTCCGCCTTCAAGGCTTGGCGGCACTATCTACTGGGTGACAGACATACCATCACGGTCATCACCGATCACCGCAACTTACAATACCTAAAGACAGCCAAAGCCCAATCTTCGCGCCAACTCCGTTGGGCATTGTTCTTCGCCGAGTTTGATTTTGTAATAACCTATCGACTAGGTTGTAAGAATGGTAAAGCAGACGCCTTGTCCCGGATTGGAATGGGAGAAGCAGAAATAACTTTAGAACCTGTACCCATAATTCCGGAACAGAGAATCCTTGGCCTGACTTCCATACAGACACTGGAGAACATTCAAAACAAGATCCACCAACTCTTTGATTCCGTTGCCCTACAGGACTGGGCAAAGAAAGGTCCAAAGTACTCTGTCATCGATGAT